>NC_036183.2:1200000-1800000 GCF_900002385.2 Plasmodium yoelii | reverse complement strand
TATATAATATTTTGGGCCTTTCTCTTTTTAGTGCTTTATGGCTATTAATAACATTACCTATATGTGAAAAAAAAAAAAAAAAAAAAATTCTTGCATATGTTTGCCAAAAAATATTATAAATATTGTATAATACATACATATAATCGAATTTATTTAGCTTATTTATTCGTATTTTTATTTATGGATACTTAAGGCATTTTCAAATTAAACTAAGGCTTTGTTATTAATTTTTTATTCTTGATTTTATTATTTTTTTTCTTTCAATTATACACAATCCAGCTTTAATTATTTTTTATGTTCACAAATATAAAAAATAAAGCAAAATATAAATTCATATTTAAAAAAAAAAAGAAACATTAATATAGTGTGTATATAATTGTTCTCATCATATATTATTGATCATACCTTTTCATTTTTTTCGTTAAAATATAATCCAAGTAAGAGAATAGCAAACACATTAGTTCCTATGTATATAAAGAATTTCATATACAACTTTATTTACACATAATTTATTACATTCAAAATACATACAAATACAAATTTCCAATCATACACAAGAACAAATATTTATAATAATTTCCAATTTTTTAGTAAAATGAAAAATGATAAAATAAAATTGGTAAGTTTTGAAGGGGATGAATTTATTGTGGATAAATATACAGCTTCCATGTCCACAGTAATATTTAATATACTTGAAGGTATTTATTTATAATTATAAAATAAAACTATGAACAATTTAAAAATGATTTCAAATATGTATAGTATATAAATAGAGAGAAATGAAATAAGTGAATAATATATACATGACCTTATTTATTAAATTAACATTATTTTATAATTCACCATTTCATATTTCTTGCTTATAATTTACCATTTCATATTTCTTGTTTATAACTTACCATTTCATATTTCTTGTTTATAATTATTAGTTATGACTTCAGAGGAAGATACAATTCCCCTTCCAAATATAAAAACACAAATTTTAAAAAAAATAATTGAATATATGGAATATCATATCCATAACCCGCCTGATGAAATACCCAAACCCTTGATAACCTCAAATTTACAAGACGTAATTATATCACTAAAAAAAATTAAAATAATTACATCCATTGTAATGTTCCATTTATATACATACTTAAACCCGCTTTGCTTATACGCATGTATATATATATATATATATACACTTTCACATATATGTGTATACATTTTTAAATACAATAGGTTGTGTCAGTTTGGGATTATGATTTTGTTAACACAGACAAGGAAACCCTTTACGAACTTATAGAGGTATGTAACTATAATGCAAAATATTATAGCGCAATTAAAAAAAAAAAAAATATATATATATATATATATATATATGCATATGGATATGGATGTGGACTTTTTTTCTTGCCAATTCAGGCTTCCAATTATCTCGACATAAAACCGCTCTTGGATTTAACGTGTGGGAAAATTGCTTCAATGATGAAAGACAAAACAACTGAAGAAATTCGAGCAGAATTTGATATTGTGAATGATTTTACAAGAGAAGAGGAAATGCAGGTATGTAATACTTTAAAAAAAAAAATATAAAATAAATTGTTCAAACTATAGTCTTAGCATTCCTATTTTTTAATAACCCCTTTTTAGATACGAGAAGAAAACAAATGGTGTGGAGACATTTAAAGGACCCTTTTTTTTATTTTAAATAAATGAGGATTATAATTTGTTTTTAAATATTCATTACCAAACATGTCAGTTGTATATATATAAAATTGCATATTATCTTACATTTTTAATTCGTTTTTTTATTTATTTTTTTATTTATTTTTTAATTTACACATACATAAATATATGTGAGCAAATATAACTTCCTCAAAAAAATTAAAAGTAAACTTATATTAAAACTTATATGTAAATATTTTTTGTGTCTGCATTATATTTGGAAAAATTATAAAATAAAAAAAGGGGTATTAAAATACAGCTGATTTTTTTCATAAATATATGCATATATATAAATTGTATTTTATATGGCAAAAAAAAAAAAAAAATTTATTTCCTAGGTAATTTAATAGGAGTGTTTATTAATTGAGCCTTCTAAATAATGCAATGATCATAATATATATGTATATGAATATGTTATATATATAGAATATGTACAGATGGATTAATATATATTTTTAATATATACTACTAATACATATGCATTACATCATATATATACTGCGTGATATTTTCCTAAAATGTGTACATAGGAAAAACTAGTTCATACATAAATGAAAAAATATATATAATATGTATATACACTCATTTTAGGCTATAATATATACTTATAAATATCACATAAGCATGTACATTTCCAATTGTTATGTATATGCATGAAAAAAAAAAAAAAAATTAAAAAATTAATTCCATAAAATAACAAAAAAATATTGTTTTATATGCAGACGCAAGCAATATTTACAAATTATTGGAAAATATGAAATGTGCCACTATATATTAAATCGATGAACAAACCGATAAAATAATGTATGTATGCATGTACATATATATATAGAAAAACTATGTTTAAAACTAGTTTCTTTATATTTTTTTTTTCCCATATAAATTTTTACATAAATAACAATTTTATGTGTACTCTTTCTAAATTGTCTAGTTCGTCGGCTAAAAAAAAAATTAATCACAATTGCTTTAATTTAAATATTATGGTCCATTTTATTATTTTTAATTAATTAAATATATTTTAATTCAATAACCTGATTTATATATATTCCCAAATGCAAATGAAATCATTTCTTCGAAAGCTGTTTTCCAATCAGCACCATCAAAACTGTTGGATAAAATTAATTATATAAAAACTTTGTATCAATTTTGCAAAAAAAAAAAAAAAAAAAGGTGATGCCCTTTCTTTCCCCTCAATTCTACATTATCATTTAAGTTTATCCAAATATTTCCTTAACTATCATTAATATTATTTTTGCCATTAATATTTCTCACATCTCTCATTCTAGCCTTTCTTGAATCCAGCGAATTCATATTTTTGTTGTTTGCATTTAAATTATTAAACGCATTTTTATTATAATCAAACTTATTATCATTCATATTTTCGTTATTTATATTATTATTATTATTGTTAGAAAAATTGTGAGAACCGTAATTAAATGAATCGTGACCTCCTCCTCCAATATTGTTAGTCATTTGATTTGTCATGTTATTTTTATACATTTTATTTTTTTGATCTTCATTATTTTTATTAAACATGTTTTTATTATTTCCAGGCATATTACCTACAGATTTTAAATTAAGATTTAAAATTAGTTCATTATTATTTTCTATATCATTTTTTATGTCAACAAAATTTATATCCATATTCAAGTTCTTACCATTTCCGAAATTTCTCATCATTCTATTATTTCCATTATTGTTATTATTTATTAAATTTATATTATTTTTATCATTTATATCATTTCTATTAGGAACTCCAGTATTCCTCCAATTTCCTTCAGCATCAATATCTTTTTTTTTAAAACCTCTTTCATCTTTTTTATCGTTTCTTTTCATATAATTTAAATTATTTCCTTGCATACCTCCTCCAGAATTTATCATTTTTCCATTACCTACATTATTATCATCCCCCTTATTTTGAAAAAAATTGGAATTTCTATTAAAATTATTATTATTATTATTATTTTTAAATATATTATTGTTAAATCGGTTTTGATTATTATGTTGAGGCTCATTCAAAAATTTGCTATTCATATTCATATTCATATTATTGTTATTTCGATTTAAACCTTCTCCTTCATTATTACTCAATATATTACTAGGACTATTTCGTTGTTGGCCAGAATTCATTTGCATATTCATTGGATAGCCCATATGCATATTCATCATATTATTTATAGTTGAATTGTTCATTTGTTGGTTCATTTGTTGGTTCAGCTGTTGACCCATTTGCTGACTCATTTGCTGACCCATTTGCTGGCCCATTTGCTGACCCATTTGCTGGCCCATTTGCTGGCCCATTTGCTGGCCTGGTTGATTATTTAATTTCATAAATTTTTTTTGGATGCCAGTTTTTTCTATATTATTAAAATAAGAGACTTCTTCATATACTACAGATGGGGGTGGTGGTGGTGGATTTTGCATACCTCTCTTTAAAAAGCATTTAAAACCTACCATATGTTTTCCCTTAAAACCAGGAAGTATATATCCAGTAATTGTTTCATTATCATTCATATTATTAATACTATTTTTATCCATATCATTTGTTTGATAATCATTCCATCTTTTTGGATTATTATCATTTTTTTTAAATCCATCAAACATATTCATTCCCATTTTTTTTTGCCTATCAAATATACCATCACTTAATTTACTTTTGTCTAAACTTTCGAATGTATTATTCATCATATTTTCTTCTCCTTTTTTAAAATCTTTAATTTGTTTTTTCTTTTTATCTTTTTCTTTTACTAATTCTGCTTTTATTTTTTCAGTCGATTCTAATAAATCTGGAAATGATTCATCATCAATTTTTTTTTCTTTTTCTTCTCCTTGACTATCCCCAGTTTTATCATCTTTTTTCTTCCATGCTGAACCCGCTTGTTTTGAATTTAGTCCACCATTTGATGCTCTTCCTCTCACACTAACACTTATTCCTATACACATCATTTTTAAGTAATTACAAATTCGTGTAGAAATAGTAAAAAAAAACAAAAACAATAATAATAACAACGAAATATGCACACATGTACATACACAATGCTGATCGAAATGATAAATAAAATTGTAAATAAAATTGTAAATAAAATGTGGAACTGTGTGATTATTTCACAAATATGACATACAAACAAATTTATATTCACATTTACAAGATAAATCGAAAGAAGCATTTTTTTTAAAAACAAAATGCTCATAACATATGCAATAGTTATTCAACGAAATCGATCAGAGAAAAAAAAAAAAAAAAAAAAAAAAATTTCGAAAGGAATAACCGTATATATAGATATTCATATAAGCCTCATTTTTTTATTCCATATTTTACCTTTTTTTACAGCATTTCCAATCAACAAATGCTTTCCTAAGGAAACATTTTTTGCAAGTGAAAGATCGTTTTCTTCTGAATTTTCTGTTTTTTTTTTTGTTATTTCGTCTTCTTTTTGCATGTTATCATCATCTTTATTAACTTCTTCTATGGAAAAATGAATTGGAAAAAAATGATTTTCGCAATTAAAAAAATATAATATATATATATATACATACATACATGTAGAAGGATATTGTTTGGGGAAAAAAAGTGCATATGACACAACACCATAAATAAAATACAATTTGAAAAGAAAGCCAGACGAAGATTGCAATCTATATTATATATGGTTCAAGGAAATACATATATACTAATTATAAACATTATGTATATAATAACTTACTTTTGTTGTTATTCTCATTATTTATCTCCTTATCTTCCATGTTTTTACAAATCGTTCTTTTATAATTTCATAATTTTTATTTTGCTCTTTTTGTGTTTTAAACTATTAAATATATATTAATATTAAGAAAATTATAAGAAAAGGGGTGAAAGAAAATATATAAAAAAATGTAAAATATATATAATATATATTTTATATAAGTTTAATAAATATATACATAAAAAATTAATAAAGAATATTTATAATAATATATAAAATCTATTAACTGTTAAAAACGGAATAATTTATTATGGCCAAAGTAAAAAAATTTATATGCATAAGAATGGAGAAATTTATATATGCAACGTAAAATAATATGCATTCTTTTTTATATGTACAAACTTTAGGGTAAAACATATTAAATTTTAATTCACTTTCCAATATAAATTACTATATATATATATAATGCGAAATGTATATAATATATTTATATGTATATATATATATATATATTGTTATGTATGCATATAATTATATTTATCCCTATATAATATTATGCCGTATATATATTGCGTAAAAAAGGGGACGTTTTTGAATGCCAAATAATATAGGAACAATTATTTATTATGCATCATATATATATCAGAGAAAAAAAAATTTTTAATTATTGTTTTAAAAAAAATATATAAATGCAAGTAATGTAATTTACACTTAATCTTTTCTTGACAGTATGAATTTTATTACATATACATATTCAACAGTTTAATAAATGAAAAAAAAAAAAAAAAAATATGACGTTAATATGAGCATATTTGTATATGCCCTTATAAATAGAACATACTACATACATATATTTATTTATATGTAAATATTCTTTACATATAAATTATATTTATATTATTATTATATATTAATAAAACGCTTTTTATGACTTAAAATTTGCACAAAAAATATATACTCCATATGTTGTGTCAAATATATCTTAATAATTGTAAAAATTATTATTATAAAAATGTGAAGGAATTATATATATGTTCAAAACATATAAATGCGCTTTGGAACTATGTGAAGAAAAAACAAACTATAAAAACGTATAAAAAATATTGAATAATATTAAAAAATAGATATAATACAACTATATGGATAATATATAGTTATGTGGTAGGGTGTATTAACTGTGCAATCATTTGATATATCAAACACAACTACATAAGAATATAGTTTATCATCCATTTTTTTTATTATTCAAACTTGATTTTATTATCAAAAATTAAAATTTTATATGTATCATGGAAATTACAATTATTTTCTATATAACCTTCTAATGGGTTATAGGGTTGTATATATATATACATACATATGTGTGCGATTATTTATGATAAAATATTTTTATGAATAAACCTGTGCACACAATATTAATGATAAATATGAAAACTACAAATTTGGTAACAGCCATTTCAATAAGAAAATGTAATACAATTTATACACCACTTGGATGCTAAAATAATATGTTATTCCCCTATTAATAAAATACACTAATTTTTAATAATATCTAAAAAAAAAAATTTTCCCCATTCTATATCCATCACTTTGTTTATATATATATATATTTTTTTTTTTTTTTTTTTTTTTTTTCATAACACTTGAACAATATATCAATAAAAGAAAAAAGGGATATAGAGATTGATAAGGGTAGTATATCTATCTGACTGGTTTGTATTTCTTTTATAATGATATAATAATAAAAAGTGTGAACAACATATGATTAATTTAAGGTGTGAACAACATATGATTATTTAAAGTGTGAATATTTTAATTTTGTATACACAAATATCATGGGTCTATAACATAATCACTATTTTACTGAATAAATATATATGCAAATAATAGTATCCTATATATTTTTTATTTATATATAATTAAAAATAGTAACATCCTTAATTTCATAAAAATGAATATCAAAAAAAAACAATCCAATACATTTAACCTATAAATATATATTATAAAATAATTTCCTCAAAACAAGAAAAAGTAACTATTTTTTTTATTCGTATTTTATTTCTTTTTATAAACAATTTCCACACTCTTAATTCTTATATATATTTATAATAAATTTATGTCTAATAATTTTTTATTGGTTTTATAGAAAAAAATATATTTTTTTAGTAATATCATATATATACATTGGTACTTTAAAAGTTGCGGACATTTCGTATACACATATATATATACATATATATACATATGCATATATATACATATGCATATATATACATATGCATATATATACATATACATATACATACATATATATAGCTTTATTCGTTGTAAAAAATAAATTAAAATATTTAAATATGTTTTAATATACAAAATATTACAATAATAACATTCACACGTAGCATATATTAAAAAAGGTTTTATTTGAGAACAATAGTATATCATTATTTTTGTATACATACTTTTATTATTTATGTTGCTTGATATTTATTGCATCTATATTTTAAGATATATAATAGTTTTAGTAAAAATTATTTTTATATATGGAACATATTAATTATGGTAACTCTACAATTCCTTGTAAAGATTTTTTCTTAAAAAAAAAAAAAAAAAAAAAAAAAATTTAAATTTAGTTGGTTTTTTTTTGTCATATTTTAAGAAATGAAATAAAAATAGTATATAATTTATAAATATGGTAATAAGATTGCAATTTGTGTAAAAAATGTAATTTTAAAAATACAATCATATTTTGTCAAAGTAACAAATAATATAAATATGATAAATATAAAGAATTTATTAGTTTCGTCATGGCTCAATAATTTATATCCTCAACACAAAATAATATTTTAAATTTTTATAATATCGAAATATTCATTAAAATGTTAGATAAAGAAATACATATTAAAAACACCATTTATTTAATCAATATTACTTTTTTTTAATATATTTATTTTTTATTTCTTTTTTTTTATCACACTCATTTGGTGTAATAGTTTTTCACATACAAAGATACAGTGATTCAATCTTAGATATTATAAGAAGTTAAAATTGGTTATTTTATTTTTGTGATATTGTCATGTCATATTGTTACATTGTCATATTGCTAATTGTTATATTGTCATATTGTTAATTTTTATTTATTTTAATAATTGTGCGGTACTAGAACATATGCACATTTGTTTTGTTACTCATTATAAATGCATAATATAAATTACAATCATATTCCATTTACAAATTTGATAAGAAAACCATTAGAATTTTGGAAACTTATATTTTTTTTTTTTTTTAATTTTAATGTAAAGGGTAATTAAATTTCCTTAATTTTATTCACTAATAAATATATATGTGTATAATATGTTGCAAATTGTTTTTGTATTTATATATCATGATATTTACTAGTTTATTTAAACAAATTTTAAATCGCATAATTTAATTTAATTTAATTGAGACTAATTTATATTATAGTTTTATTTATATTCTAAAACAACTGCCTCCAAAAAATAAAAGGTACATTATTTTTTTACAAGCTTATTATAAATATTTCATATTTTTAAAATTGTATATATTCATTTACACCAATTTTTTATAAAATAATATTTTCCTATAAATGTGTATATATAGCACAGCACAATCACAATTACACCTTTTTTATTTTTTTACAGAATATATAAATATGAAATATATGTTACATTGCGTAATGTACAGAATAAATTTCATACAATAAATAAGACTGCCTTAATATTTATTGGGGGTGAATATTTTAATTAGAAGAAAATTAAAAAAATGTAAAAAAAACTAAAAAAACATATACATATTTACCCATATTAATTATTATGTTTATTTCCCCATATTAATTATTATGTTTATTTACCCATATTAATTATTATGTTTATTTACCCATATTAATTATTATGTTTATTTACCCATATTAATTATTATGTTTATTTACCCATATTAATTATTATGTTTATTTACCCATATTAATTATTATGTTTATTTACCCATATTAATTATTATGTTTATTTACCCATATTAATTATTATATTTATTTGCCCATATTAATTATTATATTTATTTACCTTAATAGGATAAAAGATTGCTCAATAGCGATTTTAGGATTGGGATCTTTATTATTGTCATTTACTAGTTCCCAATTTGATTTTAAAACACGAATAATAATGTAAGAAAATTTTATAATTATTAACAAGACATCCAAATATATAGAAAGAGACGAAATATGATCATGTTGTTTCCATGATATGTCTAATTTAATTTTTGGCCATTTTATGTATACATACATACATGCATACATACAAAAAAAGAGATATATATATATAAACAAATATTATTTTTTTTCAGATCTTCAATTGTTTTTGTTCTCAATTTTTTTTCAATATTATGGCTTTTGACTCGATACGTTAATAACGTAAAAAGGGAATTTTTTAAAATTGTAATATATATATTTGCGGCCTTATATTTCGGATTAATATTATTTATTCAATATTTTGTAAGATCAAAAAAAAAAAAAAAAAAATAATAAAAAAATAAAATAATAAAAAAAAAAATACCATATATAAATATTATTATCACACCGTTTTAATCTTATATAATTTTACTGTTTTATTATTATTTTTTTTTTTTTTTTGTTATATAGTCAATAGATGAAATTCAATTAGTCATTAAGTATGTTAAGCCAACTATCCACTTTTCCAAAGTCGAACGCACATATATGGAAAATTGCAATTCATGGGAAAATGTTTATGTATTAAAAAAAAGCAAAAAATAAATATCAATATATAAATGCATAAAAATGTACAAAATAATAGTCTAATATTCTAAAAAATATATATTTTTTTTTTTAAAGGATAAATTTGATAGATTTGTAGTTGCACACTTGCTTGGATGGCTTGGAAAAGGACTCGTAGTCAGAAATTTTTTATATTTAAATGTGAATAGTATTTTATTTGAATTAGTTGAACTTAAATTTAGAAATATACTTCCAAATTTTTACGAATGTTGGTGGGATCATGTAAGCACAAAAAGATATCCATACACACATATTGTGAATGAGCAATTGCATACTAATATACTATTTTTTTGAATCCATCATATGTACATAATACATGTGTACATATATAACCTTAACATTTTCTACAAAACATAGTATATCTACACAATTTCGTTTTACAGATCTTGTTAGATGTTCTAGGATGCAATTTATTTGGAATTTTGATGAGCATATGGGCTATGAAATATTTCAATGTCGAAGTTAGCATAAAACAATATATAGATATAATATAGATATGATATAGATATAATATAGATATGATATAGATATAATATGGATCTAATATGGATGATAGTTTGTTATAAACACTATCATATATGTATAATTTATTTTATTATTATTATTATTACCTATTTATTTTTTATAGTTGTATAAATGGGAATTTTCTGATCCAAAGCGACGAAAAAAAAATATAATTTTTCCAAAATTAGATAAATTGTAATAATATATATCCATGTTCATATATTAAAAACATTTCACCAAAACATCATAATCCCCCTATACTTGTCAGATATTACATAAAAGTTTGCGATTTTTATTTTTTTTTTTATTTTTTTATTTTGATTTTTTTTTTTTTTTTTTTTTTCAGAATTAGGTTATTTTTCAATAATTCCAAAACCTTTGCAATTTTTATTTTTATTTGCATTATTATGTCCACTGTTGATTTAAACATATTTATAATAAAGGCCATAATTCAGATAGATGTTAAAGAGTCATTGTTGATATATAGAGAACTTATTATGGGATTCTTAGGATGTATGTTTTGAACAAAATATATCATAAATAAAATTGTATATATTTCTATATATAACTGTTATATTATATATAATTTTTCTTTTTAGTAATGGCCACATATGAGCTTAATAAAAATTTCAATGGAAAGTAAGATATTATTATGTACACCTATACATTTTTAAAGAACTTTTATCCTATTTCGTATGCTTATTCCGTTCCCCTTCGCTCTATCACTATCACTGCTGCTATCACTACCACTATCACTACCACTATCACTACCACTACCACTACCACTATCACTACCACTACCACTACCACTACCACTATCACTACCACTATCACTACCACTATCACTACCACTATCACTATCACTACCACTACCACTATCACTGCTATTATTATTACACATTTTATAGAGTAACCAAAAAAAGACTAACCCCAGCCATAGTTCTAACCACTATAACAATATTTGAAGTTATTTATTCTTTAAGATGGAAACATGTTTTGATATCTGATAACAGTGACACGACTATTATAAATGTAAGACATAGATTTATGCACACACTGTTTATTATATTTTTATTTTTACATGTGTTATTCATTCTATAGCTTTTATTTCTGTTCATTTTATTTATGGTAAACATATTATATTTATTTATTCTCACCTTTTCAGGGCATTTTCGTTTCTATGTATACAACTGCATTTTCTATATTTTCTCTGCTTTTTGTCAATGATTATATTATGTAATTTATTAAATATTTCTTATAATAAATTATTATTTGTTTTAATTTTTAAAAAACTAAAAAATATTTTTTTATATAAATGTGTGCAAACACATCCTTACTAAAATTTTAATACAAAAAAATGTAATGATAAAAAAAGTGGATATATATATATATTTTTTTTTTTTTTTTTTTTTTATAAAAATATGCATGTCAATTTCTTAATTTTACTTAAATATGGATTATGTTTAAGTATTAAATTATATTTTTTAAAATTTAATTTATTTTTATGAATATTATTTATTAATGATATAAACACTTTTATTCGTAACTTTAAATCATTTTCAATATAATATATAATAACTGTCATAAAAAAAAAAAAACATATTTCGTTCAACCGAGTTATACTATTTTGATCATGGCTAAAACTATCAATAATATTATGATCTCTTTCAATATTTTGCCAATGAAGACATTTTTTAGTAATTTTTGCAATATCTTTATTTGAATAAAATAAAGAAATAAATATGTCTTTTGAAATAAATTCAGCAAATTCAAAATTGCATATATTATTTAAATTTATGAATCTTTCAATAAGTAAATTTTCAAAAGGCTCTTTTTTACTTCCTATATTGGCAACATCATTATATGTCTGACTTTTTTTGTGTGTGCAATTATTATTAATATTTATAATATTGCTTTCATTTTTTATATTATTTTTTTGTAAATATTCATCAAGCATATTTATATTAAAATCAAAAATATATATATATATATATATTAATAAATATAACTCCTTTATTTTTTTTATATATTCACAAGTATTTAAAATGTTACATTTTATATCTCCTATTATTTTTTCTATATTTATTTGTGTTTCTTTTAAAAATTTTTCCTTCTCTTTTTTTTTCAAAAAATTATTATTATTTAATATATGATTTTCCATTTCCATAACAAAAGGTTGTAGGTCATATTCTTCAAAATTTTGATCTAATTTTTTTATTAATTCATATAATTGTATAAATAATTCTATAAATTTATTACATAATTCTACATATTTTTTTAAGTACATTTTTATTATATCCTTCCCGTATACTAAATCAATATTTTTGGTTTTTCCAGACGAGGTCACAACTTTTTGTAATAATTTTTTATTAGCATTTGCTAACAACTCCTTTATGAGGATACTCATTTTTTATGATAAACATAAGATCAAAGAAATGAAAACAAAACTTGAAATCGCTTATACATATCATACATGTATATATTACAAAGCTAACCATCGGTCAATCATTTAAAGGAGACATCTTGAACTTATAGTGCCATCCTCTTATATTTATTACGCCATAGTCTCGAAAATAAACAAATAAACAAATAAATAAACAAATAAATAAATAAATAAATATATAAATAAATATGTATGTATGCATGTATGTATATTTTATAAGATATTTACATAAATATATATGTGATTGCACGTCTGATTCTATATAAAAGTTATATCTCGCATATTTTTCGTTTGTAGAACATATAGCAATTTTTGACATTCATTTGAAATTGTTTATAATTAAAGCCCCAATGGGCTAAATTGCAATAGCAAGTTTATAAATATTTTTTTATTAAAAAATTAAAAAAATATTACATTTTTTTATGAGAATATTTACAAGCATATAAATAAATCAGCTAAAAAAAAATTAATAACGGACTTGCATTTCTCTCAAATTATTAATATGCATATCTGATAATAGAAAATTTTAAATTATTTTTAGGCATGTATATAAGTGTGATTTATTATGTAAAAAAATGTTCGCAATTCATAATATTTATCTATGAGATCCACATATTGCATATGTATTGCATATGTATATGTATATGTATATATATATATATATGTATATATATGTATATGTATATATGGGCGACCTGTGTTTTCTTTTATTTCCGTATTTTTAGTTTCCTATGTAAAAAAACAAATAGAGCAATACAGAAAATTAAAACAACAAAATATAGTAATAATCAGTGTTAATATACATACTTTATAATTCTTACAATAGTTGATTTTAATAACTTCCATATTTTTTCCAAATTGAAGATTTGTTTCACATTCGTATATTATTTATTTTATTTTATTTTATTTTGATTGGGTATATTTATTTTCTATTCCCTTTAATTCATTTTTTTTCTTGTTTTAAATTATGGTAATAATGTATGAAGAAAAAAAATGTGACAATTATTCATAAAATAGACCTCTCAATTTTTTATTTTTTTATTTTTATTTCATTTACCTTATTTGATTATTATTATTATTATTATACCATTTATTTTTCGTTAATTTTTATACAAGATTTTCAAATAAATGTAATTTTATGCGAATTATATTTTCATACCATTCCCATATTTTCACATATTTTCATACCATTCCCATATTTTCACATATTTATTTATTCATTATTTGTTTATCGCTTTTTTAATTTTTTATATGGATTGTACATTTTTTTTTGCATATACATATACTTTATATTAATTAATGCCGGCTAAACGCATTTGATTGTTCACTACTTGCCCCCCCCCATAAGTTGTTAAATAGTGTATACCCCTTTATGTTCAATATATAATTTTTTTGGTAATATCCAGTATATACAAATAAGTATGTATATATATATATAATGCGATATTAAAAGTAATATATTTTTTCACTCTTACACATTTTTTTAAAACACACATGCTATATTTATGCTATTTATGTATATCAATTTATTCATAATTTTTATAAAATTGAAAAACCCTTTTAAAATATATATTGTATTGGGACCTTAACAGAACAAGATTATGTTTTAAAATGCTGGTTTGGGTAAACATTATGAAAAAAAATATACGTGGTATATATATGTGCCCGTTTATGTGAATTTTTATATTCCCTATACCTAATGATGCATTTTTTTATTTTTGCATATTAATATATATAGAATAATCTATGTGTGTATCTGTGACCTGCTTTATTTTATTTAACTACACATTCGATTCGAAGCATGCTCTTCTTGTTAGCATATAGCTAAAAAGATAAAAATATAAAAAGATAAAAAGATAAAAAAATAAAATCAAAGTGAAATTATATTAATAAAATACTAATTCGTAACATTTTTTTTTTTTTTTTTTTTTTTTTTTTTTTTTCTTTTCCACTTTTTTATAAATGTATATAATATTCATATGAGTATAAAAGAGAAAAGACGAAAATGATCGATGTAATAAATGTTTTTAATAAAGGAGGAATTGTATTGTGGTCATATAATTTTTATGAAATTGAAGAAAATATTATAAGGACAATTATAAAAACAGGTCTAATAGAAGATCGTTATGAAGAGTTTAGTAATAAATATAATAAATATTGTTCAAAATGGAAATTTATTAACGATTTAGACATAGTAATATTGATTGTATATCAAGGAATTCAAAATTCTGTATATCTTGATAATTTATTTAACAAAATTAAAAAACAATTTATTAAATTAATTCCCAAAAATTTTAATTTTTTTGAACATAATTTACCTATCAATTTTGATAAACAATTTTTAAAAATATTAGAAGAATCTGATAAAGCAATGGAAAGATCAAGTCCTGATTCTGGAAACAAAAATTGTTCCAATAATAACACAAATGGAGAAAATGGTAAAAACGGAGAAAATGGTAAAAACGGAGAAACAAAAAAAAATGCAAGAGAATGGGAATTAAATAAAAAAATAACAAAAAAAGATATTGAAAAATTAGATTATTCATCAAAAAATGAAAATAAAAATAATTCAAATGAAATTGTTAAATATGAAGGAGAATTTGATGATTCAAGTGATTCTTCTACAAATGAAAATAAAAATGGTATCATGAGTCAATTAAATGATTCTATTCTTAAAATATTCTCATCTACCAATACTATTGAAGAAGGTGATATAGAAAAAATTTTACAGGATATTAAAACTAAATTACTTTCAAAAAATGTAGCCTCGGAAATATGTGATATCTTAATAGAAACAATGAAAGAAAAATTAATAGGGAAAAAAAAAACAATGTTTTCTTTAAATGTTAAAAAAACAGTTTCTACCATCTTTTCAGATACTCTTCAATCTATTTTAATACCTAAAGATTCAGTAGATGTGCTTAGATCAGCTTTAGAAGCAAAATCTTTAGGAAAATTATATTCTATTTGCTTTTTAGGAGTAAATGGTGTTGGCAAATCTACAAATTTAGCTAAAGTTTGTTATTATTTAAAAACAAAAGGAAATCTTAAAATTATGATTGCAGCTTGTGATACATTTAGAGCAGGTGCAATTGAACAATTAAGAATACATGCAAAATGTTTAGATGTCTATCTTTTTGAAAAAGGATATGGAAAAAATGCAGCTGGTATTGCTAAAGATGCTATTTCTTATGCAAAAAAAGAAAAATATGATGTAATTTTAATAGATACAGCTGGTAGAATGCAAGATAATGAACCATTAATGAGATCTTTAGGAAAATTAATTTTAATAAATAATCCAGATTTAATACTTTTTGTTGGAGAGGCATTAGTAGGAAACGATGCTATTGATCAACTTAAAAAATTTAATCAAACATTAATAGATGCTACATGTGATACACATAAAAGAACCATAGATGGCATAGTTCTCACAAAATTTGATACTGTTGATGATAAAGTAGGTACAGCACTTTCTATGGTTTATCTTACTGGCAAACCCATTGTTTTTGTTGGAGTTGGACAAAAATATACTCATTTGAAAAAGTTTAATGTCAATATGGTTGTTAAGGCACTGAGTTAGATAAAGAAAACCACCAATCGATAGCTACTGCAAAGTGGTATATTTTATGATACCAATAGCTACTGTAAAGTGGTATATTTTATAATATCGATAGCCTAAGCTGACGAATAATAATTTACCTTTTTGTGAATATCCTAATTTTTCAAAAACTTATTCGAAAATCATGTACTATATATTATACATGATTTACACGACGATAATACATATACACTTTAAGTTTATTTGTAAATTTCCCCTGATACCCATTTTAAAATGTTCATACTTTTTTTTTTTCGCATAAATAATTAAATATAAACATATTCTTATAAGTATGCATAAATATATGTATATACATAATTTTAATTTGAGATTGTTCATATTCTTTATAAAACTTAGCATGATTAGTTTTCGGGGAATAAAATACCTATGTCGGGTATGCTTGTTTCGATTTTTTTTTTTTTTTTTTTATTTTACTAATTTTTTTTATATGTTAATATTTATGCATAACAACATTATTACTCTGGTTTAATTCTTTGTTTTATATATTTTGGAATTGCATTCCTGTAAATATGTTGAGTATTTTCCTTTACACACACACACATATATATATATATATATATAATATATAATTTATTAAACTATGGTAAACTTAATACCCTTCTCAAATTCAACCATGTAACACTATCATTATATTTTCCATTATTCCAAATGAATAGCCATTATATTCTAAATAAAGGAAAATACAATGATAGTATAATAATTTGCACACACTCTTATGCCCAATTAATATGTAGGACATATTTGGTTGTCGTGCTTTTTTTATTTTATTATAATTATTTTTCTAAATAAATGTTCTTATATTGAAAAATAAATTAAATAATTTAATGCTTAATGCTTGGTTTGTTTTTTATTTTTTTATTGTTTTATTTATCGTGTTCCTATTATGAGGACAGCAAACAAAAATAGCTAGCTCAAAAGCTAGCTAGCTAGCTATATATTAATTTATTATGCAGTTCCACATTATTATCACTATAATTGTGTATTAATTTATTGTGATAATAATGGAACAAAAAAGGTATTTTATCCATTCACATAAAGTTATGTATATACATGTATTATGTGGAAATAATAACCTATTAGAAAATAAATATTGTTTAAAAAAAAAGTAACGAAAAAAAAAAAAAAAGTTTTTTTTTTAAAATAAAATAACTATGCATACACCCAATCATTAGAATGGTTTTTCCATTGGATTAATTCCTCAGCCTTAAACCATATATTAATTTCTCTATTTGCTGAAGCAACTGAATCACTACCATGTATAACATTTCTACTAACTTCTAAACAAAAATCTCCTCGAATTGTTCCTACATTACTATTTAATGGATTTGTTTCACCAATTAATTTTCTTCCTTGCTTAACTATATCCATCCCTTCCCATACCATAGCAACAACAGGTCCTTTATTTATATAATCTACAAGTTTTTTGAAAAATGGTTGATCAGATAACTCTTTGTAATGTTCTTTTAATATTTCTTCAGTAGGATTTAACATTTTTAATCCTATCAATTTATATCCTTTTCTTTCAAAACGTTTAATTATTACACCAACTAAGCCCCTTTGGACACCATCAGGCTTAATCATAATAAAACTTTTTTCCATTTTTCAAAATATAAATAGCTATTTTTTTTTTATTTTTTTTTATATTTGTAGGGTGTGTAATATTATCACTTTTGTGTGCGTTTTTTTATATTCCCATAAAAGCTCTATAAAAAGTGAAATTAAATATTCACATATATGTAAATAAATATCTATGTGTTATAGGTATGCTCAAATTATATATAATAATTAAAACTGTAATAAAATATCAAAATGGAAAATAGAGGAAAATTAAAAGCTCTAAACACAATGTAAATACAATAAAACACAATATATTGATCTAATATATTATAATGAAAAAATACGATAATACTATGAAATTTAATATGGAGATGTGATATATATGTATGCATACATTATAAGCATATAATTTTTAAGTGTGTTTTATTTATTTTCTTAAATTATAAAACATAATTAATTTTATTTTGTATTTTTACTTAAATTCTTACCTTTTTTCAGTAGTGTATATTTATTTTATTAATATTTTCAATGATATTTTAGCATACGAAAAATAATACATAATAGTTCTTAAAATCACAAATTTAATTTGTATGAACATTTATTATTTCAATACATTTTATATTTATATCTTTTTTAATTTTTGTCCCGATATTTACCATACCAAAATAATTTCTATGATATACTAAAATACACACATTGCGAATCAAAAATTGTTTTCATTCCTTTTTTACTTTTAATTTTTTTTTTTTTTTTTTCATACTCTTAAAGAATAAATAGAAAAAAAAAAAACACAAAATGACCTTAAAAGCTTAGCTAAAACTTTGGTATTATTTTTTTCACATTTATCCGTTACACATAATTTATTATTAACAATACTCTGTTTCATAGCTTTTATTACTAGCGACATGATTCCACTATTTTTTACATTCATGTTTAGTAGTACATGTATTTTTATTTATTGTTTTTAAATACATAGTAAATAACAAAATGGTTATTATTTCTATGCTTTCCTTAATTTTGCCATTCATTTTTTTATATTTTTTATATTTTTTATATTTTATATATTTTATATATTTTCCCGTTTTTTTTTTATACCTCTATTTAAACCTTGTAATATTCCAATCGTAAACACAATTACACTCTAAATCGATATACAATATAACATTATATTTATTCGGTAATATTGAGAATTATAACAACTTAATTATTTCAACTTATGTATAAAAAATATGAAAAATATTTTCAGGACATTAATTTAGAAAATATTTTTCATATTTTTATTGTCCTCATAAGACGCTAATAATGTGTAAACATCAATCTTTATTTTTTTTTCGGGTTTTTTTTCCAACTTTTTTTCCGATTTTTTCCCGATTTTTTTTCAAATAAACAAATTTACCATTAATATGCTCTAGTATTAAATACAATTGTCTACATGTTAAGTGAAAAAAATATGAAAATTTAATTTGTTCCTAATTATTTTAACATAAAAAACGTAGTATATAAATATATTATTTGAGAGGAATTAGCAACTCTTTGGCTTTACTATTATACATGGATAAGTTCATATATATGCAAGCCTTTCATGATAGTGTCGTTTATATTTGCATAGTCTGATACGCTCATATATATATATATATATATATATATATATATTATGTACATTTTTAAAACGGTCAAGATTTAGAACTTCCAACATGACATATGCATAGCACTTTGACACAGACATGCATATAAACCCACCGATTTGTTCAGTTTGGTATAATATGTATAAAAAATTAGCTTATTTTATTAATTCTATTTACTATAAAAATAGGGGGAATAAAGTATACCCCTGAAATCATGTATAAAAAAATATATAGTCAGTATATACTTCATCACATTGTATTATTCATATGGGTTATTGAGTGAAAATAAAAAGGAAAAAAAGCGAAAAAAAGCGAAAAAAAACGAAAAAAAACGGAAAAAAATCGGAAAAAGGTAATACCTATTTTAGTATATTAACTCAAGTCCTATATGTTCATTAATAAATATGCCTTTGCACTGAACTTTTATTATTCTTTTATTATTTTTTATTATTTTTTATTATTTAAATATTATGATATTAAAGGCTTTATTTATATAATATTAAAAAATATATCTAAATATATTTATACCCTAAAAATATATAATGCGATTGATATACATATTATTCATTATTTCATATATAATAACGCCGAATAAAAAAAAAAAAAAAAAAAAAAAATTTGGAAAAACTGCTATCGTTTCAATATATAATATATACATATATTAATTTTTAAAAAAATTATAAATTTTACCAAATAATAATAGGGGGCATTTCATCATTATACATACATGTTTTATTTATCTCAAATATTTTTAATAATTTATTATCATTTTTTTTTTTTAAAAATATATTTTTTTAAATTAGCATAATACGTCCACATATATATTTAAAATGTTGTTATCATAATACATGATTATCTTCCCCTAACAAATTCATGTAACTATAAATAAAAAAAATAAAAAATAAAAATTAAAAAATAAAAAACAAAAAATAATAGTAATAAATGAACATTAAATGAATGAGCATAAATGAATGAGCATTAAATGAATGAGCATTAAATGAGTGAGCATTAAATGAGTGAGCATAAATGAGTGAGCATAAATGAATGGGCAAAATTAATACAAAATATATAATAATATAGAATAAAACTGTAAAAAAATAAAAAAAAAGGTGGACAAAAACAACGAAATTATTCATTCTCAAAACCTGTTATAAAAATGCATTTATTATGAATTATAGTATCACGCTCAATACCAGTATGTATATAATTTTAGGCATTCGGAAAAGTATACCTATATATATATGTATATATATATATATACTAATTTATTTTCTTACATATATCCTTCCCAATAAGGGCCTATAGGGTAAAGGGTTTTGTGTGAATTGATAGATCTGCACTCGGACAATATAGTTATAGATATATATAAAAAAAAAAAATAAAAATGGATGATATATCTCCTGATCAAATTAGAATTCAACTCGATTTTTTAAAAAAGTTAGATTTGTTTTGTATTTTCAAATTTATAATTACTAATGATATTAAAATATATAATGAGCAATCTTATCAAGTGTTAATAAAAATTGTTAATTCATATAAAATAATTAACATCCAAGAATCAAAAAATAATGTTTTTGAAAACCATAAAGTATATAGCAAGTTTTTTTACAGCCAAAAAAATTTATCTAAAAAAAATAAAAAGACAAAAATAAATACACATAATCAAAATTACTCAAATTGTCCAAATGATATTGCTTCAAATTTTTTCGATTGTAGCAATTCGGAAAATTGCTTATGTGGATGTTCCAATTTAATTAATAACAATGGCCAAGAACGAGAGCAAAAAAATGAAAACCATTCTGATATTAAAAAAAAAAAAAAAAATACACTTTACTCAAATGACTCGATGTTTTCAAAAGATATGTGTAATAAAACATTATTCAAAATATTTAAATTTCCAAAAAATGAAAAAGTAATTTATTATATAAAAAATGATCTTTGTCTTGATGCATTTGTAAAAGAGCCTTTAAATATTAATTTATGTTTTGTAAAATTTGATAAAAATAATAATAAAAAAAAAAAAAAAAGGAAACCAAGAAGAATTAAAAATGAGTTAACCCAATCACATACAAGTGTATATAATAGTGATTCAGAAATTTTAAATAAAATGTTTAGAAATTCTAATGATATAAAATCTGCACAAAATTCAATATTATCATCAAGTTTTATTTCACAAAATATTATCATACCCACAAACTCAAATATAACAAATAATGGAACTGAATTAAATTCATCAGAAAATATATTAAACACAAAAAATATCTTAACTGAAACAGATAAGTCAGTTTCTGATTTCTCAGAAATACCATCCACCTTAAAAATTAGCGAACAAAATAGTAATAATAATAGTAATAATAATAGTAATAGTAATAATAATAGTAATAGTAATAGTAATAATAATAATAATAGTAATAGTAATAATAATGCACCCCCTGATTTATTTTATGTAAATTACACAATGTCAGAAAGTGAATCTATTTTAAATCATTATAGTGATAGTGTATATGTAGAACATAAAGAATCTGAAATGGAAAATGATTGTTCTAAAAAAATTGAAAAAAATGTAGAAACCCTCGAAAAATATGATCATAATAATTATGACCAATCACACCCACAATATTATGAACAAAATTCGCATTCGAATTATCAAAATCAAACCAAAAAAAAATGGGATAATACAAGAGTTATAATAAAGCAAAGTAGCACTAGTGGAAAAATGAAAAATCAATACACCTCTTTTAAGTTGCCTAAATATAATTCAAACATATTTAACAAAGCAAACAATAGTAATGGCAATAGTAATGGCAATAGTAATGGCAATAGTAATGGCAATAGCAATGGCAATAGCAATGGCAATAGCAATGGCAATAGCAATGGCAGTAGCAATGGCAGTGTTGTAAAAAGCCCATACTGTGATGTTACATTATGTTTTAATCACTTTTTTCAAATACACAACATTTTAAATCGAAATCCAAACGGGTTAAGAAAAATAAAAATGATGTTAAAAAAAGATATCGGAACTATTAATATTTCCCCATTTTTTATAAATTTTGATAGCACTAGAATATTTAAAAATATATGCAGATCTTTTAAATTAACCAAATTTAATTATAAAGAAAGAAATATATATGATCTTATAAATTTATGTTTTTGTAATTATCAATCAGTAGACATTGTAAGAACAGTTCTTCTTAATGATTTATATAAACAAGAATTATATAGAAATGAAAATAACCAAAAAAAAAATTATAAAAGAAAACATGCTTATAAAAAAAAAAAAAAAGAAAATATATTAGAAATTTTGGATGAACAAAAAAGGGTTTATATATTATATTTTATTAATCGATTTTTATATTCACAAAAAACACCACTTTCAAATTTGTTTAGAAATTTTAAACAAGATAAAATTAAATATTTAGAAGATAGTAATATTGAAGATGATTATGATGAGTTAACAATTGATTATTTTATTTTTTTAATGATTTTTGAAAATAAAATAGATTATAAGTTTTATAAATTTATTCTCAAACGAATTAAAGATAGTAAAGTGACATTTTCTCCTATAAAATTAGAAAAAAATAATACCTCAAATTTTATTGCACACACAAATAATCCGATCGATAAAAAAAATAATAATTTTCAAAATTCAAATAATTATGACCAGCAATATTTTTTAAATGAAAAAATAAATTCAAATTTTTTATCAAACGATTCAAATATTCAAACTTATGTTCAAGATAAATATACTGATACTAATGATATTTTAGAAAATACATTTAAATATGTTACAACAAATTATGAAACTAGTTATATCCCGAATGATGAAATAACAAAAGTTGAAAATACTACAAACAATTATGCATATACTTTAATAAATTCTAACACATTAACAAGTCATACTGAAATAAGCATAGCTAGCCAAAATTCGACATGTTTAAATTATAAAAAAAATTATAAATTGGAAAATAAAGATATAGGATGCCAAACCGAAAATTATAAAAGTCAAGATGATGATGGAGAAGATGATGAATATGAAGATGAAATGAAATGTATCAAAAATAAAACAGAAATAGAAAATGAAATAATTTTACTTAAACATATTAGACCATTTCCAACAATTTATTGGCTAGTTAATAAAAATATATGTGGATATATATCCCATTTAGAAAAAGTAAATATAATAAAAAATATTGAAAATCTTATAAATCAAAAAAATGAAGAATTTAATTTATTAAGACACTTTTTAATTTATGATCATTTAAAATATATTGTTATAAGATTACGTCATATTAATAAAAAAATATTATTATTTTTTTATATGTTTTTTTTAAATTCGGATGTATTTTTAAAACAATATCAAGATAATAAAAATATAGAAGATATAACAATAGGAACATATATTAACCCTTTTCAAATACAACCTAATATATTAAATATATTTTTGCAAATATATCAAATTGATGAAAATACTATTTCAGAAATACTTCGAAAAATTAATACATTGAGAATAAAGGGAATTGGAGGGATACTCAATTTTTTGACATTAAAATGTCTTCATCTTTATTTTGCGTCACATTTATCTTATCCTAATACTGTTGGACACATATTAGAAGAATTTTTTAAATCTTAATTTTGAAGTTATAATTTGAGGTTATAATTTGAGGTTATAATTTGAGGTTATAATTTGAAGTTATAGTTCGAAGTTATAATTTGAAGTTTAATTTTAAAGTTTTAATTTTGAAATTTTTTTTTTTTAAATTTTATCTTTTGTTTTGGATTATATACAAGTTCACACATTTTTTATCTTGGGGTATTTTTTGTTGTTCTCATTTTTTTTTTTCCTATTTTCCATATATTTGTGACTTTTTTATATAAAAAAATAAATATGTAAAGAAAAATAAACCGGTTTTCTATCTATATTTTTTATCATCATTTAAATAAATATGCTAAGTTTTTAATTGCATTCCCATATAAATTTGTGTGTATATATATATGTGTGCGCATTTTATATCCGCTTTTATATATTTTTTTTTTTTATTAATTTCATAATATTATACATGTTTTTAAACGTGTTAATATTTACATGTATATATTTATTCCTAATTTAATTCTATACAAATTCAATGTTGAATATATTTATATAAATAAATAATACATTTTTAATGCATATTTATATTTCTGTAGTATGAAAAATGTAGTCATTTTTTTGATTGATCATGCTTATACATAGCATATATAGATTTTTTATACAATTCACAAAATTTTATGTTCATCATATTCGTAAAAAGAACAAAATATTAACATTAAAAAAACTGATACCAAGTAATGCCACATTTTGACTAATTAAAAGTGTCGTTACAAACTAGCTACATTTTTACAACATGCAACATAGGTAAATAATTAAATAAATAATTAAATAATTAAACAAATAAATAATTAAATAAATAAATTTTGTCATACACAAATTGATATACATGTGATGACTTTACTTATCAAAAAAGATAAAATTATTTTTTTTGAGGATAGTGTATATAGGTATGTTGGCAACTGTTAATAAATAATACTAATATGCATATACATTTTTACAACTCACGATTTTAACAATTCTTTTAAAACAATGTATTGTATAATATGCAATATTTTATATATGCTACATTTTTTTTTTTTTTCAAAACCATAACTTATCAATAAAGCAGTCAATAAAGCAGTTAATTGTGTGACCCTTTTGAAATAGTACTATAATACTATAAAATTATAATATTTTTATTTTTTTTTTATTTTTTTATTTTTTTTTCAACTTGAGTACAATGTTCTAAGTGCATATTTTTATAGAGCTTTATTTGTATGGTTATAATACTACATTTATGTAAAATGGGGAAAATATTAATTTATATATATATTTATACAATTTATAAGGTATATATACCTTGATTTTATTTAAATAAAAATTTGAATATTTAAAATTTATTCCACATACCCTTGTTTACATAGGAAAATATATGTGTATTATTATTTTTTAATTTTTTTTTTTTAAACGTATGCAGTTTTTTTGCATATATATAATTTACATACCTATCGGATATTCAATATGTTATTTTATTTATTTGACCAAGTACTTTTTATTGATTTTTTTTTTTTTTTTTTCTTTTAACAAGTATTTTTCTTAATTTATATTGTTTTGATAATTAATAAATATAAATAATTCATATATAATACAATAAAATATAAACAAATAAAAGTTACACTTAACCCAAACTTCATAACATGCTTTATTCCTACCACTTTTATTTCATATAATATACATACATATTAATATTATTTATATACTATAATTTATTTTTTCACAATTTATATTTTAAAGGAAATATTATTATATTAAAGAGTTTATAAATTATAATTTGAATATATAAGTATATACATATTTTATTTTTTTATTTTTATTTTTATTTTCATTTCTTTTATTTTTATTTTATTTTTTATTTTTTTTCAATCTAAACTATTTAAACTCCAATTTATATTACATATTATATTACTAATAAAGTGAAAAAAATATTTTAAGATTTGTGCGAAACTTTTACATACCTCCTATATATTAAATTAAATCGTAAATAAAAAATTACAAAAATTACCCAAATTACCAAATTAACAAAATTAACAAATTAACAAATTAGCAAAATTAACAAAATGAACAAAATGAACAATTTAACAAAATGAACAAATTGCGAAATCACTCTTGATTTAACTATTTTTCAAAAGAAATATCGAAAAAGCGACAAAGCGACAAAGCGAAAAAGCGAAATAGCGAACAAACGGAGAATGCCCCTTCTCGCAAAATTGTTGGCAGACATCCTAAGATCATTTGCCACTCGTTAAAATGATTAACTTTTAAAATAACCACACATATAATTACCGTATTTATTTTACAAATATATATATATAATGTACCAATTAGAAGATACCCAAAATGTAAATAAATATAATTTGTAACAAATAATTTGAATAACATACAAACATATAACAATTTATAGATATATGTATTCAGCCTTTTCGCCTATAATTTTAAAGTACACTTTGTTTCTTTTTTTATAATTAAAAGAATATCACTACAATACAACAACTTATATACCGTTTTTCAGTTTGGCATTTTTTTTTTTTTTTTTTTTTTTTTTTTCATCACTATTTTATTATATTATTATATTATTACTTTATATATATTTGTATGTACACATTGCAAAAATAGTATACTTATATAACAAACATTTTTATCATAAAAAATTTGACAATATAAATAACTAATAAAAAAAAAAAAAAAATATATGTACATATTCAAATTGTATATATTTTTTATACTTTAAAAAATAAAAATGTTTTTTTCTAAAGAGAGACGAGAAAATGAGGAAGATGGGAAACGAAGTTCAGGAAATAAAAATATGTCACATCATAAAAATAAAAAATATGTAAGAAATTTAAAGCAATCATTATATAATAATAAATATATTAATAAATTCCAAAAAAGGAATAAAGATTTAAAAACAAAAAGAGGAGGTAATGTTAATTATGTATATAACAATGTATCAACAGATGTAAACAATAATAACAAACATAGTCAATTATATTTTAGTAAAAATTTAATAAATAGAAATAATAAAGAAACACAAAACAGAACAAATGTATATAAAAAAAATTATTTTAATCATGATAATATAAATTATAATAGTCTAATAAATTCACAAACACCAATTTGTTTTATACATATAGATAAAACAGATGAAGAAATAAAAAAACAATTACAATATAATGATCAACTTAATTCTTTACAAAATAATAATACAAACAATGATATTATAAATGATATACAAAATAATATATATCCAACATTTATTGAAGAAATTATATTTACAACTAACGTAGTATTATTTACAGGAATACTTATATTATCAAACAATGATAAAATATTTCATAACTTAGATTTTGAAGGAAAAACTAATCCATTACCTATTGAATGCAATTTAAATATTTATATAAATGTTGTTAATAAATATAATTCTCAGCATTTTAAACAATTATTTCCTGTTTCTTATAATTTTAAGAGTAGACTTTTTTATGCAATTCCTGATAATAACAATTCAACTGTTGATTCGACATTATTAATTGATAAAATTATTATAAAAGGAAATTTTAAAACCCTTTCTTTTATTGTTTTGGGTCAGTCCGAGGAAATAAATGAACATTTAAGGTATGCTTAGACATTTTTTCACATATGCATATATACATATTATACTATTCCATCTAATCTAATTGCTTTACTATTACTCTCTTTCTCCATTCTTCTGATTTTTCCCACTTTGTTTCTTTTCCCAATTTTTCTGATTTTCCACACTTTGTTTCTTTCCCCTACAGATACCATCGCGAAAACATTTATGATATAAACATGAAAACCAAAATTAACGAAACAACTGTAGATGTAGAAAATATCGAAGCAGAAAAGGATGATGTTTATTCTCCTAAAAAACCGGTATATATAAAGACATATAACATAGCCAATATAATGGAAGAAAATTATGATTTTGAAAAAAAGAATAGTATTAATGATCATAAAAATTATGAAAATAACCAAATAGATGAACTAAATGAATTGTCAGCATTTTCAAATATATTGGAAAAAGAATTCGTTAAAAATAATTTACATAATTTACGTAATATAAATAAAAATTATCATAAAAATAATAATTGTAACAATGTTGATGATGATGCTAAACTAAATGAGGATAAAAAGGGAGAAGAATTTGGACAAAGTGAAAACATGTCAGACAAACACGATATGAACAAGTCAGGCAAACACGATATGAACAAGTCATTAGAATCAGATTTAAGTGATTCGTCAATCGAAACAGATGATGATAATAATAATAATAATTTTATTCCTCCGAATAATGAATTAATTATAAAAATTTTAAATTGTTTAACAAATTTATATAAAAAAAAAAAAGAAATAAACAAAAATGATTTACCAATATATAAAAAAATAATTAAATTTGGAGTAATGTGGTTATTTTATATATATAAAAATATAAAAACTGATGAAGATAATTTTTTATTTAATTATTCAAAATATGCAGAAATAAAAATATATGATATATTAGGATGTTTATTAGTTTTAAGAAGATGTGCTTTATATCCAAATTTAGCAAAATATATAATACATATGCAAATTAATTCAAATTTAATTCAAATTGATCGTACATGCCCATATATACTTATTTATTTAATTGATATCCTTAGCATTGATGGTGTTTATTTTTTATCTTCTTGGAAAATTAAAACGTCCATTTTAAAAACGATCATTGCCTTAATATCGAATTATTATGTTATGGACCTTTTCTGCAATTATGTAAGTTGAAAATTAAAAAACAACAAAATTACAAAAATTAATAAAATTAATAAAATTAATAAAATTAATAAAATTAAAAAAATTAAAAAAATTAAAAAAATTACAAAAATAATAACAATTTTATAGTAGTTTTTTTCGTTTTGTGTGTTTGTTTAATTACCCTTTTTGCATTTTCGTAATTTATCATTTTCCCCTTTTTGTGTAATTGTTTTGATATAGTACATACGCAATAGAAAAACATTTTAACTGCTCTATATATCTAACGCATGTAGTTATATTTTATAACTATTTTTCCAATATATATATATATATTTATTTATTGTTATGTTTGATGATTTTTTTAGTGATACTCTTTATTTCATTATATACTTTATAAAACCGTGCCCCAATTGTGCTCATGTCTATATATATATTTTACTAATTTTATTAATTTTGTTTGTGACATGATATTTATTTTTGTAGTATGATTCTTTTTTACATTATTATAAATGTCCGATTTGTTTAGTATTATGTACACACTGATCCGTTGAATGTACATACATTTTTTCGTATATTTTTCGCCTATTTTTCGTCTATTTTTCGTCTATTTTTCGTCTATTTTTCGTCTATTTTTCGTCTATTTTTCGTCTATTTTTCGCCTATTTTTTCGCTTGTATATGATTTATACCTTTTTTGTATACAACACATACAATTAAACATATATTTTAGGCAATTTTTAAAAATGAATAGAAAAATATTTATACATATTTTGTCTTATTTGATTTATTTTTATTCTATTTCTTCAATTTATAGGTCGATGAAAATAATGAAACTTTGTACACAAAACTGCTTTCTTTATCTTCTAACAAAAAAATGAAAAGGTAAAACGATTTATTCATTTTTTCGCAAATTTAAAAATGCCACAATTTTTTTAATTCCTGTCCATTCATAATTTTTCCATTTTTTTATTCCTGTACATAATTTTTCCATTTTTTTATTCCTGTACATAATTTTTCCATTTTTTTATTCCTGTACATAATTTTTCCATTTTTTTTATTTCTGTACATAATTTTTCCGTTTTTTTTACTGTGGTCATTTCGATAGATATAACATAAAAAGGCTCCTTGGAATAATAATGTGTAGAGTTAAGCTTTATGATGAAATACATAAATTTGAAAACAGTGTTATGGATATAATAATTCATAGAGAGGATTATAAAAATTGTCTTTTCAATGAAAATATAATTTCCAAATTAATTCACGAAATAAAAAATATACATAAAGAATTATATCAACATTCATGTAATCCTGAAAGCAAAAATAGCTGTTATGATATTTTTTATGAAAATGAAATATTTATCAGTGAAGAGAATGAACAAAATTATAATTATTATTACACATATAAATTGCATAATTATGTGTTATCATATTTAGAAAAAAGTCAATTTTTTAACATGTTTTTGTACATTTTAAAAGAGTTTGAAAAACATATAAAAAACATATTATTTTTAAATTCCTATGATATATCTTTTATTACAACTCTTAATGATTTTATATTTTATTTCCTGAACTGTTCAGGTGGAATAAATTTGTTAATCAATTATAACATCGAATTGTACAAAAAAACGTACATAAATATTTGTCTAATTATAAATAAAAAAATGAAACAATTAAACAGTAATATAAATAATAAGAATGAAGAAGGCGAGGGTGCCGATGAAAATGATGAAAATGGTCAAAATTGTCAAACTGGTCAAAATGGTCAAAATGGCCAAAATAGTCAAAATGGTCAAAATGGTCAAAATGGTCAAAATGGTCAAAATAGTCAAAATTGCCAAAATGATAATAACGAAAATAATTACAGCCAAAATGATGATACTGAAAAAGAACGAGAAGAAAACGAATTTAACAATAACTATGATTTTGATGATCCATATAATGAGAACAATCACAACGGCATGAATGAGAACAATCAAAATGGCATGAATGAAAACATAAATCAAATAAAAAATTCAGGAGATTCAGAATGCATATTTCCTGAAAATAATAACTTGGGTTTTATTCAAAACAAAAAAGATGAAGATTTAAATAAAGAAGGATTTAATAATTTAGATGAAAAAAAAGAGAAAAAAATTTTATATAATGAAAAAAACTTTTTTTATGATAATTTAAAATGTGTATATACATATAACGACATTTTAAGAAATAAAGATATTTCGGATATATATTATTTAAATGGGTATAATTATAAAGATATGAAAAATACTCGTAATTCTTGTTCATATATTTTATGTTCTATAATAGCATTTTATAAATCAAATTTATTAATTAATAATTTTTTTAAATCAGAAGAAAATATATCATTAGAATATTTAAAAATATTTAGTTCCCTTTCTGCATATCCACTATTTAAATTAGCAATGTGCAATAATAGAAATATTCTAAACTTGTTAACACATCTTACACATTTGTTATATTATTCTATTTTTTTGGAAAAACAATATGAAGAAAATAATTCTTCCAATTCACAAATTATTAAATTTAGAAAAAATAAAATAAATGACAATAATATAACAGAAGGGGATAATAATAATTCTACTAATTTTTTTGAAGATAATAATATGAACAAGTCAGAAAATAATTTAATATCAAAAAATGTCAAAAATAAATTTTATAAAAAAAATTCAAATGAATATATTTTAGTAACTATTAAATATATATTAAGTATAATTTATAATTTAATATTTTATGATTATTCTGGATATTTTATTTTTCATTCTGGTTATTCTATTTTTGTATGTTTAGAAGAAATAAAAAATTTAATTGGTGAAATAAAAAAAAAAAAAGATTATTATTTTGGAGCATTAAATAGTAAAAATATTAATAAATTTTTTTTAAAAGATTATATAAGTAATGATAAAATTCTTTTTAAAAAATATTTCATAATGTATGAAAATTTGAAAGGTCTATATACAGATTTATATAAATATGAAAAAAAAAAATTTAGCGAAATGGATATCCAAAAAAGAAAAGATACATATAGAAATGCGATGCTGGAATTTGTACAAAAGTGTGACAAATCAAATGGTGAGCATGTTGAAAATGGCGCATATTTGAATTACAGTTTTATTGATAAGATTTTATCTATATATCAAGAAAACCAATTTTTTAATTTTCTTCCATTAAGATCGTGTTACACACCAAATGTTTGTAAAATAATTGAAGCATTAAGAATTGAAAAAGATAAATATATTTTAAAAAAATCAAAAGAATTAAATAATTATAATTGTAAATTAAATAATGATATATATATAAGCAATTCTTCAAAAAGCTGTACTAAATTAGGAACAACTATTAATGATCAATATGTAGAATTGTTAGAAGAGTTTGATGATAATATTGTTTCAACTATTTGCTCCAATACTACTATATCAGAATTAAATACAATATATAATACTTCATCAGTTATTCCAAATATTGAAACCAATTCAAATTCAAGTTTAAAAATAGGCTATTATCCTATTTTACCTCTAAATTTGTTATATTATTATATGAATAAATGCCCTAATATTAGTTATTTTTCAGATTTGTACAAAACAAATCATAAAAATGAGCATGATGAAAATGAGCATGATGGAAGCGAACATGATGGAAGCGAGCATAACGAAGGAATAGATAAAGAAGATAATAAATGTGACGAAGAAAATGGTAGCAAATTTTATCAAAATAAATATGGACTATTTGTTTATGATAATTTAATATATAATAATTATATATGTGTCAAAAATAAAAAACTAGATGAAAAAAATAAACCAATTATGATTCAAATGAATAATCAATTTTTTAATGAAAATGATAAAAATAATGATAATTATATAAATAAATATGATGAAAATAATTATAAAAATATAGGATCAAAAATATATCTAACTAATAATCTTGAATTTATAATCAAATTAATTAATAAAAGTATATTTTTCTTAAATATTAATAATTTAAAATTAGCATTAATTCATTTCAATAAGTTAAATGGTAGAAATCTTTTCAAAATTATAAAAAAACGTTTAAAAACGTTAAATTTTGTAAAAAGCATTTTAAATGTTCTTTTTAATTTTTTTTATAATTTAACCGCTATTTCAAAATATCAAAAAATTGCCATGTTAACATCTTATAGAAATCATGAATTATTTTATTCTCTTTTATATTTATTAAATAAATTATTAAGCTTTAATGATTGGTTAGGTTCAAATAACATTTCAGAATATAATCATCATACATCTATATATACTTTAAGATATAATATTATTTATATTTTAAGAATATTTTATCTTTGGTATCATAATACTTTAGATAATCAATCTTTTCTTTTACGATCTGTTTTAAGATATACTAGAATTTTACCTTGTTTTAATATATCAGGTATGTTATTATTATTAATTTTTTTTGATTTTAAAAATATATTTCCAGAATATATTTATTCATTTTATTTATCTACAAATTTAAAAAATATCTGTTATGAAAATTGTGCATCTACTACTCAACACGATGATTCACAAATAGATAAACAAGAATCTGACAAAACAGAAATCTCAGATTCATCTTTTGAAAGTGAAACAGATTCTCAATATTTTCAAACATTTTCTAATGATAACTCGGAAAGTGATGGCAATCTGAGCACAGTGATGTCGCAGGAAAGTGGCAGAAAAGGCGGAAAAAATGAAGATGCTCATGATGACGAATCAAATAGTAGCAGTGATGAGGTGAACAAAATTAAGTTAGACCTTGTTAATAATTGTGGACATTTAGAGCATGTTAATAATTGTGGAAATTTAGAGCATGTTAATAATTGTGGAAATTTAGAGCATGTTAAAAATATAAATAAAGAGAATACGCAAGAGTTTTTTAATTTTTCAAAAATGGTAAATAATAACTATACAGGAATTTATAGTGATGTTGAAGCAGATAATGAAAAGTCCGATTCAGAGAATGAAAATTATAATGATGAAATAAAAAAAAAAAAATTCGAAGAAATAATTTTATATTCTAAAATTGAAGATCCATATATGATTTCAAATATTAGTGGAAACAATATAATAGAAAATGATAGAAATATAAATAGTAATGAAAATCGAAATAATTTAGATAATATAAATACAGAAAAAAAAAAAAAATTAATTTATATGTGTTGTTCTATAAACACAACAAAACGTATAATTAATGATCAATTTTTAAAAAAATATCGAATTTTAAATTTAAATTTTGGAGAAAATGAATATGAAAATACATTTTATTTTACAAATTATCATAATCGATTAACAAATAACTATTTATCTTTTATAGGAAATTTAAATATAAATTTAACAGATCTAACAGATGTAGATAATAAACATAATATAAATATTGTTAATAAAGAAATTGAACATTCAATAGTACCACCACCTCCCAATACAATAAATATAAATAAAAATATTTATAATTCTTTAGATAATATGATGCATAAAAATTATATTGGAAATAACAAAAGTGGAATTTCATTCTTATCACATAATAAAATTGATATAAAAAAAAAAGAAAAAAACAAATTTGAAAATGATAATGACATCATTTCTAATGTGAAAGAGAAAGCAACAATTCAAACGACTCCATATCCAATACAAAATTTATTAAAAGATAATGAAATAGATAATGTAGAAAATATAATGAATATGTTACGAAATGATGAACATATATTTGAAGAACATATAAATATAAAATATTTAAAAAAAGATGAAAAAGAAAAAATTTTTTTAATAAAAAAAGAATTAAAAAATAGAGAATATATAAATTTTGAAGATATATGTGATTATATAAATTTTATACTTCGAATAGGAAAAAGTAATAATGTAATATCTCGATGTTTAAGTGCATATTGTTGTGTAATATTTATAAATCATAGAATACCAATTTTTTCTATTTTATTTAAACATATTGAAGATGTTATATCAAATTTAATCTCAATCACATTATGTGATAAAAAAGATGAAAATAATCATAATAATACAACTATATTAATGAATAAAATTAGTTATTTTTCTTTTTATTCTTATAATAATACACAATCTAATAATATTTATTATACATATAATCAAGAATTATATATCTTAAAAGAGTTGTGTAATTTATTATGTTTTGTTCTAGACATTTTAAAAATTTGTTTTTTTAATAATTATAAAAATAGTTATAATAAATTAATTAAACTTTTATATCTACCATCTAATAAATTGCTAAATATAATTCAAAATTTGATCATAAAACTTAATAATATATTTCCACAAGAGCTTATTAGATTTATTGTTAAAATAATATCTACAATATTTCAAGGATATATTTATGTTTTTTTCTTATATTTCACAAAAAATACTATTATACATGATCATCGAAATTTTCCAAATACGAGCATGCAATGTAGTAGATTCGTGCAATGTAGTAGACCCGTGCAATGTAGTAGATTCGTGCAATGTAGTAGATTCGTGCAAGACGACACAAACTCATTATTTATTAACAAAGATATACTAATTAGTGAAAAACAAAATTTATTTTTATTAACAAAAAAGGATAAACCATGTGACGAAACAGATGATAACCAATCTACTAAATTAGATACAAATTTTGTAGAAAAAAAAAATGAAAAAAATTCAAATATTAAAATGGAAGAATATACACAAGTTTTTTTTTCATGTCCTAACTATTTAAAATATATAAGATTTTTTTTTAAATTTTATTTTAACATTGTTAATACAAAAAATGTTATTAATGATAATAATAAAGATATAATTTATAAATATTCAGATTATGTTAATTTAAAAACAGTTACTATGTGTCTATCTACTATTTATGAAATTATTAAAAATAAAATTATTTATTTTTTTATTTTTTTTAATGTTGAAAAAAGGTTAGAAAATATTTTCTTTAAGTATATAAAAACGAGTCAAAATAAAAATAAAAATAAAAATAACATTGTTTCCCTTTTTACAAACGCTGATAATGGATTTGAAAAGGACCCCGAATTATATGACAAAGAAAATTATTATATTCATTATTTTAATTTTTTTTTAAAACTTAATAAACATATAAATATATCAAATTTAGTCGAATTTTTATCATTTTATTTTGATATTGTTCAAGATAATACTAATAAAAATTTATACAAAATTATCGAATTATATGAATATTTAAATATTATCGAAATTATATTAAATATAGTTATACAAATTATAAATTATCATTTTAATTCCATTTTTATACTTATACACCTTTTCCAAAATAATGACCAAGAAGCTATCAAATTATTAGATCATATAAATAAAATGTATAAAATTTGCAAAATTCAAAATGATGCAAAACAAATTTATAATAAAATAGATATAAACAAATGTAGAAAAAAATATTTTAAATCTTTATCCAACTTTGCTAAATATATATTTTATTTTAAGAAACATTTTCTAAATTCGTTGCTAAATTCTTTGCGAAATTTATATCAATTTGTTCTAACCAAATCGAATCCAACAAATCATAATGCAACAACAAATACTGAACCCATTTCAAATATAGAACCCGATTTATTAAATAGTTCAAATTTTACAGAAAATATTATAGACAAAGATAAAAATAACTCTCTCATTATTCTTGCAAATTCAATTCTAATGATTATAAATAAGTTACAAAATGTTAAAAGAAAAGTATTAAATTTGGATACATCTTATATTCCATCTATTACTTTAAAAAATTTTTTTTTATTTATTTGTTATGATCTTGATCAATTACATACCTTATATAAACACCAATCTCTAAAAAGAAAAACAGAATTTGAATTGGATCAAAATCAGAACCACCAATCAGTGCCCTTGCCAAAAAGGAGGAAGCTCGGCCTTGGCGAAAAAAATGGCGAAAAAAATGACGAAAATGGTGAAAGTGGCGAAAAAAATGACGAAAGTGGTGAAAGTGGCGAAAATGGCGAAAATGGCGAAAATGGCGAACATGGCGAAACGCGCGGGGCGAAAAGGAACTACTCTTTTTATTTTGAAAACATGTATAATAAGACAAGTTTTGTGATAAACAAAGATTACTTATTTAATAAGCTGGGTGAAGTATTTTATTCAAATTATTTAATAAACAAAATAAGAAAAGCATATGAATCACATCAACATTTAGATAATAATTATTTGAATACTATAAAAAATATAAATATTAGTAATATTAATCCAGCAGTTAATAAAAAAATATATGATTATCCTTCTCATCTTTTTTCTGATATATTATCAAAAATATATTTATATGAAAATGATGAAGATAAAAAAAGTTTTATATTATTTAATTTACCACAAGAAAATAAATCTAAAGAAATCGATCAAACACATTCATTATATAATTATATTAATGTATTAAAGGAAGAGCTTAATAAAATTGAAAAAAAAAAAAATGAATTATTGTCTCAAGCAAAAAATAAACAATATAATAAAAAAAATGATAAAAATATATATGATGACCATTTTAGAAATAGAAAAACAATATCTTCTAGAGCACCTTCAAAACATGTTGATGATTATGAGGCAGAAAAAGGAAATGCAAATCAAACAATAAATAATGAAAATGAAAATGATGAAAATAAACAAATAACAGAACAAACTGAATTATTATCTAATAATGAAATTTCAAGTGAGTATATTGGAACACAAAATAAAAATACAGGAGATTTAAATTTAGGAAAAAATGATAATACTTCTACTAATTATACAAATAAAACTAATGCGAATAATGCGAATAATGTAAATAATGTGAACAGTGTGAACAATGCGAATGCGAATATTTTTAAGAATACAAACATTTCTAGTGCTATAGATATGGAAGGAAATGTTATAAACAATTTTAATGACGATGATAATAATTTGGGAAAAAATCAAAAAAAAATACAAAAAAAAAATATTAATTATTTAACAAAAAATAATATAAATAACGATGATGAAAATATTGTTATTAATGAAATAGATCAAACTTATCAACATTCTAATTGTAACAATAATATTGACACTACCAATACAGAATCTAATAATAAAAATATATCTCCTGATACTAATGAATTAATAAATAAATCATCACAATTTGAAGATTGTACATGTTATAAGTTTACATTATTAGGATGGAAAGAATTTTCAGAAGATGGTCATAAGCATGATTTAGATGTTTGTAAAATTGTTAATAAACCGGTTCTATTAAAAGATCCACGAATCAAAATGAAGTTTCTTAGAATTTTAGATAGACACAATAATATAAAAGATATTTTTAAAAAGCTGGGTGTCGACATAAAATAATAGTGCACAAATGTGTGACAAACTTATCGAGTTGAGCGCAATGCCCAGTAAAAATATTACCACATTTTTTACTTAATAAACAAAAATAGTTACTACCCTTTTTTACATTATTGTGATTCTCTATATAATTTGTATTGCATGTTTATGCATGGATATTCTCACCTCATTACATCAATTATAATTCATTCGTTTTATTTTTTTTTTTAATTTTTTGTGTTATGAAGTTTTTCACATATAAGTGTGTATCATTTTGTGATGCCACGAAAACAAAAAAAAACAGAAAAAAACAAAAAAAAAACAAAAAACATAATGTATATAAATGTGTATAAATGTGTATAAATGTATATGAATGTATGCAAATGTATGCAAATGTAACGCACATTCCCCACTTCAAATGGTTTGTACCCATTCCCCACTTCAAACGTTTTGCACCCGTTTCTCTTTTTCTCCTTTTTTATTTTCTCCACTTCAAATGTTTTGTAGCCATTTCATCATTAGGCTTCAGTAATCTCCATATCTGAGGTTTAAGAAAATGTAATTTTTTTTCATATTGGGTTAGGATATTTTTGTTGTTCTTTCTATTTATATAAGTTAATTTTGATGTCATTCCAGAATAATTACACAATGAATAACCAGCTTTTAAAATGTTAACTAATTTTGTCAACGATATAATTGCAGGTGTAATAAAACCCAATGATTTCATAAAAGCCTCTTCATTAAAATTACCATCTTTTTTTAATTTCTCAAAATATAATTTTAATGATTTATCATTATTTAAAGCTGATGTATTAAATGGATAAATTAATGGATATGCTAATCTAGTTTGTAATAAATTTACAAGCATATTTATTCGAGTTATTAAAATTAGTAATCTCTTTTCTTTATTTATGTTATTCATTTTTATAATTTTATATTCTATATTCCAAATGTGTTATGCATTTTTCAAGTTTTGGGTCAATAAAACTACCAAAAAAAAATTAATATTTTTAAACAGATAAGTAAAAAAAAACTAAATTTTAACAAATTTTAACAAATTTTAACAAATTTTTATTTAGCTATTTAAAAATACAGAGCAAAAAAAAAAAAAAAAAAAAAAAAAAAAAAAAAAAAAGAGCTTATGTAATATTTCTATATATTCATTTACAAATTCTTAGGGCAATACACTTTGACATATCTTTCAAATTAAAACAATAGTAGAAACAAAATTAGCAATAAAAATTATGTCAATTAGGATAAATAGTTTATATAGTTTGAAAAATAAAATATAAAATGAAAAAAAATACATATAAACATAAAATCGGATAAACTTAGAATATACTTTAAAAATATTGTTTTTCGTAAAAAAATAAATACCCATTTTATATCATGTTATGAATATTTATCAAACAATATTTTTATTTTTCACATCAAATTGTTTAACATATTATAACTATATATTTTGCCACTCTTTCTATAATACACTCCTCAAATCATTTTCCCTTTCCCCATTTTACATAACTCAATATTTTTTAATTTTACAAATTATTTTCTTTTGTAGATAGCTTACGCTACTATTATTGACATCGTAGACAATCTCAATGAATTATCAAAAACAATTTATGAGGATGAATATCCAAAAACGTCTAATAAATATACACCAACATAATACCAACATATATATATATATACACATGTGTGATAACGTTGAATGCTCCACCATACTATGAGCCACATTAATCTTAGTAAACCCTCTTATCACATTTCAGCTTTTCCTCTTCAATAATTTATAACCATCTAACTTATTTGCATCACTATTTCAACGTGTAAACACAAAGAACAAACATATAAATATAATTTTATATATGCTTATGGTCCTTCTCTTCCTCTTCCCTTTTTTAATTCACATAAATCGTCGTAACTACAACCATAACTACAACCATAGCCATAACTATAATTACAACTACAACTTTTAATTTCGTATGTGTCTCAAGTCCTTAAAAGATTTATAATCATCATCAGATGTTCCATTGTATAGTTTATTACCCAAATGTGTTTCTTCTCTTTTTAAAATGTGTAATAATGATTTAGCAGATTCTCTTATTTTTGTATAAGCAGATGATGTCTCTTTAATCGTTCTATCATATTCTAAACGTGTTTGTATTTTTTTAGTTATGCTATTACATATTTCTTGCAATTTTTCGTTTAACAAGGCTATCTCTTTTTGTATCCGTTCTTTATCTTCTTCCTCATGTAGAATTTAAAAAAAAAAAAAAAAAATATTTTTATGATGATAAAATAACAAAGTTAAAGGAACATATAGAATGATAATAAAGTATGGTCCAATATGCAAATAAATGAAAATAAATGCAAATAAATGATAATAAATGAAAATACATATATGTATTGAAATTATACAAAATGTATGAACATAAATCACAGTTTTGACTTTTTTTCTTCATTTTGTTTGTACCTTTAATATTTGTTCATGTATGTTTTGCCTTTTTATTCTTAGAAGTTCAATACATTTAGATAATTCATCTTCACTTTTTATGAGAGGCATACTCTTTTTATGATCCATTTTTAACACAAATACTTCAAAGTTTGGAAATTATACGATTAAAAGACATAGATAGATATATTCTTGCTTATTATTATTTTTTTTTTTCGAATTGATGATTTCTATTTGAACGTATATAAAACAAATTTGGCTATGTAATTTATTTTAAAAGTAATACTAAACAAAACTAGACATCTTATATTTTTACATTAAAAAAATATATACACATATAGGTTGATACATTTCAAAATTGTTATAATATTTAATTGAATAACTGATTTATCAGAATTGTTTAAAATTATAATTGATCTAATTAAAAAATAAATGGCAAAAAATGTGATAAAAAAAAATTATGTAAAAATAAGTGATAATGAATTAACAAGAACATAAAAAAAACAATACTCTCTTTCCAGTAGCACAATCAATTACAATATCATCGATTTTCTTCTATCTTGTTTTATTTCATTGTTGTTTTATTTTAATATTTTTATCATTATATTTTATTTTCCCCCTTTTTTTTTTTTCCTATCATATATACATGCACCAAATTTTCCAATTTATCATTAATTAAAAACATTATCTATAAAATGGAAAAAAATGGTATTTAATAAAAATAATAATATATAAAATAAAAAAAATATTTATGAATATAAATAAAATATAACATAAAATATTCTCAAATATGTACAAAATATATCCAGATATATACACACATGTACAGAATATTTCTTTACTTTTTTATTAACAGTTCATAATTTATTTTTTACTAAGGATATTAATTTAACTAAAAATTAAAACAACAAACTTATTTATATTTCATGTACATGTAAAATTTGGAACTTTTTTTTTTGTGCAGCTATAAAAATTGAAAAAAAAGACAGCAATTTGCATTTCATTCATGATATTTTAATAAAAAAAAAATTATTATACATAAATTATTATACATATTTTAAATTTAATTAAAAACAACCATATAATAATAATTAAATTAATCATAATTTTTTCAAATAATTCTAAATCAATATGTTTAATATATATATAATTGTAAGACAGTTTAATGATGATAATTATTTATTTCATTTTTTTGTATGTTGGCTTATCATTTATTTTTTATTCGTTTCAAATTAAATGTTAATATAGAAGGTTAAAAAACAAAAAAATCGAATAAACAAAAAAATCGAATAAATAAAAAAGTTGTGCAATTACATCATGTAATATAAAAAAAATAATAAAACAACTAAGGAGATATAGTTTTTTCCAATTTATTTTCATTAATTTTTTTCGTAAAGTGGTCATTCATGTGCCCCATAACACTTTTTATATGATCAGATAAATTTGGATGATCCATAAATATTTCAATATTTTCGTCACTGATTTTAATATCCTTAACTGTTCCTATAATGGAAGAACACTCAAAAGTCTTTTTCTCATTAACAAATGTGGTAGACTTTATTAATTTTTTATAACAATCCTTATTCACATTGATATCAATATTTGTAGTATCATCAATAACATCACTCATTTTATTTGCTAGTTTTTATTAATGGGAAAAAAATATATTTATACGCTTTATGTGAATTAAACAATTTGGGAAATATATGTATGTATTTTATTAGCACACAAAAATTACTAAAAATCGACCTTTTTTTTACTTGGAAATAATAATATTTAATATTTTGGCTATTTCTTTATACATATAAATGTGCAATACGATAAAATGGCTAGTTATCTTTACAATATATAGACAATGAATAAATATGTATAATATTGATAAGAGTTTATGGTTTAGGGTTTGTATTGCAAATATACAAACAGAATTTAAACAATATATTAAAAATAATATACTATATATAATTTATATCAGGTTCTTTACAAAATATTTTTTTCAAATTACATGTAGTAGTTATTCTTCTTTAAATAGCGAAACCTCAACTTATTCTGTTTATCTATAATTTTGTTTGTTATAATAAAAGTATATATACATATACAACTGGACATAAATTATTCTTAAGATATAGATATTTTGAATAAATTAAGAATAGGTATGTATATGTTGATTCTTTAAATTTTCCATTAACATTACCAATAGTGACATACAACTATGAACAAGCCCCTATTGGTAAAGTATTTTTTTTTAAATATTGTGGCATATGGGAAATATAAGCAAAAATGTAAGCAAAAATGTAAGCAAAAATATGAACAAAATGTAAGCAAAAATATGAACAAAATATGAACAAAATATGAACAAAAATATGAACAAAATATGAACAAAATATGAACAAAATATGAACAAAAATATGGGTTGTGTTAAAATATAACTATTACCATTAAAAGTGATATTTTAATTCACTAATGTATTTAGAGCTGACTCATTGTGCCTTGTTCTTATTTGATCAGTTTTTATTTATATTTTTTTTAATAAATGAAACATGTTATTTTCTTAAAAGCCTTTTTCTCTATAATTACACTTAAAAATTTCCAAATATTTTATTAAAATTTATTTATTTATTTTATAGGCACCATTCATGCATAAACCATATAAAAAATGCGGTATATAGATATTATTAATGTTCATAAAATTTATGACTTATTTTTTAATTTTCATTTTAAGCTATTTAGAAGGCTATAGCATATAAAAATTGTCGCATACTAATTGGTGAGTCGCATTAAAGAATAAAAAATATGCATAGCATATGCAGTATACCACTATATAATATGACACTATATATGTATAACATATATATTATATAATATTTACAGTATAACATATACAGTATACCACTATATAATATGACACTATATATATGCATATTAATATGTATAATAAACTATTAATGCATATGGGGTTGGCAATTTCCTCATTTTTCGTATTGCGTAGTGACGAAAGTTATAAGCGGTTCTCAAGCATTGCGCAATGTTTAGCGAATTTATAATATATATAAATATAAATATATATAAATATAAATAATATTATATATACATGTACAACATGTTACATATAGTAATGTATCAAATAGGCATTAAAATATTGTGGGAAAAAATAATTTACATATATTATTTTTTAATATATATAAAAAAAATAAAAATAAGGCAAAATTAATATTTACCAACATTTTATATACTTAGTATATACTACATAATAAACTGAATTTATAAGCATGCATATATATTAATTTTTTTTTTTAATTTACTAAAAAATATATAATATTTTTTATTTTATTTATATACAAAAAAACTAGTATACTATAATATTCCACATATACATAAATTTAATTATTTAACAACAAAAGGAAAATAAATAAATAAAAAAAAAATAATAAAAAAATAAAAAATAAAAAATAAACAAATAAATATATAAACTTTTATAAAACTTAAATTGTAATTGATTTTTTTTTTTTTTATCAGAATTTCTTTAATCGATTTTATATTTTTTTATTTTTTTCATATTATTTTTATACTTACGAAAATGCAAATCTTTGTAAAAACATTAACCGGAAAAACAATCACTCTTGATGTTGAACCATCTGACACTATTGAAAATGTTAAAGCTAAAATTCAAGATAAAGAAGGAATTCCTCCTGATCAACAAAGATTAATTTTTGCTGGAAAACAGTTAGAAGATGGCAGAACATTATCTGACTATAATATTCAAAAAGAGTCAACCTTACATTTGGTAATATATTTAATAACAAAAAAAAAGAAAAAAAATAAAGAAATAAATAACGAAATAAATAAAGGAATAAAGAAAGGAATAAAGAAAGGAAAAGCGAAAAAATATCGAGGGGAAATTTTATTTTTTTACTTATATGCTTAGGGGAAGTACATATTTGATGGCTTTAGAAAATATATGCACATATATATTTTTCTTAACCTCATCATTTGCTTCCTTATCATTTCTTCTAAATACTGTTCAAAATAAATATATGTAGTGTAGTGTGCTTGTTAATTTATTCCCCCCATATTTTTTTACTAAAATTGAAAAAAAAAAAAACAAATATTTCTGTACATATATTCATTCATTCATTCATTCATTTATTCATTCATTTATTTATTTCCCGTTTTTTCAAATACAGGTTTTAAGACTTAGAGGAGGAGCCATCGAACCATCATTAGCTCAATTAGCACAAAAATATAATTGCCAAAAATTAATTTGCAGAAAATGCTATGCTCGTTTACATCCAAGAGCTACAAATTGCCGAAATAAAAAATGTGGAAGAACAAATCAATTAAGACCAAAAAAGAAACTCAAATGAACTAACAAATTAAAACTATCAAGAAAAAGCTTGTTTTTATATTCCAATAATGTACAAGTTGTATTTTTTTTTTTTTTTTCCCCACACTCCTTATAAAAGGAAAAATTGGAATGAAATCAGAGAAATATAGAAATAAAAAAATATATATCTTTTTCTTTTTATAATCATGATATATATTTTTAACAATACTACACAATTACGTTATATATGCTTTTCACGAATTTGAGATATGTCTACAATTTTATATATCACAATTTATTTTTACTGTAATATATGTATATTTTATTTTAACGGATATTTATTATATAAGAAAAAAACATTATACAGTAATACAATAATGTTAATGAAAAAAAAAGAAAAGAAATGTATAATACATATCTATATGATATATTAATATTTTGCGCGTTCACAACTTAAGAACTCTATACACAAACAATTAAAAAAATAGTAAAAAAAATAATAAATCGTAAAAAAATAGTAAAAATAATAAATCGTAAAAAAATAGTAAAAATAATAAAATAGTAAAAAAAATTAAAAACAAACGGAAAGGAAAAGTTTATTTATATTAAAAAACGGAAAGAGGAAAATGTGTATATAATTAAAGAAAAAAAAAATTAATTTACGAATTGAATGAATATGTTATATTCTATTTTTTATTTTTCATTTTTCATTTTTTATTATCACAATTTTATAAATTATTAACAAATATATTTTAAAGAATAATTTAATAAATGTATCCACTTTTTTTTCTTACTTGCTAAATAAAGCGTGAAAAAAAAAAAAAAAATATTTTTTTTTTCTCATAATTTATTAAGACAATTTTGGGTAATATACATGCCTGCGAAAAATCATGATTATTTATTTTTCATCTAATTCTATTTATTTTAATTATTTTTTATTTTTGAAAAACACATGAATTATATAAATTTATTGAGGAAATGCTGGAGGGGTAGTAGCTGGATGGGTAGTAGTTGGAGGAGAATTTTCCTTTTCCTCTTCTTTTGGTTTATTAGAACCTCCTAAAATATTTTTTATTTTTAAAAAGGAGTTATCTTTTTTATCATCAGATTCAATAAATAAGTCTTGACTTAATGTTTTTTTATAAATTTTATTTTTTATATTTTTAATAAAAGGAAGATGATGATTACTACTACTACTACTTCGTTCATCACTATTTCCAGATCTATTTAAATTATTATTTTTATTAATTTTTGAAATTGTATTATTTAAATTACAACTAATTGTTTTTGTAAGCGTATTCAAAGATGTTGTAAAAAAATTATCATCTTTGCTACTTCCATTCTTATAATATATTTCTCTGTAATTATTATGTCCGTTATATTTATCATAATTGTCTAGCACATGATTATTATAACTGTTACTATTATTGTAACTGCTACTATTATTGTAACTACTACTATTATTATAACTGCTACTATTATTATAATTATTATTTTTATTATTATTGTAATTGCAATTGTTTATATTCCTTCGATCGTATTCGTTATATATATTAGGAATGTGATCATAAGTTCTATATCGACTTGGTATATCATATTTATTAAACTTGTTTATATTTTGTTCATAATTATTATATTCAAATTGGGGATTATACATGTTATATCTATTAAGTTGATTATAATTATTAATATTTTTTTCCATTTCATAAAAATAATTCATTCTATCTTCACTTTCTAAAAAGAAATTATCATCAATGGGGAGTCTTCCTCTTTGTGTGTTCAAGTACTGAAAAAAAAGAAAAAAAAAGAAAGAAAAAAAAAAAAAAAAAAAAAAAAAAAAAATCATGTAAAATTGTGTAAGATTGTGTGAAATATTTGCGAAACAGACAGATGCACATTTTGACAGCATATATAAACTCAAAAATTGCATTATTACCATATCTTTAAGTGGGTCTTTTAACTTGATAGATACAGAATTCATTAAGCTAAAATAGCAAAGTAAAAGTTCCAAATCTTTTCTTGCATCTAATAATACTTTATTTGTCTTATTTTCTAAAACAATATCAAAACCCTTTTTAATATATTCATTGTGTTTTAAGTAATCTGATTTGACACCATTTAATTTAGACTCATTTCTAATAATTTTTTCTAAATGCTTTTGATTTGGAGAATTTACTTGTTGTAATTTTTTTATTTTTTTTTCATAATGCTCTATTGATATTCCTAATTCCTTTTTTTTTAAACATAAATTTTGTATTTTTCTTATTTTTTCAAGTGTTTCATTAGTTACAGATTTGGCACTAATTATATGATTCGTTATTTGCTCTCTTACATCAGTAAATGTGTTTAAAATATGAGATATATGTTGTACTATTCCTAAATTTATATCATTCTCAAAAAACGACATTAAACATCTATTTAGATCACTTATCATAATATTTATATTTTTAATCACACTTTCTAATCTTTCTAGATATAATAATGAGTGTGAAAAATATGTGTTTAACGCATTTAGTTGTTTTTTTTCAACAAAAAATTCATCATCCTCTTTTAGGGTTTCCATAGATCTTTTGAACTGTAGATATTCGACAAGAATGGGAAACAAAGCGGAAAACAAGAATGGAAAAATGGAAAAATGGAAAAACGTGACAATGTGAACAGATATTTTTATGTACGTGCAATCATGGAATTGCTTCCTACTTTCGCTTGCATTTTTTCTTACCTTATGGACAAACGCCTTCATGTTATTCATCGTAACTAGACTTTATGGTAAACTTCATTTAAATTGTTACATAAAAACACATTGCATTATAGTCATATTTATTTACAAATTTAAAATTAATTACTTTTTAATGTTTTAATAATAATTATTTTACCCTTTTTAATAAAAAAAAAAAAAAAGGTAAACTTAGTAAAATTGCAATTCCAAGTGTCAATCAATTTTTAATTTCTTTATGTTCAATATACGTCATAAAGGAAAAAAAAGCGAAATGTCCAAGTCTTAAAAAAAAAAAAAAAAAAAAAAAGATAGTAAAAAATAATGGTAAAAATAGTGAAATATTATTAGTGATAAAATAATGAATAAAAAAGATAGCCAATGAATTATTATCGTATTTTAATATAGTTCGAAATGAAAATGGAAAACTATAATTCAGTAAAAAAAATAATACATATTAAGTGATATAATTTATTTATTAACTCTAAAATATATATAATATATTTTATTCTTTAGTGTGATCAAAATTGCCTAAATACATATATACATTTTGTGTACATAAAATCGTGTGGAAAATATGCTAAAAAAAATTATCCCTATAATGTATATATTTACTTATTTATTTAGAATATTAGTTTGTTTTTATATTTTCCGATAAATGAAATTATACACAATTTACTTATATACATGCGTCCTTACAATCAAATGCTTAAAATTCTATCAAACGTTACCCCTTTTATATATAACAATAATGAATTTTTTTTTACAACATTATTAAAAAAGCATTAAGAATTTATTTTATTATTTTCTAATTATATTTAACCAATTTGCAGTCCATACATAATTAAAAAAATTACCACATTATTTTAAAATGTGAAAAAAACAAAAAAAATAAAAACAAATGGTTCTTTTTAATTTTATAATCTTAAAATATTACGCAATAAATGACAATTTTTCTTTCTTTTTTTGAAAATTTGATCAAAATTATATTCTTCTATATAAATTAGTATTAAGTTTACAAATGACAACATTATTTTCATAAAAAAAAAAAAAACATAAAATATTATATAGAATGAAATTTCAATGTCTTACAATAGTAACAACATATATAACACACACATCAACTTTATGTTATTTTTATTTGTTTGCCTTACACATAAAAAGGGAAAATACACACAGCTAGCTTTTTTTATTATTTTTTTATTATTTTTTTTATTATTTTTTTTAAATACATTTAGCTGTAACCATTTTAACCTTAACATTTATTTTTTTTTTTTTTTTTGGTCATAAATTAGTAAATTGTTAATAATTTTTTTAAAATAATTGATTTATTGATTGATTGAAAAATAATATAAATTATAAAAGTTGTAGAAATTGTTAGGAAAAAAAAAACATCACATACTTTACAACATTAAGAGAAAGCTTACATTTTTTAATAAGTACAATGTTCCATATTCTCAAAATTTTATCAAATGCAACATTTCCTTTTTGTTTTATTGCAACATTTCCTTTTTTTTTTATCGCAACATGTATAGTACAATGAAGAAAAAAACTCTCCTTATTTTTTTATTAGCTTTTTCATAGGTTAGCTTAAAACGCCAAATTAATTATTCGCATATCTGTCTCTTTATTATATTATTCTAAAGGTAATTTTACAAAATTAATTTCCTTAATATAAAAATGTAAATTGTGTATGCATATTGAATTATGCATATGATGTACATGTTCCATTTTTATTACTTCATTTCCATTTTAATAATATATATACCATATCAACATAAAAAATTAGAAATATAGTGATAGCGAATAAAAAATTACAATAAAAAGTATACTAAAAAATGCATGTCGTAATATGTATAAATTTTATCATTCTTGTAACGTAGCTATAATAAATGTTATTACATATAAATTATTATATATATATTTTATATACTAATTTGAGGGCAATGCATATTATATTATTTTTTCCATAAATATTTATGCGTAATTTACTTATTCAATTCTACACAAAAAAATAAAATAAATCAAGTTTTATTAATAATATATTGATGGATTATTCAATTAAAAATAATTAAAAAATTGGCCACCAATAATTGTATACACGTGATAATATATTATATATATTTTTTTATTTTTTTTTTTGCTGATTAAATTATACATATTAACTATTTATTATTCAAATTGTAAATTATATCATGCTTCAAATAAATTTAAATGAATATTTAAAATAAATTAATTTCCATATCTTTTTATATTTTCATTTTCCCAATTTGCATTTTTGTGAGTATTTGTATATTGATTTATTTTAATTTCAATATGTATTAAATGGACTTTTTTTTTTTTTTTTGACAATATATATATATATTTAATAAATAATTGTTATTATGCGAATAAATTTATAAACAATTTTAACACACATATATATTATGCACATATAATTAATTTCTCTTTAATTATTACTCATTTTACGTGCTCTTTTATGTTTTATTAAAATTCTCTTTATTATGCATAAATGCACATTTATGTGACTATCCATCATCCATTTAAATATATGAAATTACATAATATATTAGAAGACCATATGGATTATTTATTATAGACATCAGTTATTATATTTAAGTGGAGAAAACTTATATTATTTTAATAGAGAAAACGCAAGTACATTTCCTATATATTAATACGTTTTCATATTATATTTGCTCGTTTATTTATGTATACCTTTTTATTTCGTGAAAAAAATGCGAATTGTGGGCCGATTAAATTTTAACACCACAAAATTATTACCTGATTATGCTTCCAAATTGATTTGAAGCTTTGTTAAATTGACGTTAATGTGTGTATATATATATACAAACCCCACACGCACACACACACACATACATACATACATATTATATATTCCCCCTTTCTATTAGCACTCTCATAGCATAAAATAATATATACAAGTTTTCATAATATATCAAGGTTAAGAATAAATATAATTTGCCCATATTTTTCTGAGTAAATAATTTAAAATAGAGATGGAAAATTTGGATAATCATTATAATAAAAAATATGAATATTTAAAAAACAATTATGATACTATATATGATGACGAATATAAAAATGAATATAATGAACAGAATTATAAATCAACAATGAATTATAATAACGAAATGAATAGTTATTCAAATATGAATTCTCAGTATTATGATCAAACTAATGAAAAAGTCAAATTAATTAATAATAATACAAATGGATACAAAAATAATAATGACCCATATGGGAACCCAATATACAATAATCCCGACCATGAGTGTATAGAAACGGGATATCATTTTGACGATAAATACGCCAATGAAAGAGATATAGGAAATAATATTATGATGGGTTCTGATGATTTAACTATATCAAGAAGAAGAGATAGGAAATCAAAAATTCAAGCTGCATTAAAAGCTGTATTTATTATTGTTATATTTCTTTTTATAGTATATCTTCTTACAAAATTTCAATCTTTTATTAATATAATTAACAATGTTATACAATGGGTTGGAAAACAAGGGTCATGGAGTATATTATTATTTATATGTTTGTTCACTTTAATTTCTCCTCTATTTATGTCTGTTGAGATTATGTGTGTAGGGGCTGGTTTAATATTTTCAGGAGTATATGGAAATTTATTGGGAACATTTGTAGCTATCTTTGCAGTTTTTACTGGCTATATTTTAGGAATGTCCATATGTTTTTTTGTTTCTAGATATTTATTACATGATTATATTTATAAAAAATTAAGGAATTATCCAATATATTTAGCATTTGATCAAGCTATTAATGCTAACGGTCTATCTTTTGTGCTTTTAATTCGTATGTCTCCTATCTTGCCAGCATCTGTGGTTAGTTATGTGCTTGGTGTTACTTCTGTCAAGTATAAAGAATTTGCCATTGGGTCAATTTCGGCCTTGCCAGGTAATAAGCAAAAAATAATAAATAATAAATAAAAAATAATAAATAATAAATAATAAATAAAAAATAAAGGTCATATTATACCCTCTTTACCCATACAACCATTTTCTTCATTTTTTCATTTTCTTCATTATTTTCATTATTTTCATTATTTTCATTATCTTCATTATTTTGCAGGGATATGCTTATTTATATACATTGGAGTGTTGTTACAAGACATATCAAATGTTTCAGGTAATAGACATATGAGACAAAAAATTGGTCTCTCACATTTTGTCGTTAATTTTGTTAATTTGTTAATCTTGTTATTTTGTTAATTTTGTTAATTTGTTAATCTTGTTATTTTGTTAATTTTGTTAATTTGTTAATTTGTTAATTTTGTTAATCTGTTAATCTTGTTATTTTGTTAATTTTGTTAATTTGTTAATTTGTTAATTTGTTAATTTTGTTAATCTGTTAATCTTGTTATTTTGTTAATTTTGTTAATTTGTTAATTTGTTAATTTGTTAATTTTGTTAATCTGTTAATCTTGTTATTTTGTTAATTTTGTTAATTTTTATTTTTTTTTCTTTTGTAGAATTGCACCACCACTGGGGAAATCTGGTCATACTCCTTGTCGGGTTGATCTTAGGAATAATTGCCATTGCATATATATCGGTTGTAACAAAAAGACGATTAAACAATTTGAGCATTATGAACCCTTCATTACCAAGACTTGATGTTGATATCGAATAAATATTTTTATATCTTCCCTCAAAATGGAATTCAATAAAAAAATAGTTCATATTTCTATTTTTATTTATTTATTTATTCATTTATTTTTATTATTTTTTTTTTTTTTTTCATGTTAACTATGTTATTATAGTTTGAAGTCGCACATATGTAATGTGCATAATGACATTTTGCACACGTATATATTATATAGGGGTATATATAATACATATACATGTATGTACGTGAAAATATTAGAAATTAAGAAAAAAATAGTTTGAAATTTTATGTTTTTAATGTACGCATTTGTATATTATATAGATATTTATTTAAATTTTATTTTATGTTTTTTTATATTTTTTATATTTTTTATATTTTTTTTTTACTTTGTATTTTATTTTTTTAATTTTTTGTCTCATAAATTACTTATTTATAATCTCCGTCATCATCAGAATAACTATCATCTTTCGAAGGATCATTTTTATAATGTGATTTATTTGAATCATCAGTTAATTGAATTTTTGTTTTAGGGTTTTCATATGTTTTTTCATTTAGTATTATTTTTTCTCTAATATGGCTATACAACTCTTTTGTTAATATATTTTCATCATAGCTAGTATAGTTATTATTATATTCTTCCTGTTCACATGTACTATTATTTTTTTTTTTTTTTTTTTCATTTAATAAAAAAAATATTTTATTTTTAAATTCTTCGTGACCCTTTAAAATTATTTTACTTAGCGACGAAGCTAATTGAACTCCGTATATATCTAGTGCCTGTCTTAGCTTTGGTATTAATTTGGAAAATATATATCCGCATGTATATAATATGTATGAACTTGTTTTGGCCTATATATTTATTTATAATGTGTCATTTTGACACACATATAAGATATTCTTAAATATATGAACAATATCGGTTACTATTTTATTATGTTCTTATTACCTGATAATCAGATATATTTTCAAATTCCTGTGGTAACTCTTTTTTTATATTATTATATAAATTAATTGAACATTTTTTAATTAAGTTAGACAGGTATTCTCCTTCCTTTGAAGTGTATATACATATGCAAAAAAAAAAAAAAAAATATTTATAAAACCACATTTTTATATATTTATTCATTAAGAAATATATTCATATAATATTTATGAACCTTTATGCAATTTTTGCTGAGGCTAACAAACGATATATCTCTTCCCCTCACATCAATTCCCTGTTAAAATGTAAATATTGTGTGTAAATAAGTGAGCACATAACCATGTGTGCATATATATACACATTTGTACATAATTATATGCACATATGTATGTTGGCGTTTCGTCTTTACTATAATCATTATATTCCAGGTGGACTTCTCTGACCTTTTCACTGTGAAAATATTGGATACCTGTAAAATAATTATAATTATTAATTGTAATAAAAATAAAGATAAAAAAGGAACTATAGAAAAGGAAATAAAATTAATACTTTATTGAGCTCATCAAAACAGCTTGGGATTGTCAACTCTTCAAGAGTCATCTCATCCCGATTTTCGATCTGCACAAAAATAAAAACCAAAATAAAAACCAAAATAAAAACCAAAATAAATGCTTTTACATCCATATATAAATGCACATAAATATGTAACCAAAGATACGTTCAATATGCAAACACATAGAATGAGCAATTTATAATTGTGAGCAAAATAACTATGTTATATTAGGTTATATTATATTAGGTTATGCTATATTAGGTTATATCTGACAGTGGGCAGTTCTATTCCGAATTGAGGTCCGTGATATTTCAGAAAATTCCTATTTTTGAAAAATATATGCAATTAATATGTGCATAATAATAATAATATAATGGTGCCGATAAAAAAAAAACAATAAAATTTCAAAATATAATAATACTTTTTTTTAAGTTATAAAATTTATTATATTTCTATATTTTTTTAATTTACCTGAAATCAACTGTTATTGAGCAATCTGATGATGAAGTTCTCAAGAGAGGCATTGAATTGACGTATCGAATTAAAAAGAGAAAACCTATATTATGACCATGTTCATATGGAATAATTTTTTCAGACTTTCTTACATTAACATACATATTAACATCATAATTATAAGAAGTTATAAAATCTTTTTTAAAAATCATATTTATAGAGTTGTCTGATAACATACTTAATATATTTTCTTCACTAGTATCAGAATTATTTGAATATGTATATATAGATTGTTCACCATTTGGATTATGAATATATTTAACTGTTATATTTTTTTTCCATAATAAAAATAATTTAATATATGAATGTATTTTTTGATCAGATATATAATTATTATTAATTTTTAAAATGACAGAAATTTCTATTGTCCATTCCCATGTATCATCAATATATTCTTTAAAATTTTGAACAAATGTATGATTTAAATTTTTATCTAATACTAATATAAAATCCCAAATTTTATTTTTTTTTACTTTTATTTTTATGTGTAAAAAGCCATATGCAGTTTTAAAAGAATATAACAATATTGTCTTAAGCCCAATACCAAATTTTCCACTAGTTATACATTCCTCTTTTGATGTTAAAAACATTTCAGAAATTTTTTCTAAGTCTTTAACTTCGATACCTTCTCCATTATCTCTACATATTATTTCATAAAATGATGAATTGTTACCATATTCCTTAATTTCTATTTCTATTTTTTTTTCTCGTGTACCTTCTCCTTCTTCATCAAAATTTTCACCTCCTTTATTATTACATAATGCATCGATTGAATTATCAAACAATTCCTTTACTGTCATAAATAGACAGTTCTCTTCATAAAAGCCAGTAACTGATAAATTTTTGAAAAAGAAAGAGTATGTTGAATTAGAGTTTTTTTCCTCTGACTCATTCATTTTACCCTTGTAGTTATGCGTTTTTCGCTGTTTTCGCTGTTTTCGCTATTTTCGTTATTTTCGCTGTTTTCGCTGTGTTCGCTATTTTCGCTATTTTCATTATTTTTTTTTTTTTTTTTTTTTGGCTAGCTCACATATAACACACACATATAATAAAATAAAAATTATCCTGGTTGTGTTTTGGTTTTCGAATAAACTTGTTTAAACCTCTTGTCTAAGACAATAGGATTCTTTCTGTGCCACTAAAATGTGTATACCTACTTACATATAATCGAATAACACATTTTTTTTCGCCGTGTTATAAAATTTTAATAAATTAATTTAAATACTCATTTTAATATCATTTCTTGAATTTAAAGACATTGAAAATAATGAAAATTAAAAATTTGTCAATATAATATGTTCATTAAAATAGGAATACGAAAAAAAAAAAAAAAAATTCTACAACTGTAATATAGATAAATTTTTTTATATATACATGAGAAATTTTAAATTAAAAATTTCAAACAATATGGAAAAAGATGGTTGTGTGCATTCCTGATATCTTTAATAAAAGTTAGAGACCATAATATTCTCAAAATTTTACCAATTTATCAATAAAAAAAGGGATATTTTACAAAATTTATAGTACACTATAATAAAAAAAAAAAAAAAAAAAAAAGTTATCAAAAATGTTAAAGCGCACAAATTGTAGAAAATTAGTGTATATACATTGGATATATTATTTGCAGTCATGTGCTTTCAAAAAAATTGTAAATATTTTACACACAAAACAATTAATGAGATTATTAAATAATATAAAAAAACTCCTGGAATTGAAGTGTAAAACATTTTTGCAACATAAAAAAGAACGGGAAAAGCCATTTATAAAAACAATACCATTCGAAAAGGATAATAAAATAGGGTACTTTAAAAAATTATAAAATATATATTTTTTATTTTAATAGGAAAAAAATATTTTCACTAATATGCATGTTAACTTTGTTCATAAAAAGGAAATGCCAAACGAAGGCAAATATTTTTTTGGGGGGATATATATGTGTGGAAATATACACACACAAAAATTTATTATGGATATAAAACTGTGAGATTTCAACTCCAATTCAATTCCAACTCGAATAGTTATTCAATTATACTGATAAAGGGACAAATGGCATTTTTGTTATTTGAGCTTCTTCCAATTTATCCAAACATTCAACTTTCACAATATTATTAACTGTTGAATGATTTGAATTTACATAACCCATAGCTATTGGCTTTTGTAGCATAGGCGAAAAACAGCTACTTGTTATATATCCAATATAATTTTCTTGATTTTTTTCATTTAAATATATTTTAGAATTTTCTTTTGGTACAATATTTGAATTAACAGTAATACCAACTCTTTTTATTTTTGTTCCATTTTTAATTTGATCTAAAATAATTTTAGCACCATTGAAATCTAATTCTTTTAATCTTCTATTTCCTAATACCCATTGATAATTAGATTCAATTGGAGTATAATTTTCATTAATATCTTTTCCATATACTGAAAATCCACTTTCTAATCTTAGAGTATTTAATACAGCTAAACCACCAGGTTTAACTAGCGAATTATTAAGTATACATTTATATATGTCTTGTACATGTTTATTAGGTATAAGTATATCATATCCATCTTCACCTGTACATGTATATCTATTTAATAGACAATCATCTACATTATTTAATTTACATACATTACTAGACATCAAACTAAACTCATCAACATTTGTATTATCATTTATTAATTCATTTAATACATCTGTAGATTTACAACCTTGTATACATATAGAACTATGAGTATTATATTCTTCTATTTTTACATCAAGTTTTGTATTTTCTAATAATTTATCATTTAAATATTTATATACTTTTTCTTTACATTGGATATTTAAATATACTAATAAATGTTCTGGTTTTAATATTATTACTATATCATCTAATATACCCCCATTTTCTGTTAATAAAAAACTAATTCTACATTCATTTTCCCATAAACCTTTTATATCACTCCCAATATATTTTTCCAAAAATATTATTTTATCATTACCACTTATTTTTAATATTGGTCTATATGTGTAGTCAAAAATTGAGCATTTAGATCTCGTATGTAAATGAGAGGTTATTAATGTATCATCTTTATATTCATCTGGTAAATAAAAACCGTTGAAAATTTTAAAAATTGCATTTTTTTTTTTATGGAGGTCGTACAGAATTGTCTTTTTAACTTGTTCCTACAAAAAAATCAGAAAAAATCAGAAAATATCAGAAAAAATAACAATAAATCAAAAATAATAACAATTTTTGGGAACATGTAGTAGTGGCAATTTGTAACAATTTATGGTTGTCTGAACTTTTTATCCAGTTTTTCAAACTTGCTTAAATGCACATAATTAGGTATTAATAGCTAACTTTGCAAATTTTATAACTAGCTATTTTCAAAAGTAACAATATTTTCTTATATTTTCTTATATTTTCTTATATTTTTTTTTTTTTTTTTTTTTTTTTTTTAAACTACCTTTGCTTTTGGTAATGATGAAAAATAGCGAAAATTGGGAAACCTCTTTTTTGTACTTGTAAATATATTTCTCATTCTTATCTAAGTCTATACCTTAATCATCCGTTTTTAATTATTTTATTTACACAATTTTATAGAGTTACAATTTTAATTAATTTTTTTTATATATGCATATTCCACTTTTTCTTTATATCAATCTATATATAATTCATTATAAAACATAGATTATCACATTTTATGGTAAATATATTTTTTTTAATATATTTGGAAAATGTAATTTAGTTTTCTTGTCATTTATATATTTATACTATTTTAAAAAAAAATTCATTTTATTTTATTTTTTTCTCTTAAATTATTGCAATTCTCGTGGCCATATAATCTATTATTATTTTTTATATATGGCATATAATATAAATATAAATATATATACTAATAACATATCGCATAAGGAACTGCATATTTCAAATAAATAAAAATATATTTTTTTCTTTCATATTTCCTCTTTTTTATTTGACAATTCACGAAATAGGAAAGAGAACCAAACCAATATTTTTATTAGTCTATCTGCTTACAGTATCACAAAAAATAAATGATTTTGATATTAAAAAAATGCATATTGGAATTTTTGCATACAACAATATATATGTATGATTATTAAAATTTTTTTTTTTTTTTTATAATTTTATACTTCATTTAAGGATAGTAATAAATACCATACTGTGCTATTTTTTTTTAATTTCTTCTATTCATTGCTTTATAGAGTATTGAATTGTTAGAAAAATGGTATAGTTGCATTTCTCACTTTTTGTAGTTGCATTTCCCAGTTTGTATAGCTGCATTTCCCAGTTTGTAAGCTACATGCTAACATGTATGATCCTATTATTTTACGCATATAAGATATTTTTCCATTTGAATATAAACGGATGTATAATTATATATATATTGTAATGTCATAATAAAATTTCTTAAGATTTATAATGATGCCATATTTGACATATAGAAAATATGGAGGGTGTTGTGCATGTTTAATTTTAGGCTATTATTTAAAAGATATTTTAAATTGGATAGAAAGAAAACAGATATATATGGATTTTTATAACAAAATAAAAGATATATTATATGAAAAAGGTGAAAAGATATTTCCTTATTTTTTTCGATTTTTAAACAAGTACAATAGTATTAACATAATTGAAGACAAATTTTTTTACAAAAATTTTGATAAAAATGTTGTTGAAAAACATGGAAAATATATTAACATAGAAGAAATAAATACAAATTCATTAAATACAATATTTAAAACAAAAATTCTAATTATAGGAATAGGAGGGTTAGGATCACCAATATGTTTTTATTTAAGCAAATTTGGGTTTTCAGAAATTGGATTGGTAGATGGTGATAAAGTAGAAAAATCAAATTTACATAGACAAATAATTCATAAAAAAAAAAATATAGGTTTAAATAAAACAATATCAGCAAAATTAACTTTAAATGATTTTGATGAAAATACAAATATAGTATGTTATCCATATTTTTTAGATAAAAAAAAAGGATTAGAAATTATAAAATATTATGATATAATAATAGATTGTACTGATAATATAAGTACTAGATTTTTAATAAATGATTTATGTCTTCTTTATAAAAAAAAATTAATATTTGGTAGTGCATTGGGTTTGTATGGACAATTAAATGTGTATAATTTAAATGATAATGATTCTAATTGTTATAGATGTTTAAAAAATTTTAACAATCATAATGAAATGCAAAATTGTGATGAAAATGGTATATTATCAACAGTTACAGGAATAATCGGATTATTACAAGCTAATGAAGCAATTAAATTTTCTGCAAATTTAAAAGAAAAAACCTTAAAACCATTTTTAAGTTATAACAGTTTTTCCAATAATAAACCATTTGAAGTAATTAATATGAATTATAAAAATAAAAATTGTATATGCTCTATTTATAATTATAATGAATTATATAATTTTATTATAAATTATGATTATTCAAATATTTCGAAAATTGGCCAATGTACAAAAATAGATAATTTAAATGAAAATAATTATCATATAGATATTTATAATTTTATTGATGTATTAAATAATAAATTTTCTTTTTTTAATTTTATTCCAAATTATTTAGTAATATTGGATGTTAGGAAATATAATAATTCTAATATATATGGTCTTAAAAATTCAATAAAATGGAGTTATGATGATATTATTGAAAATGTTTATTCGGCTTCACATAATAATTCAGATAATACCATTTACACCATTTTTGATAAATTAAATATTTTAGAAAAAAAAGGAAAGATAGTTATTATTGTCATTTGTAGAAGAGGTATTGATTCATTAAAAATAACACAACTTTTTAATAATATTTTTTTGAAAAATGGAAATACATCAAATATACCATTTGATAAGAAAAATATTCATATTCAAGAAAAAGATATTTTTGTATATAATATGAAAGGTGGGTATCTTGAGCTTCAAAAGAAAATATTTAAAAATTTGCCATTTCTTTGAAAAAATGCAAGACAATTTGGCTTTCTGTCGTTGTGTGATAGTATTGGGCATATAATTTTGGCACATAATTTTGGCACATAATTTTGGCACATAATTTTGGCATATAATTTTGGCATATAATTTTGTTTTTATCATTTTTTTTTATCATTTTTTTTTATCATTTTTTTATCATTTTTTATCATTTTTTATCATTTTTTATCATTTTTTATTTGAATATGATTACTACTGTTCCTTCCAAGATATAAACAGTAATTGTTTTTTGTATTTGAGTTTTATTAAATATGCTATTAAAATATGCCTTTATTTTCGTTATACGATTTTTAATTAATTTTTTGAAAATTTACAAATGCTACAAACTACAACACTAATAAAACAGAGCATGTATATAAACTTGTTTCCTCAATTTTGGCATTAAAGCCATATTGCGAAAAATCCAGCATTTTTTATTTTGCTTATTTTTTGCTGTATTCTTTTACATTCTTTTTATTTTAGCTGTTATTTGGACTATTATTTTAACCATTTTTTAGCTATTATTTTAACCAATTTTTAACAATTTTTTAACAATTTTTTAACCATTTTTTAACCATTTTTTAACCATTTTTTAACCATTTTTTAACCATTTTTTTGGTTAAGCATAATACTTGGTCGCCCCTGCTCATCCATTTTTTCGTTCTCCCTTTTTCATAGAAGTTGTGCCCATTTTTCCAAGCATAAAAAAAAAAAAAAAAAAAAATATAAAAAAAAAAATAAAAAAATAAAAAATAAAAAAATAAAAAATAATAAATAACAAAATAACAAAATAACAAGTATAAATATAAATATTATTTTCTAAGCATTCCTCAATATGTCCCTTTTCTATATTTTTAAGTTCGTAATTTATCCAAATTAATTATTGCATAAAATGGGATATATAAGAAAATAGCCAACAAAACAAAATAAGCTAAGCAAAACGAAAGGCTAACATATTCGAGCTAATAATACTTGTTTGTATGATCTTTATTTGAGTTATTTCAATTTCCCTTTTTTTATCTATTTTATTCTATGTAATAAATGTTAATAAAAACGGAGGAAGAAAACAAAAATAGTATCATAAAGTGATGAATATATTTTGATAAGAATATGCAAAATTGGCATATTGAAATAGAAGAATATAATTTTGAAATATAAATAAAATAAAATCAATCAAATCAAATAAAATAAAGAATATGAAATTTATTCAAGCATATAGAAATGATCAATAACCTTTTTTTTTTTTTTGAAAACGTGGTGAATAACGAAAGTATATCAAAATTTTGAAAACATATTAAGATCATATTTAATAACAACAAACTGAAAAGACAAAATGAGCATAAGGGGTATGTTGGATAATGAACTTATTATATTAAAAATAACCGAATTTTTAAATATTCGAGAAATTCAAAATTTAATAATTTCATTAAATATTAATGTAAAAACAAATGTATATTTTATGAGAGAATGTTTATCTTTAATAGATATAAAAATTGGTAACAAGAATGAAATAAATAATTCGGAAATAGAAACTGATAATATTATGGACAGTAATATTAGTAAAATAGAAGAAAATAATGATTCAGAAAATGTAAATAATTTATTTTCACAAACATTTAATTATATTGATATTGAAACAAATTCAGATGCTTCAACATATGGAAGTGTAACTTTTGATGATCCTAATAAAAATGATAATTCATTTTTTCATAACTATGAATGGGAAAATGATGGAATTTATAATATTATACCAAACTTTGATGATAACAATTATGAAGATAATAATTATGAAAATAATAAATATTTTGAAACCCTTGATACAATAAATAGCCAAAACACAAATTTTAATACGATTGAAAAAAAAAAAAAAAAAATAAAATATATAAAAAATAAATTACCATTTGAAAATATATTCGAAAAGGATCTAAATGATATTCCAGAAAATAGTTATGAAAATGATTTTTGTCGAAAATTTTTTTCAGCTATTAACATAGATTATACTAAAGTTAGTAAAAAGCATATTAAATATATACTTGAAATAAAAAATAGTTTAATAAAAAATCAAGAAAAAAATAGTGATAATAATAATCAAATAGAAAATGAATTTAATCATATATGGTTGTATATGCATATGCGGAATCCCATAATTGATATAAACAAACAATATAAAAATAGCTTTTACAAAATTAATATAAATAATTATTGTCATAAAAATAATAAAATTCAATTTGATGTTTTTGGTATTTATAAATATAATGATAGATATTATACTTTTAATGATATACCATGGATTGATATATATTTCCAATTATGCTTAAATTCGATATGTTCATTTTGTAATATCAAACTAGATCAAAATTCAAATTGTATTTTTTCTGAAAAAATTACTTTAGAAGCATCTAACAGAATATTATTAAAATATTTTAATTCTAAATGTAAAGACATTTCGATAAATGAGAATCCACTAATTAATCAGGTTGACACATCTCCAAAAAATAACAGTAATGATAGTAATGATAATAATGACAATAATAGTAATGGCAATAGTAACGGTAACAATAGTAATGACAATAATAGTAATGGCAATCTGGCTAGTTTTGAAAATAATGAGATTATAAAAAGTGATGATAATTGTGACGAAATAGTACCATTTGATGATATTTTTAATGAATCTATAACTCCAAAAAAAAGAAAATTAGATTATTTGAATGAATATGACAAAATTGATAATCAAAGTAAAAATGAATATCCCGATAATAAATTTGAAATAGAAAATAATAATAACGATTTTTTTTTCATAAAAAAAACACACATATTTTGTGATGAATGCTATAAATTGGTTTCATATAAATCTGATATAAAACCAGTATTTGAAATAATAATAGAAGATTATAATTTATTATTAAAATTAAATCTAGTTGAAAATATTATAAATTTTCCCAAAGATTTATTTTGTATATGTAATTATTTTTTTCTTAAAGATCGATATATTGATTTTTTTAGAGAACTTAGTATTAAATTACAAGGATTAAGAAAGCAATTAATAAAAAAATTAATAAATAATTTTATTTTTTCTTTTACTCTTAATTTTTATAAATATATAATTAAGCCATTAATATTATGTGATGAAGATAAAATAACAAATCAGGAAAGTTTTTTTTTAGTTGGTTTTTATATAAAATATAAAAATTTATTAAAACTGTTTAATAGTCCAAGAATTACATATGTATATTATTCTTTTAATATTATTTTCCAAAAAATTAAAACATTACAAATATATTATAATAATAAATTTTTTATGAAAGTATCAAGATCTTTACATTTTGATGTTATAACTTTTTTGGAAAAATATAAAAAATCACAAGCTAGAGGTTTGTATAGAAATGTTTCGAGATATATTTATGATCGTATAAATTATGATATTATGTCTAAAAACAATTATGCAGAAATATATGATTATTTTTTTCGGTGTTTACGTGAATATAAGTTTACATGATTTATCAAATTCACAATATATACCAAAACATATATTCATTCATTCGTTTATTTATTATACAGTTGGTGTTTGCTTATTTGATATTTCATATAATGTATACATACTATACATTCATAATTTGTATTCAACATTGTATCCTATTTATGCCAACCTTTGTTTTTGTATACAACTGTTTAGAATTTTTTTTCTTTTTTTTTTTGCTTTCTATATTTTTTGCTTTTTTAATTTTTTTGATATATCTGATAAATTGTAGTACAAATAATAAGCCGCCACCCCCCCTTAATGGAAGGCTTAGTCTTTTAACTTTAAAAACGATTTGCAAAATAACATTCCCAAATATTATTATGTAGAAATGCATATTTTGCTTTCATGTTTTCGGATATGAAAAAAAACAAATAAATAAGTGCAAAGGTAAAAATAAATGAGTAGGTGCAAAGGTAAAAATAAATGAGTAGGTGCAAGGTAAAAATAAATGAATATAAATAAGGGCAGAAAATATGATCAATATTGAGATATGATTCAGGGTATCAGACTCATCTTAAAGCTTGTTATGAAAAATGGATATAGTATTTGTTTCGTTTTGTTGTATTTTTTCTCGTATTTTTTCTCGTATTTTTTCTCGTATTTTTTCTGTATTTTTTCTGTATTTTTTCTGAATCCTTCACTTTGTAGATATATCCCTCATTGTTTTGTTTTTACAAAATAATTATGACAATTTATTGCTTTCTGGTATGTCAAATAATTCTCCATGAAAACATATTATATAGCATGAAGCCAAAAATCCTGAAATTCTTAAAGCAATTTTCCATTTATCTGGAATAATTTCCTTGGGTTTTTCTCGAAACATACCAGGGTAAAACATTTTGTTTTTTGTAATTTTTATTTGTTTATAAATATATGGAAGAATATATAGATGGGCTTAATTATTATTAATATTTGATATGCCTTTAAATGAGCTATAAAAAAAAAGGATAATAAACTAATTGTAATACAAAATTAAAAATATATTTACAGGGATATAAAAAGTTTTAATATATTAATGTAAAAATATAGTATAAAAAATATTTGTATATAATACGATTTTTAAATATAAAAAAATGCCATATTAAATTGGCCTTATAGCACATTTTTTTTTTTATTTCATTACAGCCAAATTTTATGCACATAAATATTTATACTTGAAAAAAAAAGAAAATTTCATATATGATAAATTTTGAGCTACATAAATGTATGTTTTTTTTTTTTTTAACTTAAAAATTTACCTATTATATATTATAAACATATTTTATTTAATTTATTTTTTTAAATAACTACATAAAGGTCTTAGTGGGAATAATAACCTTTCCTTTTTTATAGGGGTGTTTATTTCTCTATATATACAACATGTATACATTTTCGACATATTTTTCATATGTTGAAATGTTTAGATAAAGAGTAGGTATTAAAAAAAAAAAAATATATATATATATATTTAATATTTAATATTTAATATTAGTTATTTTTATGCTTACAAATATGTGTTCCTATTTGTGACTCACATTAAGTCATATACTATTATTTTAGGTAATTTTTTTTTATTAAAAAATATTATTTAAATTGTAAAATTGTCATTACTACTATGTATAGTATATATAGTTAGTTAGGGCTGTACATAATTTTTAAAATTCGATATGTTTTTAGAAACATTAATTTAAACACAATAATTGTCCTTCTATAAAATACAGTTTTCTCATAATTACACATATATGTGTATGTGACATTAAGGAGTTTTAAATATATAGTATTATTGAGATTGCTATTATTTTTATTCAATATTCTAGCAAACAAAATATTCCAAATATATCAAATTTAAGACAAAAAAATGTAATAATGAAATCAGTATGATCAAATTAAGTGCTACATCTCTTTATTGGCATTACAAAGCTTGGCAACGCGCAACGGCTGGATATCTTAGGACATGTAAGTTTATTCACATATGGCATGCAAATATACATACACATGCACATATACATATACATATACATACACATACATACACATGCACATATACATATACATATACATACACATTCACATGCACATGTTTATTCGCTTGTTCTATTTTAAGTCGTTAAAAACAATCTAGCTAATAACGAAATGATTGGTTATGTAATAAACGATAAACACCCCAAAAGTATAAGAGTGGCTTGTGATAGGTTCGAACTAAAAAAAAACAGATTAAAAAATAAATAAAATTAAACCCTCTCCAAATGTTAAACAATGCATAGACAATAGTTAATTATATTTTCTATGATTCATTCTGTGGATATATATACATACCTTGTTATTATTGCAAAACGTTTTCAGATATATGTATGTTGTTCGGTATAAAAAAACATTTAGATATACAAAAAAAATATGGGTACATGATGAAAAAAGTGAAGCAAAAATCGGAGATGTTGTTCGCATACAACCCTTAGGATATAGAATAGGGCCATGGAAAAATTATATTCTTGTAAAAATTTTATATAAAGAAAACAAAGAATAACATAATTATATTTTCAGAATAGTTAAAATTAAAAATATATATAATTTTTTTTTCATTATATTTTTTTATTTATTTAAGGATAACAAGCTAAATTTAATTTTTCATACTTTGCAATAAGTGCATAAATATTTTTATTATGGCACTTATTTTGCTCTTAATTAATTTTAAATTATATTTTTTTACACACTTGTTTGTCTTTATTTTTTTTTGAAACATAAACAGTTAATAATAAAAATAATTTATTTTAAAATATTAAAGAATATCAAAAATCTTCCAAGTTTTGATTTTCATTATAAAGTCTATTGTTTCTATTATAATTTGAAGGAGCATTAATATTTTTTAAAAATAAATTAAAATTCAAACTTGTTTGGTTACTCGATTCTACATTTTCATTTTCTTCTTCAATATCTTGTTTTATTAGCTGACGTTCTGCCATTTTTTTTTTATATGCATTCGTAACAAATACTTTGTCTTTTTCTGTATCTATTTTAAGTTTCTTTTGCATTAATATTTCTTTTTCCATCATTCTTCTTTTTGAACTATTGATCAATGCGTCCATGTATTTAGATTTATTATTATTATTATTATTATTATCGTTATTTTCCTTTTTTGTAAAAATTTCATCTATATTTAAATCGTCATCGTTTTTTTTATTTTTTATTTTATCATAATTTTTTTCTCTATTATAATCTTTATAAGAACCAGTATTCATTTTTTTAAAATTTGGTCCATATCTTTTTTTTTTAATATCATTATCAGTTTCTTTAGAAGTAATAGATTTGTTATATTCATCTTTGCTGCTAATACTATGGTAATTTTTTTTTACATCTTCTTTTAATTTATCACTATGAAATTTGGTTAATTCTTCACCTTTGTATCCCAAATATTGTATCTCTTTTTTTGGTTTTTCTCTGTTTTTTTTGTCCTTTTCATTTTTATTTTCTTGAACTGGAACATTTTCATGCTCATAAATATATTCTTTTATTTCATTTTCAATTTCTTTTTTTTTTTTTTCCGCTATTTTTTTATTGTGATTATTTTCAAAATCAAAAACTTCTTCATCACTTGAAGAATGGAAAACATTTTTTATTTTATCTCTTTCATTAATTCCTTTTTTATTGTCTTGAAAATTATTGTTATTTTTTTGTTCTTTTTTGGCTTCCTTTGTTTCATTTTCTTCTTCTTTTTTTTTTTTTTTATTAAAAGATAAACTTATTTTCATTTGGCTTTATTTATATTTTCTATTCAAATTATATTCACTTTTAATTTCTACTTATATATACTTTTCTATGGTCTTAATTGGTTAAGTGTTTATTCTGTATATTCATAACAATCTGGTATTTTTTTTTCCACATTTTTTAAGAAAAAGGTATATTTACTGAGGTATCTTCATCTAAAATATTTCCTCTTATTTCATCATGTTTTAGTTTTCTATAATATTATTATTTTTTATCATTTTATTATTATTTTTTATTATTTTATTATTTTTTTTTTTTTTTTTTTTTTTTTTTTTTTCGTAGATTATATAAATTTTTTATTGTGGTTTTCCTCACATATGAGCAACCGTTTTCAATTTTTTTTTTACATCACATATTCCCCCTATTTTTCCACTCCATATTATTTTATTGTTATTACAACTAATATTTGTATATTATTAATATGATTACTTTATTTATTTGAATTTTTTATTATATATATTTTTTATTTGTTAATTAGTATAGTTGATATGTTTTTTCCACATATTTGTTTTGTCATTTGTTTGTGTTTTCTAAAAATCATATATATTACACATATCTGTTGAATTGTATCGAATTTTTAGTTTGGTATATTTTTATATTTAATAATGGATATAGACGATTTCTTAAAATGTAATAATTTAAACATACAAAAAGATAAAATAAAAAATATTCGCCATAATAAAATTGGGATACTTTTAACAAATTTAGGAAGCCCTGCTAAACCAACTTTTTGGTCTCTATATAAATATTTGTCGCGTAAAAAATTTACATCAGAAATAATAATATAAATATATTTCTCATTAATATTTACTTTTATGATTCATAAAAAAAAAAAACGTCTAACCACATATATATGTACACACTTAATGTTAGTGTGTAGACTCTTAAGTTTATATTTTTATCTTTTTTCTTTTTTCTTTTTTCTTTTTATTTTTCTTTTTATTTTTTATTTTTTATTCTTTGTCCATCTTTCAGAATTTCTGAGAGATCCTCGAGTTATCAAAGTCAATCGATTTATATGGTTCCCCATTTTGTACAGTTATGTTTTGCCATTTCGGAGTAGTAAGAGAATAAACAACTCGAAATAAAATAAAATAAAATAAAATAACATACCAAGTAGTATACCTACATTTGTGTCTCTGCTCTTTCCCATATACATGCGTATTAAACGGCGTGTCGACACGAGCATAATTCACAATGCCACGCACTCGAAAAATGATATACTCGCAAAATGATACACTCACAAAATGGTACACTCACAAAATGACATTTTTTTTATTAAATACAGGAAAATCAGCTCTAAAATATAAAAACATATGGACAGAGAAAGGGTCACCATTATGTGTTAACACACACAACCAATATTTAGCTTTGAAAAAACGACTATTTGAAAAGTAATAATTTTATAAATGTATAATAAAATGTTCCCAATATATTTTATATGTATAAATCCCCTCATTTGAGGATCCTAAAAAATGTTGATATGAATATATAAAATATAGTTGTATGAATTCATAATTTATTTATTTTTTTTAATCATACATTTCTTCAGATACAATGATAAAGTCGAAATAAGTTATGGCATGAGATACGGGGAAAAATCAATAAAAGAGGGTTTAAACATTTTAAAAATGTCAAATGTAAATAAATTATTAGTTATTCCATTATATCCCCAATCAGCAGAATGTACTGTTGCGTCTACTTTGGATTGTATATCTAAGAATTTAAAAGGGTGGCAAAATATTCCAGAATTAAGATTTTTATCGGGTTATTGTTTTAATGAAAAATATATAGATAGCATAAAAGAAAATATCGAAAAATTTTGGGAAAAAAATGGAAAAGGAAAAAAATTAATAATTTCTTATCATTCTTTGCCAGTTAAATATGTGCAAGATGGAGATTTATACCCTTTTTTTTGTATTGAAAGTACAAATATATTAATTAAAAAATTAAATCTTAAAAAAGAAGATTATATGTTAGTTTTTCAATCAAGAATAAAAGGACAAAAGTGGATTAAACCTTGTATAGAAGATGTTTTAAAAAAATTGTCTACAGAAGGATGTGATATAATTGATATAATTTGCCCATCATTTTCATCAGATTGTTTAGAAACCTTAGATGACATTGAAATTACTTATAAACATGTTTTTCAATCATATGGAAATGGTCAATTAAGATATATTAATTGTTTAAATTATTCAGAATTAGGGATTGATATGATTATGAATATTATTGAAAAAAATCTGAGTGGTTGGTAAAATTATTATAAAATTTTTTAACAAGAACAAATCAAACATATCAAAAAAAATGAAATATTCTCAAATATTAACCATAACAAATATTTTTTTAACTTTATATTTATATATATTTTTTAGCATTTATATTAATATATATTTTTTAGCATTTATATTTTTATGTATTTTTTAACATTTATATTTTTATGTATTTTTTAACATTTATATTTTTATGTATTTTTTAAACAAATTATTTATTGGTATGTGACAAATTATATAATATACTCAACAAAATAAAAGTTATGCTTAAGGGTTTACTATGCACATCCATTTCATGTGGCATATACATACTATTATAATGATATATATGAATATTATTATGCCTTTCCCAATTTATTACTTATTATTGTTTTATTTTCCTTTTTTGTTTATTTTATTATTTTTTTTTTTATTTGATTTATTTTCCATTTCTTTATTTAGCTAGTTTTTTTTGAAAAAAAATTAATAAAATATTTTTTTTAACTACAGAATGCATAAAAATAAATATTAAAATAACAACCCCAAAAAAATACCAAAAGAGATCAAAACGACAGAGGGGGTAGAATATATCATATATTTTTTACAATAATTATATAAAATTGAATTTTTATATATATATATATATATATATATATAATAAATGAACATATAAAAAAGGGAAAGGAAAAAAGAATATCCTTATATTGATGCAAGAAATATAATATTACATTATCACAATTACACAAGTTAATTTTTTTTGTATTATTTACAAAATCTTTGGTATAAGTATTATAATAAAATATTAATAAATGAATGAATAAAAACAATTCGAATATCTTAAAAGATACTAGATTGCCGTATTTATATGACAAATTTAGTAATAACTTAGAAAACCCAACTAGTATATAAAAACAAAATGGAAGATCCAGTTACCCGGTTTTATAAATGTCGAAAAACATGTTGTGAAATGCTTGAAGATAGAGGATATATAATAACAGCACGAGAAAAGCTCGAAAATTTTGCTGCCTTTAAAGAATTATTTGAAGAAAATGAAAAATTGTAATATTATTATATCTATATCGAAATTGCCTTATTTACTGTTTTATCAACATTCTTACATAGTACAATATATTTCCTCAAAATAAATATTATATTTTTTTTTTTTCCCATAGACGGTCAAGAATGACTATAATCACAAGCCACAAAAATGATGCAAATAATAAAATAATTGTTTATTTTGTTGATGAAGTTAAAAAAACTGGAGTTAAACCTTTAAGAGAGTATAACAAAAAAATAAAAGATTAAAAAAAAAACGTGCACATTAATATGTATATATCCAAATTCCATCTAAAATTAAAAATATTTATGAGCACGTTAATGTTTGTACATGAACATATATTTATACATATACATGTACATATTTATGGTTTTTATTTTATGAAAAACTATAGGTTAACCGAAAAAATGGACGAAAAATCGATACAAAGAGCAATTCTTGTAACCCAAAATACTTTAACACCTTTTGCTAAAGATGTAAGAATTTATTTCCATCGTCTAATGTCCTATTTTTTTTTCCCAATATGAGAATTTTTTCATTCATTTCATCATTTCGTCATTTCGTCATTTCGTCATTTTTTGACATTCCATTTACATAGGCAATCAAGGAAGCTGCCCCAAGACATATTATCGAAAACTTTTTGGATACCGAATTATTGGTAAATAAAATAAATAATAACAAGATTATTTATAATATATAGAAAATTATAATAATATTTCTGATCTATCAATATAATTTCGATATTAAAAATGGGCAATAAATTTTATGAATTTATATCATTCTTCATGTTATGGCGTTATTATTTTTTCCCTTCATTTATCTGCCTTTCTAATAACAGGTTAATATAACAAAACACGAACTAGTTCCAAAACACATTCCCCTAACAAGTGACGAAAAACGAAACTTGCTACAGAGATATAAGGTAATACGAATTTGCATGATATGTCAATAATAAAAATATAATTTATAGCAAAAAATTCTGACTGTTAATATATTTTATATTTTTAGATTAAAGAAAATAAGCTTCCAAGAATTCAAGATGTCGACCCTGTCTGCCGATATTTCGGATTGTCAAAGGGACAAGTACAAAAAAATAATAGAAAATAATAGAAAATAATAGAAAAATAATAGAAAAATAATATGAAAATAATATGAAAATAATAGAAAAATACCCATGTTTCTTTTTTCCATATTTAATGTATAAATCTTACATTTTTAATATTAACAATTATTTTTTTTATTTTTACACTTTTTTGAAAATTAGGTTGTTAAAATAATTAGACCAAGTGAAACTGCAGGAAGATATGTCACATACAGACTTGTAGTTTAATGCAGACATTTTCTGAATATATTAATTGCTTTATTATACATTCTTCAGTATATGAATGGATATGTGCATATATATATTAACTTGTTTTTTCTCCCCGACATTTTTTGATAACTTTTTAATTAACTTTTACTATCATTATAATTATGAACATTTTTTTTTTATATTTTTTGTTACACTATTTTTTTATCATCATAAAATTATAAATTATTTTTAAAAAATTATATTTTTTTTTTGATATAAAGTTTTTATTTTCTATAATTCGATGCTGGCTCATCCTAAATGGGAAATTACTTCTTTGAGGTTCCACAAAAATAGCAAAAATGATATGAAAAATGAGAAATATAAAATAATAAATTTGGTCTATCATTTTTGCCTATCTAAATCGAATATATTAATTGGGAAATAGTTAGTAATAAAAATAAAAAACATTGCTAGCCATATTAAGGTATTATGTACATGTTTATATGAGCCTACTTATTTTGAATGATCCCTTCAAATTTTTAAAAAACTAAATTATTTTTATTTAAAGAAGTAATATAATTAAAAAATTAATATTATGTGTTGTAATAAAGATTTTTAAATATTGATCTATTGGATAATTCTAACTGGATCTCTAAATTTCCAATGTAATGCATTTATTTCTCGCTCTAGTTTGTCTGTAAAAAGTACATTTTGTGTAAGGGAATATAAGTTTTCTCTTAACTGCAAAAAATCTGAAACACCAATAATAGTAGATGTAATAAAAGATCTAGTATATACCCATTTTAATGCTGCAACTGTTAAATTTGGAAAATAATATTTTTGACTTAAATAATACAACTCTCTTATTATATATGTTGCTATAGATCCTCTTAGTCTTTTCATATAAGATGGAAAATGTAACATTCTTCCTTTTGTTGTATAATCTGTGTATTCAAGATATTTTCCTGTTAATATTCCAGCACATAATGGAGAATATGCTAATAAAGAAATATTTGTATTTTGTGGTCTACATATTTCTGGAAATCCTTTTTCAAGATTATTACGACATAATAGATTATATTCTAATTGTACAGATACCGGAGGAGATATATGTAAATGTTTGCATAGTTCATAAAATTTTAAAACCCCAAATGGTGTTTCATTACTTAATCCCCATTCTCTTATTTTTCCTTTTTTTTTAAGTTCATCTAATGCTTCTAATTGTTCAACAAATGGAACAAAATCATCATAATATTTTGTATAATCATATAATACATCACTATAATCACCTGATGATTGATTTGGATAATATCTATCAGGCCAATGTAACTGTAATAAATCAATATAATTCGTTTTAAGTCTTTTTAAACTATTATCTACACTATTTATTATATTTTCCTTACTTAATGTTATAGTATTATTATTTCTTTCATTATCTATTTTTTTTTTTTCATATATTTTTAATTTTTCTATCGCTTCTTGATCATTTTTTAAATATAATTGTTCTTTTTTTTTTAATTCTTCTAATTTATCTAATGGTGTCATTTCTGTATTTTCATATTGTTGTTTATTTTGATCTAATATAGATTGATAATTAATATTTTGTGTGTCTACTCTTTTTTGATAATTTTCTTTATTTGTTTTATATTTTTTTGCCCATGGAATTTTATCAGTTCTACCGCAAATTTTTGTTGCTATAATAAATTTATGTCTATTTGCCTTACCTTTAGATTCAATCCAATTCCCTAATATTTTTTCTGATAATCCAAAATAATTTTCTTTAACAGGTAAAGGATATATTTCAGATGTGTCAAAAAAGTTAACTTGGAATTCTTCATAAGCATAATTAAATAATTCATGTGCTAATTTTTCATCAACATAATTACCAAAATTCATAGTTCCTAAACATATTTCAGAAACAGCTATATTACTATTTCCTAAATAATAATATTTCATATCTGGTTTATCTTTACCATTTTTTTTAGTACAATATAATTGACTATATTTTTGAGGTTTTATTAAATTTCCATGTGGATATTTTACATATCTCCATGATTCTAATCCAATAGGTTCTTTGCTATAACCACTTGTTAATACATCACTTAACATAGGTTGCCTAAATATTTTATTATCTAATGTCTTTTTAGGTATAATTATTTCTTTACTATAAAATCTTTTATCTTTTTCTAATTCAGACATATATGATGGTATTTCATCACTAGTATTTTTAAACATTTTATAATAATTTCTTCTTTTATATTCCCAATAATAATTTCTTTCCTTATCATAATATGTTAATATATAATCATATGATGGATTATCAAAATCTGCTTTCACTAATTTTATATTTTGATTTTCATCATAATCTAATGGTAACATAATCCAATCTTCATCTTTGATACCTTGTTTTTTTATATCAAAACTTTTTTCAAAATTTTCTTTTGCTTTTTGTAACTCATCTTTATTCCACAAACTTTTTACCTTTTCATAATTTTCATTATCTATTAAATATATTCCTTCTTCTAAATTATATACTTTATAATTTATCTCAACTCCTTTGATATTTACTTTTTTAGATTCCATTTCTTCAACATATTTATAAGTCACATCATCATCTTTATTTATATTGTTATTATTATTATATAATGAATTATAGTTTTCTCCTTCCATTTTATTTTCCACTTTTTCTTGATCCTTACCCATAATAAATGTAAAATTTTCTTCATTATTTGGCCCATTTGGATATCCTTTTTTATTTATAATGTCATAAATATTTTCATCTTTTTCGTTAGAATTGGTTGTAAATAAAATTATTTTTGTAACTTTTTTTTCGATATTTTTAATAAACTTTCTGTTCTTTGTTCCTTTTTTTATAAGGTACATCAAAGTAGGTTTTCTTCTTAATATTTCTTGTCCTTTTTTTTTTTCATTTATTTTACAATTTTCTCGATTTTCGCTATTTTTCATCCAAAGTCTAAATTCATTACCCCCATAAATGGCGCCTTTATATGTAGGAAAATTATTGTTTTTTATCAAAGTAAAATTAACATGTTTACATTTAATATTAATTGAAATAAAAAGAACGAAAAAAACAAAAAAATATACCCATTTTAATCCACATTTCTTCATCAGTTTTAACCTTTTACTTAACCTTTTTTTTTCATAAATAATTTTAAAATGAGCGCTATTTCTCCCCTAATATACACTATTCATCATATTATGTGTTCTGTTGTTATCACGGCTTATCATATGATGAAAAATCAACCATATATATAATATGTATATAATATATGTATATTCTCTTGCTCTTTTTCTCTCTATATTTTTTATTTATTTTACTATCCTATACTTGTAAAGGGCTTTATTTTTACATGTTATTTCGAAGCATTATTTTATGGAAACATTTTTTTTTTTTATTCCCATGTATATCTCTTTACTTTTTAAACCTTGTTTATTTTCATAGAAAAATAAATATCTTTTATTAGTATTTCCCATTTGTAAAAATGTGGGGAGACTTTGCAAATAAAAAACGGATATATAATATGTACAAAGAAAAAAATAATAACCAAATTGTTAAAAAAAAAAATGTGTGCATGGCTATTATTAGTTATACTTTAATTACATTTTAAAAAGGGAATTATTTATGGTTTTATCTTTTATTAATAGTTGTTTTTTTTATTAACATAAAAAAAAATAAATTCTAAAAAATAAAGCATATTATTGAAAAATTAAATAATACAAATACAATGAAATCCTGCGATGATTATAGCACAAAAAAGCTAGTTACTCGCCATAAATAAATATATAAAGTATGAATTTTGAAAGTATAAATGAATAACCCAATAAGTCCACACATGGAATGTATCTGTTGTATGCACAATTAAAAAGAAATTATATATATTATGAAAAATTGCCATAAATAGATATATTATCATATAAATTTTAGTTGCCCATTCCAAATGAAAAATGTGGATAATTTTCACTTTTTTTTTGGGGTGTGTTTTTTTAAGTTTTGGTTTATTGCAACAGAAAAGTCTATATCTGACGATTCATCACTTTCATCATTTGATAGTTTATTTTGTTCTTTAATTTTGATGTTTTTTTTTTGATTCTCAAAATTTTGATTTAAAACTGTATTTTCCATTAAATTATAATGGGAATCTTTATTTTGCATATCTTGAGATATTGTACTTGAAAATTTTATTTCCTCATTGTTTGTGATATTATTTGATTTCATCATTTTCATAGTATGCAGATTTAATTTATTATCTTCAATTTCTTGCCTTTTTATTTTTACATTATTTACACTATTTTTACCATTTTTATTATAATCTTCATTGGGATGGATATTTAAATTGGTATTATAGTTAGGAATACGATGAAAATAATTTTCACTTTTTATTATATTTTCTTCTTTTATTCTCCTCAATTCTTGGTCAATATCATATTGTTTGTTAAGGGTCAAATTATTATTTAGAATTTTATTTTCTTCAATATTATTTTTGTCAATAATAGAATTAATATTTTCTCCATTTGAAAGTATATATTGTTCATATTTTTTCACAATTTTTTCAATGTTAAGATTATTTATTACCATTTGATTGATTGTAACATCTAACGATTTTTCCACAATGTCTTCTCCATCATATTTTATATGAACAGGATTACTAGAATATTTTATGTGTAAATTTTTTTTTTTTAAATTATTCCTTAAATCATTATCTTCTTTTAATGCATCTTCCAATATTTTTAAAATCGATTTAACTCTTTTTTTTGCTAATTCAATACCTTGTAAAATTGTATCATAAGAAATTGGTAAACCACCAGGTTTTAATATGCTTATTAAATTTTCATTTTTATTAATAGCAATAGATAATTTTGATGACATAAATTCTTCTTCATATAATGATGGATCAATTAAACAAATTTCTTCAAAATTAAAATATGCAAAAGTTGTTAAAATAGGAGAATTATGTACAGATAATGATGTATAGTTAACTTCTTCTTCATCTATAATTACATTTCCTGTATTGTCTATATTAACATTGTTATTTCTAAAATGTAATAATGCACTATATGCTGATAAATAACATGAATCATATAAATTTCCATCATTTTCAATTACTGTAATGTTAATTAATAAACACCATACTTTTTTATATGGTATTATACAAAGAGATTCAAAATTTAAAATATTACTAGCTTTAAATATCCTTTCAATTAAATTTTTTATTTCTAAACATTCATCTGTTATTTTTGATATATCATTATTATATGTATTAAAGCTTTCTACATCTAAATTTATCTTTATAATTCCTTCATTAGGTTTTTTATCATATGGTTTAACTATTTCACTTGTTATTTTACATACTACTTTTGTATTTCCAATAGAAACTTCAACATTCCCATAATCTCCCAAAAAATATATCGACACATTTCGTGAATCTTCAAAGTTACGACCATCTAATCGTAATTTATTTTTTAAATTACACCAAAAAAAGTTTGTGTTATTTTTACATGTCTTCATTTTTTTTTTTTTTTTTTTTTTTTTTCACTTTTGCATTGTGATTAAGCCTATCAATTATAATGGGGATGGTGAATTATATATACTTCTGTTCTAGTTCTATATGCATATAATCGTATTTTATTTTGATTTGAACATATGAACAAATTGGTAATTGGTCCTTTTCAAAATCAGGTCCCTTATTATAAACGAGCCTTCATTAATTTTGTATATATTTCAAGATGTTTTTATTTTTATTTTTACTTTTACTTTTACTTTTATTTTTACTTTTATTTTTACTTTTACTTTTACTTTTACTTTTACTTTTACTTTTTTTTTTTTACTTTTATCTTTATTAATATATATTATTTTGTGCCATTGCGAGTGGTAGGGAAAGCATAAGAAAACTTTTAGCGTACAATGAAATAAAAAAAAATTAAAAAGGAAAGAAAAATATATATCCAAAAAAATAAAAAATATATATGGATATTTAAAGAGATATAATTAATAATTTGGAAATTTTAATAAAAAAAAAAAATAGCACAGAAACTGGATACGCAACTCTCGTATAATTTGTGAAACTCCAATTTAATACCGCGCCCATATTTTGTAGTTTGTAGTTAAAAATAGGAATTAAAATTAAGAAAATAGATAAATAATTTAACTAAAATATTTCTAATTGTATAACATATCATACCAAAATAAAATTTAATAATAAATTTTTATATATTAAAAAAATATATAATAAATAAAAATGAAAATAATGCTATTCATTTATATTTTGCCAATGGCTTTTTTAATAATTTGGATAAAAATTAATAAAAAATAGGTTATTATTATGAATAAAATATTTTTAATTTATAATTACACTTTTTTTATGATGTTGTATGGGGGGTATATACATATTGCATTTATTTTGAGAATACAATATCATGAATTATTTATTTGAATATTTCACAATTATATATGTATAGAAAATGATGAAAATATTATATGATATATTTTTTTTATTTAATTTTACTTTATATGGTCTTAAATTTAACAAAACAGTATAGGTTTATAAAAGAACAAATGTTGTGCACAAATAAATGTTTGTATGTATATATAATATACATATAGGTTATACATATACATGCACATTTAAAAGAGATTAAAAATCATCCAATAATTATATGAGTAATGAAAAAAAAAATAATAATACTATAACATTGGATATCCACACACATTAGCCATCATAGTTGTTAATATTTTAGGAAGATTTAAACGAAATACAAATTATATACACATATATATTGTATTTATATATGTTCTTCTATTAATGAAAACATTCTTTTTAATAATTAAAAATGTCGATGGGTGCAAATAGGGATATTTATATAAGACAAATTTGGTCTACAATTGTTTATCTTTTTTGCTTCGCAATATTCGTTGAGGTATTTCAATTACTTTTTTTTCATCATTTGTTTTTCCAGAATTATTTTGATCACTATCATCATTGATTGGAGGGAAACAGTAATTAATTATATCTAAAATAGTGGAATTTATTGTAGTGTCTTTTTTAATAAAAATTTTAGAATAAGATACAAGTTGTAAAAAACGAAGTGTTTTATTGTATTGATAAAGTAAATTTGGTAATTCTATAAATGTATTTGGTGATTGCAAATAAAAAATTCCAGAAAAAAAATTAAAAAATAAATTTTGAAATTTGTTTTCTACAATATTATCAGTTTTATCATTTATCCATAAAGATAACATTGCTTTGTTTATAAATGTGTCTATAATTAATTTAATTGAATTAAAAGGAAGATATTTAATATTAAGAAAAATTATATTTAATATTTCAATTGATAAATAAAATTGAAAAATCGAATTTTGTTTTGTGTTATAAATGTAAGAATCCATTTGAAATGGTTTTGTATTATTATTGCTTTCGTTTTTTGTGTTTTTTTTATTTTTTTTTTTCTTATTCATATTTTTATCAATATTATAATTTATTTTTTTAATTCTCACTAATTTTATTTTTGAAAAAATAACATAAAAACAAGAATATATAATATAATCTAATAAATTATATTTTATATAACTTTGATCATTTTCCATATCATTTATAAAATCATGATTTATCATTGTGTTATTGTTTGTTTCATATAATATAGGTTCCGACAAAAGCGTAAATAAAAATTTATAAGAAAAATTATCATAAATATTATTAATTACTTTTAAATTTTTTTTGACATTTAATGATGATGTTATAACAAATTTATTCTTTTTTTTTGAAAGAAATATCTTTTCAATATTTTTATCCATTTTATTTTTATAAAAAACTTGATTTGGAAAATAATTGTATCCCCCTAAATCATCAAATTTATTTTTATTTAATATGTTTTTAATATTTTGGCTTAATTTATTTGAGTTACTTAAATTTATATTCTTACATTTATCCTCATCAATTACATTGATTAAATATTTTACTATAATCTTTTTCATTTCATCTGATTCATTTTTATTGTTTCCATATTTGTTTTCAAAATTTTTGTTATCAGCATATTTATTATGATCTTCACCTTTTATTCCAAATTTATAATTATTATTATATGTACCTCGGTTTGTTTGTCTTGTTTTGGCTTCTTTAATTTTTTCATTCTTTTTTTCTTTACTGAATTTATAGCTTCTTAATGTTAATACGAATTCTTCCTTTATTTTTACTTTTAATAAAAGACAAATTAAAATATAAATAAATGATAAAATATAACATGACAATTTTTTATTTTCTCTTCTTTTTATATCTAACAATTTATGAATTCCTATAATCAATATATTTTTCATAATAATATAATTATCTTCATATAATGTTAAATAATAAGAATAAAATGAGCACATAAAATTTATATATAAATTTATTAAATTTAATAGCAACTCATCAGTTATTTTTTTTTTTTCACTTTTTATTGATGGAAAATAAAAATATTGTTCAACTTTTATTGATTTACTATCCTTATTTCCATTTAATCTGTTTATTATTTTATTTCCATTATCCCCACTACATTTTTTTGTGATTTCGTTGGATAAAATTATATCATTTCTTAAAACATCACAAGGATTACCTTTTTCTACATTATTATCATCACCTTTTTTAAGAGTAACATTTTCACAAGTTTGATTTAAGTTATCCTTGGTTTGGTTGTACTCAGTTTGATTCGGTTGATTCGGTTGATTCGTTTGATTCGGTTGATTCGGTTGATTCGTTTGATTCGGTTGATTCGTTTGATCCGTTTGATTCGCTTGATTCGCTTGATTCTCTTGATTCTCTTGATTCTCTTGATTTTCTTGATTTTGTGTATTACATGTGCTCACATCTGTTTTATTATCATTGTATATCTTTTTGTTACTCGAATAAATTTTATTTAATATATTAACATAAGCAGAAGAAATGATAATAAAATTATGAATAATAATTTGATTAAAATATTTTTTAGAAGCTTTTTTAAATAAATAACAAAAAGAGATAAAAAAAAATGGAATATCTGAATTTTTCGAAATTGGTACATATAATAATGAATTTATAATTAATTTTATCATATTAAAAATATATATTTTTTTAGTTTTTATTTTACTTAAATAATAGAATAAATATTTTAGAATTTTTTCTATCCCTTTTTCAATATTATACATTTTACAAAATTCAATTAATTCTTTCATTTTTTTTAAATTATCAATAAAAATATCGGTTTTTTTTAATTTATCACTTTTTCCAAAAATAAAAATACTTGATAAAAAAAGTTCGATACTTTCATAAAAACTATTCTCCAACTTATAGTCCTTAGCACTATTGAAATTAGAATTATAGTTCATATTTATATTGATGTGTGTAGTGTTATTGTGTCTTTTTTCTATGATTGATTTTTCTGGCTCGCCATTTCCTTTATTTACAATAATATAAGGACTTGGATTTTTATTTTTGTTATTTGTGCTAACTCTTAATGTATCCTCCTCTTTGATTTTTCCAATATCTATTTCTTTTACTAAAGTTGAAATAATATCTTCTTGTTGAAAAATTTCACATGTATTATTAATTTGATCATTTTGTATACTCTCATTATTATTATTATTATTATTATTATTATTATCATCATTGGGTTCGTTAGAAATTTCATTATTAATTATATCGCTATTTACATTATTATCAGTATTAGTTTCTATGATTATTTTTTTATTGCTATTTCTTTTCCTGCCACCTGTTTTTGCAACCCCTCTAGATGCAATTATTTTTCTTGCATTTTTTTTACGCTCATTTTCTTCTTCTATTAAGATACTAAAATTTTTTTCTTTTTTATTAACACCACTTTTCCTTCCATATCTACTTCGTCTTGCTTCTTCTTCTGTATTATCTGTTAATGTTATTTTTATATCTTGAGTTTCATTTGGCATATTACCATTAATATTATCGTCTTTAAAATTATTATTATTCCCTTCTACATTTTCTATATTGTTAGTTGGGGTAGTATCATCTTTCTGTTCTTGATCTTTATCATCCTCCTTTTTGGTGTTATTTTTTTTTTTTTTAATTTCTCGATTTCCTTTTCCATTATTGATATTATTACCACAAATATTATTTGTTTCCTCATTGTTATTTGTTGTTACATCACCACTATCATTTTTTACTTTTTCAAAATTTTGTTCATTCTTTAAATTTTCTATTTTAATTTCATCTTTAACATTTTTTTTCTCTACATTTGTATTTGATAATTTTGTACTTCGTCTTCTTCTTTTTTTTTTTTCATTTTCTCCCGTTTCAATCGCTTCATTACCATTCTCTTTGCCTTCCTTCACATTCGCACAATTGGTAATTTGTTTTCCCTCATTTTGTTTTCCGTCATTTTGTTCTCCTTCATTTTGTATTCCTCCATTTTGTATTCCCTCATTTTGTATTCCCTCATTTTGTATTCCTCCATTTTGTTCTCCTTCATTTTGCTCTCCTCCATTTTGTTCTCCTCCATTTTGTTCTCCTTCATTTTGCTCTCCTTCACTTTTGTCTTGGCTATTTTGCTCAGGTGGTCTTTTTGTGGGGTATTCTACATATTCGTGATTTGTCATGTCTCTTTTTGAAAAGTGCTCGAATATTTTTTTTTTTTTATATTTGATTTTCGAATAAAAGTGAGTGATTCTACTATGAATTGTGTCGTTGAATTTTTTTTTATAAGAAAAAAATTTTATTAATTTTAAAATATGCCATTTTGTATGCATATCAATAAGCTCATTATCTAAAAATTGTACTAACTTAAAAAAAAAATATTCAAATGGGGTTAAACAATATCCATATAGTTTATTTAGTATAAGTACAACATTTAATATTTTTATAAAAACAAAATAAAATTTTTGTAATTCTATAATAACAAGTTTTTTAAAATTTTTTATATTTATCAACTCTTTTCCTTTTATTTTTTTTTTTAATATCGTTTCAATATTTATATTAATTAAATTATCTTCAATTAGTGAAATAACCAATAATGAATTTTTTAGTAATGATAAAAATTCAAGGAGAAATTCTTCAGAAAATTTGTATTCTTTCTTTTGGTTTATATTTTTCTCATTCATTTTTGTATTTTCCATAAAAGAGGTCACTGAAATATCAACATCACTTGTATATTCGTTCATGTCATTAAGGAAATAAAGACAAAATGCAAATCGATTCACATATATATTAAGAAAACAAAAAATTGAATTTAAAACATAGTAAATAAAATTATTATCATAACAATTTAATTTTTTTAATTCTAAAAAATAAAAAATGTTTATAAAATATACATTTTTAAAAATTTCTTCTTTTAGATCTATATTTTTATCATTTGTTATTTTATTTACTAATATACTATTACATAAAAAGTCACTTATTTTTATATTATTTACATTTAAGCATTCTATTTTATGAGGTTCTTTTTTTTTTTTTGAATGTGTATTTTCTTTCATTTCAACAAAACTTTTAAATTTGTCTGTGTTATCAATTTCTTCTTTTTTTTCATTTTCAAGTATTATTTTATTTTCTTCTACTGCTTTATTTGAATTTTCATCATTTACATTAATATTATTTTTACTAGTTCTCTTTTTTCTTTCCCCTTTTTCTTTAGTATTATTATATTGATCTATTTGTGCTCCACCTTTTTTTTTCGGATTTTTTTCTTTTAAAACTAAATTTTCTAATATAACTTGAAGCTCTTCTAACGATACATTAATAATATTTTTACAAATTTTAAAATTTAGATTAATATTTTTTATATTTCTAAATAACATAATATATGAAAATAAATAGTGATCCTTTGAATTTTTTATGAAAATAGAATATATATGTTTTAGCTTTTCTTCATCTAAATTTAGTTTAGTATTTAATTCTGATTCTTTATTTTTATAAAATGGTTCAATACAAAATAAGCTTGGACAAATTATTTTATCATAGAATTCTTTTAAAAATTTTTGTGATAATAATTTTGAACAAATGTATAACAAATTTAAACATAAATTTCGAAATTTTATATAAATAAATATATTTGTATCTTGTTCTTTTAAGGTGTTAAATATACATAAAAAAAAATTTTGGTAAATATTTTTAGATATATATTTTTTCAATAATTTTTCTTCATAATTTAATTTTTTATTTTTTAAAAATTCTATTAATAATATTGTTTTCAAATAAAATATTTTCAAACTTGTATATCTTATTACTGGACCTTTACTAATACAACATTCCAATAAAAAATTTATTATATTATTTAAAAGAAAAATTTTCCCATCACTCATTTCTATAAAATCTTTTTCATTTTCTAGATAACCCAAATTGTTACTATCATTTCGTGGAGTATTGTTATAAAAACCTCTTTGTATAGAATTCCCCATTTCATTTTGATACATATTCATTTCATTTTGATACATATTTAAATTCATTTGTTTCCCTTTTATTATTGGTGGAGATATCATATTTATCATACTGCTGTTACTTCGTCGGGGATTTTCATTTCCAATAATGTTAGTTCCAATGTTGTTATATGCAGCATCTGCTGCATTTATATTTTCATCAAATTGTGTTGTATTCATTTTAAAATAATTTTTTTTTCTAATTTTATTAACATGAATCTCGAATAGTATATACCAAATGTTTTTTTTTTTGTATTCATTTTTAAACAAATTTAATATAAAATTTAACAAAAAATAACAATTATAACTATTTAAAGTAGAATTATTATCTCCATATCTTCGTATTTTAATAAATTTATCAATTTTACTAATTATAAATGTGTATATTTTATATTTATTTGATTCGTTGCAAAACTCTAAACTTTTTAACATACACAAAAATATTTTATTTACTATCAAAATATTTACTTCGTTGAAATTATTTTCTACACATTTCAAAAGTGTATCTAACATTTCAAGAAGATTATTATTATTATCATAATTATTATTAACTATGTTATGAATATTATCATAATAATTTGAACTAAAATTATTATATGCATTTCTATATCCATGATTTATATTATTATTAATATGATTTGTTGTACCATATATATCATTTAATAAATCAAGTATAGTTTCAGATTTCGATTTTGGTTTCAGATTATTTTGTATGTAATTAAAGTTCAAAATATTATTATTATCATCACCATTCCACATCACATCACAATCTTCTCTATATGAATTTATAGAATTAGAATTTGCTACATCTAAATTTTGATTAATAGTAGGACTATAATTACTATTATTTTGTCCTTGATATATATTTTTTAGATTATTTAAAAAATAAGACCCTGCTCTTGAACTATTCAAGTTTGATGTAGATCTTCGTGGAATTTCATTTCCCCGATTGATATTACTAACATTTCTATCTCTTCCAAATATACCATTACTAAAACTTCTAGAATTATTATGATAAACATTTGTATTTCCATCTTTGCTAATATTTATAGTATCAACATTTTGACGTCCATATATATTTTTATTGAATTCTGGAGATATTTTTTCCATATTATTATATTCATTCATATTATATCCAGAATCCTCATAAAGGCTTTTAGAATTTAAATATAAATTATCACGACTGTTATTATATAAACCATTTTCATTTGGCATTCCATTATAGTTTGATGATTTGTTGCTATTTCCAAAATCTGAATAATCACCATTTCGATCATTAAAATTTAAATAATTATAATCGTTTGGTATTCTGGTATTATTTATGTTAAAACTGTTATTTATGGGTGCACTTTGATTTTCAAGTATTGAGTTATTTTCATCATTTAATATAAAATTATTTTTTCCCAAAATTGGACTAACATTATTCTGTTTTCTATTAAACTCTTTTTTAATATCTCCTATATTATAAGTATAATTAAAACCCTTTACAAACATATTACTATCATCAGAGTTTAAAACTATATCACTACTAGCACTATTCAGACCTTTAAAATTGGCATTAAAATTGCCATTATAATTGCTATTAAAATTGCCATTAAAATTGCCATTAAAATTTCCATTAAAATTTCCATTAAAATTGCCATTAAAATTTCCATTAAAATTGCCATTAAAATATTCCCGTTGCTCTATATTTTCTTCTATCATTTCTCTTTTTTTACTAAGTGTTAAATAATTAGAATCAGGAATAGAGTTAGATAAATCTGAATTACTATTATCTAAACTAGAACCAGAGGAACTATTATTATCATTTTCCTCTTTTTTTCGATCTAGCATATTATGTGTTTGATTTTTTTTATCTATATCATAATTATAATTACAAGAACTGTTGTTATCATTATTATCTTCTATGATATGTTTTGAATATTTTTTAGCTTGCTTATTTAAAAATAAGATAAGCAAAAATATCAATCTTAAAAAATAAATAATAGATCCGTCTAAATTATTTCTTATTTTAATTATCATATTTTTCATTTGATTAATTATTATCTCAATATTATTTAAAAGAAATTCTTTATATTGAATTTTATTATCATCGTAAAAAATAAACATTTTTTTTTTTTTTGTATTAAATAAATTAATATAAACATTTAAAATTATATTAACAAACATGACATTTTCATTATTAATATCGAATTTTTTATGAATATCTTTATTTTTATTCATATTAGCTATTTTATCATTTCCCTTCAATTCTTCTACTGGTACTATTCCGTTGTTTAAATTGAATATCGTTGTTGCATTATTGGCATTTTTTTTATCAAACTTTAATAATGTATCACCAATTTTAGAGCTATTTATATCGCTATTTTCCTCATTATTTTTAACTTTATTTATATTTCTTTGTTTTTTTTTTACAGGTAATAAATTATTTCCTCCTTGAATGATTGGCGTTGTTTCAGAACAAATTGGGCTAGTTTTATCACTAATTGGTGTTTCTGTTTGTTCCTTTTTATTTGTTATTTCTATTTTACACTTTTGTGAATCTTTATCATCTATATTGCTACTATTGTTTATTTTATTTTCCTCATCATTTTCATTGTTTAAATTTGAATTCATATTATTAGAATTATTTTCTATGTTTTCCTTATCTTTTCTTTTTTTTTTTCGTTTTTTTTTTTTCTCTTTTTCATCATTTTGTATTTTGTTGATATCACCAGATTCTTCCATATTTTGATTCACTTCATTAGTAACATTTTCATTTTTTAAATCATCTTTTTTTTCATTTTTTCTTTTTTTTTTTTTTTCTCCTGGATGTTCTTTTTCTGTAGAAACAATTAAATCATGTACAATTTCATTTTTTTTATTTTCATCAAACTCAGACTTTTCATTATCACCAATTTTGCTATTATTATTTTCAAATTCCATATATCGATCTTCAGTGTAAAGTTCAGAATAACCAGAGGAATAAGATGAAGATATATCGCTTTCTTCATTATTTAAAAAAATAGAATTTTCATTAATAATATCAAAATTTTTAGAAAAATAATTCCAAAATATTCTATAAATAAGCTCTGAAAATTTTTCATTTGGGGTATTAAAAGAATGGTATTTTGATATTAATATACAAATATATGACAAAGAACTTAATAAATTATTATGTAAATTAGAAGAAATATTTGAAGAATAATATAGAATTTTTATAAATACTAATATATATTTTTTATATACTCTTTCACATATTTTTTTAAAATTATCATCTGACTCTTTTTTGCTTTCTAGCAATTTAAAATCATCTCTACTCAAATAAACAGATTCAATTTCTTCATTTTTCTCTTGTAATATTTCATTATAAATGATTGGTATTAACTCAGTATGACATATTTGTTTTATAATGTTTGTTATAAATAAGTATTTATTTTTAAATATTTTACATTTATAATTATCACACTTTTTTATTATTTCAATTAATTTTACTTCACATTCATCAAGAGAATTATATTGATAAATAAAGTTCTCTATAAGTGTATTTAATTCATCATATCCTAATCCATTGTTTAAAAATGATTCATATTTACTTACAATTGTGTCTATACTTATAAAATAATTTTCCTCCTCTCCTGTACATGCATCTTCCATGTCTTAGTTCTACATCAAAACAACAATAACAAAAAAAAAAAATAAAAAAAAAAACACCTTATTTATCAAATAAACAGTTTTTTCAATAATAATATGTCTATGTATATATTAATAAAAGATGAAAAAAGTATATCATAACATTTTTTTTTTATAAAAAAACAAAATAAAATTTAACTAAGCCATATATATGACTACAAATACACTCATATTTAGTTTGCTATCATTATGTTAAATCATATATAAATATATTTTTTATAAAAAAATGTCTCCTTTAAAAAAATAAACTTTAATATTCAAATATATATATATATATATACCAAATTTATGCAACATGCAAATATGCAGGGTATTTTATATTCACAATAAAAGAATAATTTACATATTCTATCTTAATCATAGGAAAAAAATATAGAGAGAAAGCAGTATTGCTTTTCTTTTATAAAGATTTTCTATATTTTTACAAAAAGTAAAATGAATATGAAAAAAAAATTGGAAATTATATGTATCAAATATTCCCACAAAAATAACTTTTAAACTATGATTAAAAAAAAAAAAAAAAACATAATTTACATATAAAGAAATGTATATAGTAGCGCTTATGCGACAATATTATATCATGATATTTATAAAGAATTCATCTATTTAAATAATAAAAATATTGCATATAAATATAAATAATAATAAAGTTCGAAAAAATGAAAAAAAATGATATAATAATTGTAAAAATAACAGTATACTGTAAAAATATAATTAAAATACAAATAGCCAAGCAAATATATATAAATATAAATTGCATATATGCATTGCCTATTCTATAGCATTGAATATATGCTATGTTAAAAAAAAAAAAAAAAAAAAAAAAACATAAAAAATATAATTATTATTATATTAAAATTTTTAAATAAATACAACCATTTAATAAAAATGAAATTTCTTTTTAACATAAAAAACACATTTTGACGAAACGAACCAAGAAGGGGGAAACTCGTTTGCACGGAAATTTTTTTGTATGTATTTTATATTATGATATCTTTAACATAAAAAAAAAAACTCATATTTTTGTATTTAAAAAATATTTTTAACTTATCTAATTATTTATAGTCGTATTAATTTGAGGTTATATTTTCCATGGAAATAGATTATAAATAAATAAAAATAATACAAATTGTGTGATCATAAATATTACTATTTTTATTTTTGGAGATTTGATTAATATTGCCATTTAATATCGAATAGCATTTCTCCTAATTTTCCATATTCGGTTATTCAATTATTACATTTCATCAAAATATTTATCACCATATTTTATTAATATATATATATGCTGCTTATTGTCCATATAGGAAGATATTAAAAGCTTATAGACATTAAAATTTTTAATATGAAACTTAAAATAATACAAAATTATATATAACTATTAAAAGGGAAAAAATAAAAGAAGGCAATCATTAATATAGGTAAAAAAAAAAATCGGAAAAAAAAGTCAAATATAAGTGTATATATACACAGCTTGAATAATATTTTTATGTGCTTCATTAATCATGTTTAACTATTTACCAATTTATTTTTTCACAACAATTTCGTTGATATTTATAAAAATCTCAATATTATAATTGTATATATTCCACTTTAAACGATTCCGCTTTTGTTAAAAAAATAATAACAATAAATAAAGCTTTTTATAAGTGGAAAAAAAAGTATACATTGCAAAGAATAAAATGCCTATGTCTATAAAAGTGAACTCGAGAAATTCATTTGTTTATTTTTAATTTCCTTGTTCATTATTAACTTTGCAAACATTAAGCAAAAAAAAATAAATAAATCATTTTGTATATGAAAATAATATTATAAAATTCTGTTTGTTTATATTTGATACATTTTACAGACACCATATTTGTTTTTGTCTTTTTTCTTTATCCTCTGAATGATTGCAAACAATAATTTCTATGGCGAATCTTCGTCCGAAGAAGAAAAAATTGTTGAGACGAAAATCAAAGAGCCTAAAAATGATAACTTAACTTTTAAAAAGAGGAACATTAAAAATATAAGTAAAAAGGGTAATAATGATAATAGTGGAAAAAATATATTTAAAGATATCGAATTTGAAAGCAAACAAAAAATTACATTTATAAAAAAAAGAAACTTCCAGAATATAAACAATGAAAGAAAAGATACTCCTAAAAAAATTAACAATAAAAATAATGGTCAAAATGTGAGTAAAAAATATGACACGAAAGAAATAGAAAATTCGGATAAAAGTGATTTTAGCAATAATTCATTTGAATATAACAAAAATAATAATCAAAGTGATTCCGATTATGATTTAAAACATAAAAATAGAAAAGGATCTAGCAATGATAGTGATACTTCGAAAAATAGCAACATAAGAAATGATTATGAGGATAATAATAGATTAAATATGAAAAAAACTATATATACAAAAAAAAATAAGGATATAAGAAAAAAAGTAGAAAAAGAATACTATACTAATAATAATGATAGAATTTTAGATGAAATTTGGTATACTAAAGAAGATGATTTTATTGATTCGTTTTACAACGTTGATGTAGAAAATACATATTATAAAGAGAAAAAAATGCAAAATAATTCTAAAAGTATATTAAATAGTCAAAGGGAAAAAGTCAATCAAAAAAATGTAGATAATAATTTATGGGAATTAAGCAAATTAAAACAAGGAGGTGTTAATTCAACATATAACAAGTTGCAACTAGAACAAATCAATGAAGCTAATAATACTAACGAAGTTAAAAAAATTGTTTTAATTAGGCAAGTAACACCATTTTTTATTGATAAAATGAAAAATTCAAATACGAAAAATAATACAGATATGCACAAAAATGATTCAAACATAAAAGAAATAGATAATTTTAATAGTTATCCATTTGATAAGAAAAATAACTCCACGTCTTACTTTAATGTTGTTAAAGATGAAACATGTGATTTTGTAAAATCAGCAAAAAAAGGTAGCGAATTTTTAAAATATTTTAAAAATGAAAGTGAGAAATCAAAAGGACGAGATAGATATTGGGAAATCGAAAGAAGCAAATTAGGAGAACTATTAAAAATTCATAGAAATAAAAATAGCAAAGAAACTAATTCAAGTACAGATCAATATAATATGAACATGAGACTAGATAAAGTCGATGCAGAAGACGAAGAAAATAGACACAAAGAAGATGTGTTTGATTATAAAAAAGATAAAATGTATAGTGTTAATTTTGACATAAAAAATAATAAAAAAAATACATTAAAAGATAAAGAAGATTTATTAAAATTGAAAGAATCATTACCTATTTATAAATCAAAAAAAGAATTATTAGATGCAGTATATAATAACAATATTATAATAATTGTTGGAGAAACAGGTTCAGGAAAAACAACACAAATTGTTCAATATCTATATGAAGAAGGATATCATAAAAATGGAATTATTTGTTGTACACAACCAAGAAGAGTTGCAGCTGTTTCAGTTGCTTATCGTGTGTCATATGAAATGAATGTAGAAATAGGATCTTTAGTTGGGTATACAATTCGATTTGAAGATAATACAAGTAAACAAACAAAAATAAGATATGTTACAGATGGTATATTATTAAGAGAAACTTTAAATGATCAAGATTTAGATAAATATAGTGTTATTATTATGGATGAGGCACATGAAAGATCTATCAATACAGATGTTTTGTTAGGTATATTAAAAAATATATGTTTAAAAAGAAACGATTTAAAATTAATAGTTACATCTGCAACTATAGATTCTAAAAAATTTTCAGAATTTTTTGGAAATGCTCCAATTTACAATATTCAAGGAAGAACGTTCAAAGTACATTTAGAATATTTAAGAACTCCATGTAATGATTATATTGAATGTGCTGTTCAAAAAGCAATTGAGATACATTTTTCTGATAATAGTTATGATAAAAATTTTGGAGATATTTTAATTTTTATGACGGGTCAAGATGATATTAATGCTACATGTTATCTATTAAGTGAACGATTTTATGAGGTATATGAATCATACAAAGAATCAAATAGTAATAAAAAAGAAACAATAAGTAAAATAAAAAATATAATTAATAATAAAAAGGATAACAATGTTAATGACGAAAAAGATACAAGTAATAACAATGGAAAATTAGATTTGGAAATGTCTAAAACAAATAAAGATCAAGTTACACGTGATCAAATTGATATATCTAGCCATATATCTCCATTTTATATTTTCCCAATATATTCACAATTATCTAGTGAACAACAAAGTAAAATATTTCAAAAATATGATCTCAGAAAAATAATAGTTTCAACTAATATAGCTGAAACATCTCTAACATTAGATGGAATCAAATATGTAATTGATACAGGATATTGTAAACTTAAAGTATATAATCAAAAAATTGGAATGGATGTTTTACAAATAACTCCTATTTCTCAAGCAAATGCTAATCAGCGATCAGGAAGAGCAGGAAGAACAGGAGCTGGAATATGTTATCGTCTATATACAGAAAATACATTTTTATGTGATCTATATCCAAATAATATTCCAGAAATACAAAGAAGTAATCTATCAAATGTAGTATTATTATTAAAATCATTAAACGTTGAAAATATATTTGAATTTGATTTTATTGATGCACCAAGTAAAGAAAGTATTATAAATTCTTTACATGAATTATGGGTATTAGGTGCTATAAATAATGAAGGAAATTTAACCGAAACGGGGCAAAAAATGATACTTTTTCCTTTAGACCCTCCTTTATCAAAAATTATTATATATAGTGAAAAATTTGCATGTACTAAAGAAATATTAATTATAGTTAGTATGCTTTCTTCACCGTCTATTTTTATAGAAACAAAAGAAAATACTGAAACTGTTGAGTCAAAAAAAGAAAAATTTGCAGTACCAGAAAGTGATCATTTAACATTATTAAATATTTATTTACAATGGAAGGTTCATGATTATTCTTATACTTGGTGCAATAAAAATTTTATTCAATACAAATCCTTAAATAAAGCAAAAGAAGTATATTCTCAATTAAGTGATATTATTAAATCTTTACGTATTAAAAATATATCATGTAATAATAAATGGGACTTAGTAAGAAAAACTATTTGTTCTGGATATTTTCATAATGCTGCTAAATTAAAATCATTTTCAGAATATATAAATTTAACAACTAATGTAGCTTGCCATGTTCATCCAAATTCTTCTTTATATAATATTGGATATACACCTGACTATGTCATCTATCAGGAAATTGTTTTTACCACAAAAGAATACATGCGAAATGTCACTACAGTGGATCCTGAGTGGCTTTGTGAATTAGGTCCCCTCTTTTTTTACATGAAAAATGCGTGATAATATGATATCATGTTTTTCGATAATTTTTCAGTGATTTTCACAACTTTTCAAAAAATATCACCAATTTTAGCAACACTTATACATTTTTCTCTTAAATGGTGGACATGAAATAATACATGCAGATATTTTTTTATACCATATTAAATATTCCTTGTTAATAATTTTTTTTTATTACTTTTTTTAATGTTTTGGGATGTTGCAAACAATAAATAATGCTATTTATATATTTACATGCACATTATGTATTATGTGCATGCATATGTATGTTAATTTGTTTTTAATTTTATTATTATTAGCACATTTATTTTTTCATATCATTGATATATTTATTTGTTTTTCAACTATTTGTTTTTTTTATTTCCGCTTAATCACATTTAAAGACTTTTAAAGGACGGGCATTTGATTTTATTTTTAATTTTTGCCTTATAAAAATGTTAAATATACAAGAAAAAAAAATAATAAATATATAGTTAGACATATATCTTACTAGAACGCCTTTGTTTTCATTCATATGCTTAAACTGTGTAACTAGCCTAAGCATAAGATCAAAGTTTGTGATATCAAACAAAAATAAGTTTATGCACTATCTTTAATACATCAATAGAAATATTATAAAAAAAAAAAAGTGCCTTTTTCAAAATTTTTCATGGTTATAAATCAAAAAATTATAAAGGGGAAAAGACGGGTTTTTTCAGTACAGAAAATTTCAAAAATGGTTCATACATGTCATTATAAAAATTTTAGCGAGACATACAACATATATGAATAATTTTTGTTTTATGGCAACAAGCATAGAAATACAAATAGATTAAAATTTATTTCATGCAATAAGAACCTGATATAATGAAAAATTTCTCTTTTTTTTTAATCTCAAATATTTGTGAATTTAAGGAATATCTGAATAGTTTTATTATTTTCATAAATAAATGTATTTAAGGAAAGTTATAATTTTATGTTTTCCTTAAAAATGAAAAATATTTTCATCATTTAAAATAAAATAAATTAAGTACTTCCATATTAACGCACCTGAAATTAAATTTGTTCAAAATACGAAAGGAAAATTTCTAAATAATATTTTCCTTCTCTTTGACTCGATAAGAATTTAAAAAAAAAAAAATCGTGGGAAAAATTCTGCGCATTTTTTAAAAATCTACGCATGTTTATTTATTTGTAAGTAAGTATGTATTAATATAATTATACTTATATATTTTTTTAATTTGTATTTATATTTTTTTTAATGTTTTTTAATTCTGCGTTTTTGGCTATAAATCAGCTGAGATATATCCATCCCCAATACGCATTATAATATATAAGGACAATGATTATTTTTAAATGAATTAAAAAATTGTGAAACATATTTTTATATATTCTTATAAAAATTGTATATGAATAAAGTTTTGATCATATATTATACTTTGGGGAAATAAAATGTCAAAAAGAACAAATGTTACGCACATGGATATATATAATTGCATACATCAAAACATTGCATAAACTTGGAGAAAAAATTAGTAGATTTCAAATATTATGTTATTAAATAAAGTGTTGAGTTAATGTGGATACAAGACGATTATAATATTACGAAACAGTTTGTTCATGTTTTGTTATTTCTTATCCTTTTTTTTTCATATTATTATATTTATATTTTGTAATATATAAATTTCTTTTTGTGATTATATATATTTTTATTTTTTTTGCAACTCTTATTTATAAAATTGGGTCAAATGAGTTATTAAAAAAGATTTGTTTTTTTTTTTTTCCTCTTTCAAATAAAGAAATCATTATAAACAAAAATGGATGTAGAGGATAATTCAATGAATTTCTATAGTATGAGCAATTATGAAGACACTTCAAATAATAAAAATACAAAATTAAATGATAAGGAAGAAGATGTTATATCTAACAAAGATCCTCTAAACTCCACAAATGGTATAACTGATTTAAGTTGCGCACTTGAAAAATCTTGTGAAAGTTTTGTAACCGTTTCAGATGCATATTCATCTTCTAGTTCTCTTTATAAAAGTAATTTTTATGATGATTATGAAGATAATGATGCTTATAATATTAACAATGAAGTTAACACATTAAAACATAGTTTTAGTAGAAATAGCTCGAGTGATATTTCAAACGACTCTTTTTCCGATGATCAGTATGAAACTCCATATATAAATAAAAAATATAATAATACTAATGTAAAAAATAGTTTTAATAAAAAATCTTACATAACTTATAAAGATGAAAATAATTCTAATAATAATAAAATTCGCGAAGGAAAATCTTTAAATATAGAGAACAACTTAAAAAACAAAGTATCAATGTTGAAAAAAAAAACACAAGATATTTCCTCGCTTGATAAAAAAGAAAATAAAACAAACGAAAGTGACGATGTGGATTCGGAGCGTGGTTCTAATGATGATTTAGTCAATTCTACTCATATGGAGAATGCAAAAAATGACAATAAAAAAACAAATGTTTCTGAAAATGGTAGTAATATGGGGGATTGGAAACAAAACAATGAACATTCGGATAAATCAGATCAGGAAAATCAAAACAGTAAAAGTGAAAATAGTGATGATGATCTTTATTCTGTTATAAGTGGGCCAGAAAATTATGATGAAATATTTATGGGAACCCCAAACGATGATTATTACATGAGTGATAATATAAAATTAAAAAGAAATATCCTTAATGAGAATCAAAATAATAGTGGTCATACTAAGAATATTGAAAATGAAGATGACACAAATTTTAACGCTACTAAATATACAACATCTACAAATTTAATAAAAAGAATAAAATTTTCGGATCAATTAGAATCTATAAAAAAAAAAAAAAACGATGGAAATGCATTTAGATCATATAATAATAACCAGGTAGAAGAAGGTGAAGACGAAAAAATGATAAAAGAAAAAAAAAAACTAAATAATAAATATAATGTACAAACAGATTACGAATTTAAGAAACTAGTAATATCTACAATTAATATGTGTCATCCAAAAATAAAAAATATAGATGAAAATGAAGATATATTATTTACCATGGATAAAATATCAAAAATTGTTATTGAAGATAATAATAAAGATGCATATAAAACTGATGATAGTGAAATTTATGATGATTGCAATACGAACAATAGTTTATATGACAAGGTCGATGATATCTTAGATGATAGAAATAAATATATTAAGGAAAAAAGAGATAAATATTTTTCAGACGTTAAGAATGGATTAAAAACTGGAACTAATAATAATGATGATGGGCTATGGATAAAAAAAACAAGTGATAAAAGTGGGGACAATTTAAATGGTGTAATTGGAACTACAAAAAATAATGATGCAATAAATAATTGTTTAAAAATGGAGAATAATAAAAATAACGAAGAACAATATATAAAAGCAAATATGGCAAATTCTGTATATTATTTAAATCATGATATGATTGAAATTAATGAAAATGTATTAAAGTTATATAGTGGATTGTGTAATTATGTTGAAAGAAACAACTGCACAAAAAATATTGTAAGAATTGTACCACATTTAAATAATATATATGATAATAAAAAATTATGTTATATTAAAGATTCTCCTAGTTTTAGCGAAATTTATAAAGTGATTCCTGAATGGAAAGATTCATTTGAGCTACTAAATAAAAAAGCACAAACAGACACAGAAGATATGAAACATATATTAAAAAGGATTGAGAATATTAAAAATGATTTAAATATTTTAAATAAAGATTTAATAGATGATAAAAAAGAATTTGAGAATATAAAATTTGAAACTATTCAACATGAGTCTATGATATCAAACTTTGAAAAAAAAAATAAAACATATATAAAAGGAGTATTAAAATTAGATAATATGTCATTTAAACTAAAAAAAATACATAAAATTAATACAAACAATTTAAATAATTTTAATATAACAGAAAATGTAAATAGACTATTGAAATATGTAGATAATGCAATGACAGATTATTCTCAATTATTTAACGAAGAAAAAAGTATAGAAATTTTGCGTTTTCAACAGTTAGATAATACGTTCAATATATTAACAAATACTGATGATGAATATTCTTTTCTTATGAACTTATTAAAGGATGAACTAAAAGAAATGATATATGAAAAAAAAGAGCAATTACAAAATATTATTAGAAGAACAATGTTATATAAAGCATTTGATACTACCTCATTTAAAGATCAAATAACTAATACACTAAATAAACAAACTTTATTAATTAACCAAATAAAATATAATTTACAATGTAATGTATTATTATTATTTGATATGTATACAAATTTTTCAAAAAAAAATATAAAAATAATAAAAATACCTGAAAATTATGTAAAAGATTATACTAATGAAGTTATTAAAAAAAGTTATATTATTAAAACATTTAATGATACAAAAAAAAATGTATCTAAATATTTTAATTGTATCCATTTTACAAGAAACAGACCAATCACACACCCATTTTTTATACATTTTTGTTTGGGTGAAAAATTTTTATATCATTTTATCAACTTTGTTTTATATCCATTATCAGAAGAAAATCAAAAAAAATTTATGCAATATTGTTCAATACCTGGATTTAATTCATTTTTATTTGTCGATAAAGTTTTGAAATTACACAAAGAAGAGCAGCAATTTCCTAGTACCGATTTAACTTATGATTTTTCTTCTGCTTATGATAGAATTGGAAAAACAGATTATAATAATACATCTTTAATAAACCAATATATGCAAAAATGGAATGAACTAAATCCATATTTACTTGCTTTGAGAAATGCATCTGAATTTTGTTTCCAGCAAAATCCCAATGATATTAATGACAATAATGATGACTATACTAGTTATACACTTATGGATTCAAAAAAAAATGCGTTTGATTTAATAAATCATATTCCAGATTCAATAATAGGAATGTCTAATGCCGCAACAGCAGCTGCTGCATTAGCTTCATCTCCAGGAATTTGCAATAATATTAATCCATCATTAGGATTTTCGTCATCTTTTGACAATATGAACAAGCTTAACAACACATTTTCACTTTTAAATAATCAAATGTCAAATAATACAAATACCATGTTTAATAATATTACAGGAGTTGGCACTAATCTTTCGGGTCTTAATAGTGGCAACACATTTGCTTCAAATAATAATTTATTTGCAAATAATTCAGGAAGTAATTTATTTGGTTCTACTTTTAATAATTCTACAAGCACAACTATGAGGAATAATAGCACTCCTTTTGGAACTACAAATAATAGTTTATTATCTGGAGCTAATTCTTCCCAAAGTATGTTTAATACTAATTTGCCAAAAAGCTCTACATCTAGTATTTTTTGTAATACATCTACTACTAGCAGTTTTATGGGTTCAGGAATGAATAATACGTCTAATATGTCTGTAGGTGGATCGACTAGCTTATTTGGAGGTAATAATTCCCTTGGTAATAATATGCTTAACCTAAATAATAGAAACCCATCGGAAAATAACTCAGCTGGTGGAATATTTGGCTCATCAAATTATTCTACTACCGCTAATAATAATATGTTAACTGGTTCGACTCCTTTTGGAACTACAAACAATAATTTATTATCTGGAGCAAATTCTTCCCCAAGTATGTTTAATACTAATTTGCCCAAAAGTCCTACATCTAGTATTTTTGGTAATACATCTACTACTAGCAGTTTTATGGGTTCAGGAATGAATAATACACCTAATATGTCTGTAGGTGGTTCGACCAGCTTATTTGGGGGCACTACCAACCTTGGAAATAATATGCTTAATACAAATAATAGAAGTAATAACATTTTAAATATGTCCAGCACATCTACAATGGGTAATCAACAAAATAGTTTGTTAATAAATAACAGTGCAATTGGCAATAATAATAGTGGACTATTTAATAAAAGCACACTTGGTTCTTCGAGCATTTTCAATTCTTCTATGAATAATAATACAAATTCGCAATTTAATAGAACCACATTAAATACAACATCAAGTAGTTTATTTGGCAATTCGAGCACATCAAATAATAATAACACATTAGGCTCAAACATGGGAATGAATAATAATACAAGTAGTATCTTTTCGGGGCTAAATAATAACAAAACTACCATGTTTTCAAACAATAACATGTTTGGAAGTAATATGAATAACAATGCAAATTCCTCAGGGTTAAATACTGGGTTGTTTTCATTATCTTCTGATACAAACAAAATTGGAAATAATAATAATATGTCAAATTCTCTATTTACAAACTCTAGTGGTATGTCAAGAATTAATACAAATAATAACAATAATAATAGTTTATTTTCTAACGTGAATAATTATGGAGCATCTAGTAATAAAAGTATGGTAAATACAAGTTCATTTAATAGAGGTATAAATATGGGAAGTAATAATAATATGTCATCATATGGTTTAGGTGGAAATACCAACTTTGGTAGTGGTAGTTTCATGGGTGGAAATACTAGTGGCAATAATAGTACATTTTCTGGAAACAATAATTATGGGGGATTGTTTGGAGGAAATAATGCACAAAAGGGAACAAGTAGTAGCATATTTAGTAACAATAACACAAGTATGTTTTCAAATAATACTAGAGATACCAATATATTTAATAATTCAAATAATTCAGCATCAAAAAATATGTTCAATAATAGAATGTCATATAATAGCACTAACAATATTACTAGTAATAATAGTAACACATTTGGAAATAAAACCGGATTTTCTGGGTCTAATAATTTAAACCAGTTTTCAACCACCTCTAACAATATTGGTAATACTAGTAGCAACAATAGTATGTTTTTATCCAATAATAATATGATGAGAAATAACTCTTCTTTTCCACTTTCAAATAATAACTATATGTCTAGTTCAAATTTATCAAATAATAACAGCTTATTTCAAAAAAATACATTTTCATCAACTCAAACTAATAGAGATTCCTTATCAGGCTTTAATACACTAAATAATAATAGTAGTAGTAATAATTTTGGAAATAAGTTTCAACAGAATGTGGGAAACACTTTTGGAAATACTTTTGGAAATACCACAAATAATAGCATGTTTTCAAATAACAATAGTTCATCTTTTGGTGCTAATACTAATACAGGTTTAGGTGCCAATAACAACTCAATGTTTCAGCAATCAAATTCAAATTTTCAATACAATTTTAAGCCCGCAAATAATAGTAGCTTATTTTCGAGATAATATAAAGTCATCCCCATTGGGGAAAGCTAATTTTTTTTTTTTTAAATTGATCTTATTACTGTTTCTTGTACGGAAACCGTGTTTTTAGATCATGTTTGTTTTATATTTTTTTATCGTTATTATTTATCATTTTATTTTTTTTTATTTTACATTAGTTTCTTCAAATTATACCTTCTTTCTTTTGTGTATTTACCAACATATTCACACTTTTTTTTATTCGAAATCAAATAATCAACAATTTTAATATCTTTGACATTGCATAGACAGTCATGCTTAGTTCCATCTTATGGAAAGGTATAATATTTTATAAATACCTTTATACATATATTTCTACTAATATATGTTTACTTTAAATATATACTAGGAATCCTATAACTGTAGCACGTGTTTCAATATGCGCTCTCATAATTTCTTTTATTTTTTTTCGATATATTATGTGTATTACTAGTTAATTCCTGGATAGATAATATAAGGCATATTATTTATTCCAATAGTGTGACAAAGCTTGGATAATAATATAACGTATTTGATACATATATTTTTTTCCATAAATCAAAGCATTTTTTATTATAACATGCAAAATCTAATTTTTATTTATGGTGGCTAATTTTTGATTACTTTCATCAAAGCAATTTGAAAAAAAGGCGAAATGCGTGTGCATTTCCTAACATTCATATAAAAATAAATGCCAAAAATCCATTTTCATAGTTAAAAAAAATTGTAATTTTTTAAATAATTATTTAAACGAACAAAACAAATAAATAAATGAAAAGAAATATGATGAAACAAGGTTGGATAAAAACTTTATGTTGTTTGGAAATGCACATTAAATGAAATACAGCAAAATAAACGGATAAAAAGTAACAAAAAAATTAAAAATTGTATAATTCGCAACAAATTGCGAAATTAAGTTGCACAATAAAGGATCTACCAAAAAAAAAATATATCACCAATTAATATGTCAAACATATAGAAATCGATAAAGAATACAAGAACTATATATATATGCATTATATAGTTTGTCAAATAATCACTAATCCACACAAATATCGTTAAAAATCGAGTACTTGTTGTAGTAAAATTTCTCAATGCTTTTTGCTGTATTATAATCTCCAAAAATTTTCAAAAGCAAAGAAGAGCTTTCAATTAATTTTTTAACAAATTCTTGATCGAATTGGTCGATTTCCTGATTAGCCCAAAAAATTGAAGCCTTTTGCAAATTTTCTAAAATCATAATATTTTTTATTCGATTTTCAAAAATGTCCATCCAAAAAGTTGTAAGAATATGTATAATCCCTTCTATATCCAATTCGTTTTTACCTTTAGATTTTTCCCAAATGTTACTTTTTGGAATTTTACTATCTATTAGCCATCTATCTCCATATTCCATTTCCATAATTTGTTCTATAATAGGTGATAAATGTGCTGATAAAATGTGAAAAATGTTTAATATAATATCTAAGACTACACATTCATTATTTATATATATATCACTTTTAACATTCATTAATAGATTTTGTATTAAATGAGAAGGATATATTCTTCGGTTATTTTCATCAATTTTTAATTTAAGTATAACATCATCATTTATATTATGACTGCTTAATAAACTGTGAGCATTAATTATTATATTCTCACTAGAATTATATAAATTTCTATAAATAATATTTCCAATATTCCATGAAATATATAAATATGAATTTATAGGAATATTGTTTGAGTAATTATTTCCATGCATATAACAAAAAAAATCTCTAGCTGCAGTAATATTAATATTAGTAAAAATATTTTTTCGGTTAATATAACATAAAGAATTTGAATTTACATTTCTTTTTTTTCTTAATAAATGTAAATTATGATCATGTATATTTCTTCTGAAATCTTCATTACCAGTATAATCAATAGTATCATTATCTAAAGTTACATTTTTTTTATCGTTTAAATCATTTAAATAAGAATTATCATTATCTACTTCATTAGAATATACAGATATTATTTTATTTGACTTTGAAAAATCTGGAGAAAATATATTTTTATTCCTTAAATTATCACTGTAATCATCATTCATTAGTGTTTTTAAACAAGACATATTTAATAAGTCACAATTTGTATTATTTTCTTGTTGTGCATTATTATGTAAATATTGACAAAATTGTCTAATAACACTTATGCTACATTGATATATAATATTCATATTTTCATCAATATTATTTTTATTAATTCCATAATTATTTATTATATTATTTGTTAGTGCTCGACATTCTAATAATTTTATAGGTGGGTAATAATAATATTCTAATATATGAAAAACAGCAGTACATTCATTGTATATCTCTACATTTTTTATAATAGTATATTTCGTCGTATTTTTAATATTGCATTTTATGGTAGAATTAACATTATTTATATCCCAAAATATATTTAAATAACATGATTCGTTCATAAATTTATATTTACAGTATCCATTAATACTTGAAAACATGCCATCATTATTACAACCAAATTCACTGCATCTAAGAGATGCTATTTTCTCACTAGGAAATTCCACCCAATTACCATCAGTCAATACTGATGATTTACCCTTTTTAATATCTGGTAATACCAATGTTTGTCTAGTAAAATTTATAATTAAAATATAAAGAGATTTATGAGATTTTCTTAATCTCGTTTCCCAATCATAATTTTTTATATTGATTATAAAACTAAGGGGTAATATTTCCATTATTTCCTCATTTCTATATGTGCTATAAAGGAATTTATCTTCTATTGACACATCAGTATTATCATTATTATTAGTTGTATTAGTGTTTATATTATTACTACTATTATTTTCATTTTTTCTCATAGCATTTTCCATATTTGTTTTTCTTATTTTCTCCTTTTCTTCTATACTTCGTATATTTAGTATTCTTATTAACCCTTTTTTTAGTCGTTTTTTGTGGTATTCAATAAACTTTCTACCTTCCTCTGTTTCTAATATATTTATATAAAACTTGCTGTTATATGTATTATCATGACTATGCTTAACAATAAAATATTTTTGGTGTGATAAGATTTGTTTTGTTTCATTTTTTAAATTCATACCCAATACAGCAGATGCAGTATTATCACCTAATAGAGGAATATCAAAACGAGAATCTAAAATATATTCTTCATTATTTATTACTACACAATATTGTAAAATACCGTAAAAATTACCCATTGTTTTTGTAAATCTGGCTACGCATTTACCTTCCCCTTTGCTATTTAAGCATTCAGGGGGATTTATTACCCATACTCCATGTTTAACTGAGTGCATATATCTATAAAATGCGCAACTTGTTCCATTTATTATTCTTATATCACATTCTCTGCTTTCCATTATTATGTGTATATATTCCAATGAATTATATATATTTTATTTTTATTTTATTATGCGCAAATATATTTTTTGTGGGGGTAAATTTCATATCTGTATTTTACAAAATAGTGTTTGCTCTACTTCACTTAAATTTTATTTAACCTTGCCCGTTCGCATTACTGCTTGCATTTCTCATACTTTACATATTTCTTCTTTTATATATTTAACAATCATATTTCTTTTTTAGTGTGCCATTCATATATATAACACTTATAAATGTGTTTTCTGTGACACGCCTTTAATTATTTTTACTTTTTTGCCTTTAAATTATTTTATTTTTATATATTATTTTGTTCGTGACTCCCTTTAAACATGCTTAGATAAACGATATCGTCAAATCAAATACTTAGCTAATTCAAATATTTCTTTTTTATTTTTCATATAGAATTTCTCTTAATATGAAACATACAAGTTAATATATTTTTTATGTAAAAAAAAATTTTCAATTATTGTTTTTTGTTAAATTTTTTTTTAATTATGCCTAAAAATTTGTACAAAACTTAATTATTTATGTGCGTGCATATTTGGCATTATTTATACTATTTTCGTGTTCCCATTTTTATTCTTTTATTTTTATTTCCATTTATTACATATATTGTTTATAATTATATGCAATATTTATTTTTCAAGTATTTGAATAAATTTACATTCTTATATCCATATTTTCCACCATGAATAATAAATATATTTCACTTTCCTAATTCTAGGATTTTGGAAGGTTCTATGTCATATATTTATATTATTTTATCGTATTATCCCTTTATTAATCTTCCAATTTATTATTACAAATATTATAATTCACTAACGTATTTTTTTTGTAAATTATGGGGGCATTACTACTAGCATGAATAAATTATTTAACTTCATATGTGTATAACTTTATTGTTTACTCCTTTTTTTTTATAAATATGTTGAGCAAGATCATTTATGACAAATAAATTAAAAAAAATGTGTCATCCAAAAACAATAATAAAAAATCAGACAATTATTTATACCCTTTTTAAAAACAAAAATATTTAGAACCTACAATAACATTTTTGGTAAATGGTGTGTAGACAAACAAAAGTATATAGATATTCTTTTATCTAATTATTAATGCATAATATATATTCTTCTTTAAAGGAAGACATATAAAAGGAGGGAAGGAATTTAATGCAAATTTATGAAACTAGGAACGTACAAATTTACGATTAAAAATCGTCTATAATATATTCTTAATCATAGCGCCTTATGCTTTTACTACACTTTGTTTATTTTTTTAGTCACAATAAAACCGCTATATATATAGCATTACCTGGGCATTATGTTTCCTATAAAAATGCAATAATTTATTTTATATACCTACTTATTATATAGTTTTTTTCAATATACCTTTTTAGAGAATAGTACTACAATATAAATCCATTTATTGCTATTATTATATTGCAAATGGATTTATAAATATTTTATTATTATTGTATATAATATAGCAAAGTTCTAAATCAAATACAAAAACTAAATAAAATATATAATCATAAATTCAACATTAAAAAGTTTAATAATCTATAACTTTATAATATTGATAAATATTAATTTATGCAATTTTTTATGTTCTTAATTTATTCTTATATTCCATATAAAGAATTATACATATTATTTATATGGATAATACTTAAATACACACATTGTATTAACATAATATACCATTAAAAAAATAATATAATAAAAAAAAAAAAAAAGTTAAAATATATATATTATGAATGTTTTCTAAAAATATAATAGAGAATATGCACATAATGCAGGCATATATAAAAGTGTTCAATATATATCCATATATATTTACATTTTGTATGAATCGGAAGTGATATATATAATGCGCATATTTTGAAAAATTATATATTTGCATATTATTTTTTTATGAATTAAAGGAAAATCCACGCTGTCTTTCAAACAAAGTGCAGTTCCTTTTGTTTTCCTTCTTTAATCAAATATCAAAATTACTTAATAACTCTCCTTTTTGTATTTTAAAGGTTAGTTTCCCTAATCATATATTTCTCCAGGTATATATATAGGATTAGAATACCATTAATTGTATTAGTTTCTTTTTTTTATTATTCCGTAGTCTTATGATTATAACCAATAATTTTATAAATCGGAGGAATATTAAAAATTAAATGTTCTTTTTGATATGCTTCAATTTAGGTATGTTTTCATATACATATTTCATTTGTTCTTTTAGATCAACATAACATGGGTGCGCAACTGCGTATATCTTCTTAATATATACATTACTGATATGGTTATATAAAAATATACCCCAAGTTATAATGTAAAACAAAACGCTAAAATTAACAAATGAAAAAAAATTGCCTATTAAATATATAACAACAATTACAGTTAGATTTTCCATTTTGTTTTTCCATAATAGGTATTTTCTGACTAATGTCAATTTATCGTTTATTAACTCATACAAATATGTTATAAAACCTTCTAAGGCCTTTTTTGATACAATCTCTAACTTTTCATTTTCCTTGTAATCAGATACTGTATTTACTTGTAAAAATACAAATAATCCGCTCACCAAAAGTAATAAAATGCATAATGTACTTATAACTTGTATAAAGGTATGATTAAAAATATATAGTAGCATATAAAATGCATTTATCGAAAAGAATATCGATAAATTTATTATCTTTGAATTGGCAGTCATTTTGCAAACAAATTTTATATAAAGTAATGTATTATTTCTTAAAATTTTATTTTATAATATGTTGCATACATGTAAATATATATTTTTTTATATTATATGCCTATAAATATTAATTCTTATTTTTACGATAAATTATATAAATCTAAAAAAAAGAAAAAAATATTCTATTAACTTTTATTAACATTATGAATATGAAAATTATATGGTTATAAAAAAGGGTATTTATTTAGGATAGAGAAACGCTATTATTATTTAATATTATATATATAATAATTTATGCTTGTATTTTAAAAAAAAAAAGTAAACAAAAATAATTTATTTTTCTTAAAAACAATAAAAAAAAATATATTAAATATTCCACCAAAATATAATAAATAAATAGCGTGGTAGTGTAAGTATATTATCAAATATATATTTATTTATACATATTTTATTTGCTTATTTTTTTTATTTTTTTTGTATGGCATTTCATGCACATATAAAGTATGCATATTTTAATGCTATTTTAAATTAAGGGTTGAAATCATGTTTTTTTATAAATGCATATAAATAATGATGAGTGTAATACTAATACTATATTATGCAATAATATGTTTTAATATATTGTTTGCTTTTATAATATATATATTATATATATTATATTTATATAATTATTTAATAAGATTAATCACGATTTGACGTAATAGTTGGAAATATTATTGTGTGCTGCGCTTATTTTATTTTTATATTATTTTTATTTTTCCCTCAAAATATCGAGAAATTTGCATATATAAAAATATTTTTCCTCACATTTAGCATTCTGCATGTTTTGTGGTTAACAACGGATTATCATTTTTGTATATTATATATAATATTTATTTTTGTGTCATTCGATATAATAAATATAATATATATTTTTTGATGTATATTTTAAAGAAAATATACTCTTGTTTTAAAAATACTTTATTTTTAATTCCAATACTTTCGTTCGGTTTGAAAATAAATAAAAATGTAACGTTAAATATAAAATGTGAGCTAATTTTTATACTATTTAAAAGCTCTTACGATAGTATGAAATATTATTTATTCCGAAACCGTTATAAATGAACGTATACAGTTTTATATATTGTATATTTACTCTTAATTATCATAATGTTAATAAATATATCAAAAAAAGAACAAAAACGAAAAGGCAAAAGTTGCTCATATTGCTTTAGACATGATCACATATTACTTTCGAAATTTATTAATTATTTTAACAATATATTTTCGTCATATTCATTTTTTGTTTTTTTATTAATTAAAGAGCCATATATATGTATATTCAAATAATTAACAAGACAAATATTACTAGGTGGTGGTAATATGACTTAAACGGTGTTCTGTTTTATTTTGGTTAATAAAGTAATTATATGTTTTCTAAAAAATTGCATATAAAATATATTATGGCATAATAATGTGCTTTATTTGTAAAATATTTATAATGCTATTTTGTGGTATATGTTATATAGGCTTTCTCGACATTTGTTAATAATTATTCAAGCTATTTATTCTAGACTTAAACTTATTTTTGAATATAAGTATATTGTGTATTTGTTTACTTAAAAAAAATGCTAACATACATAAACAAATCGATATATCAATTATTTAACAAAAAAAATGCATGTATTATAAAATAAGACAAATGGAAAATTATATTTATTCATGTTAAAAATATTAAGCATTTTTAACGCAGAAAATTTAAGTTAAAAAAATGCATTGCCAGTAAAACACTGTTTTATGTATATATATTAAAATATATTCATATAAAATATTAATTTATAAATAAGAACACACTTTATTTAATTTTTTTCATAACTTTCGATAAGAACAAATATATAAAACTATTTATTTTAATGTATGTGTGAATACAAATTTTATAACCCTTCAAAAAGTAAGGTTTGTTTACTTTTTCATATTTTCATTCGAATCAGATAAATTACGTTGTGAGTTATCTTCATTTGTCTCCATGATTATTGTATTGCTATCACTATATTCGTTGCTTTCCTGATTTTGTAAAAAAAATATATAAATAAATAGTTATATAATAAAGCAACAATGGTAATAATTTTTATTCCTTTTTATATATTACAAAATCTTTTAATCTTTTGGCTCGCATTTTCATAATTTCCTTATGCTTTTCATTTATTATATTTACTGTTGTAATTTGAAATATATAAAAATAATAACATGTGCTTATAATCCTAGCAAGCAAATGTATTTTTTCCGCACAATAATCATAGGACATATGGAATAACTTATTATTTAATATGATTTTATTGTCTTTGTGAGCAATTATAATGTATTATATAAATATATATATATTCATTCATTTGTTTGATTTACTGAAAGTAATCGGGTTTTCGGTGTATGCCTTTACATTTTTTGGTGATGGAAAATAATGAAAAAATAACGGGCGTTTTGTTCTATGCATTGTTTTTATTCGTCTTCCAATAAATTCATCATTTGATCTAATTATAAAAACGAAGAAAATGAAGTAATGAAAAGTGAATCAATCTATATTTGTTTCACATTATATTATTATTTTACACTATAATATTCCTTTCTTTTATCTTATTTTAATTACTCAAATATTTCTTCGGACGATAGATTTTCACTGACAAGGGATGTACTTGAACTACTTGTTTCGGTGTCACTAATGTTATCTGAAATAGTTTTAATAGAATGTTTAAGCGTCATAAGATGTGCATATATATTTCGAAGACATATATCATGTGGTTTTATTCATATGCATGTTTTATTTTATATATATATATATTCCTTACATATATTGAAATCTTTATCATCGTCATATATATTATCAAGATCTTCGTTATAATTTAACCATAATTTTAAAATATTAGCTAAAGAAATAAAAAGAAAGTAGAAATATAAAATACTTTCTAAAATATTATATTTATTTTTTTACTATTTTATTGTTTGAAACCTGTATACTGGTCTATATTGGCATCATTTCTTTCATTTTCTGTTTTTATGTATTTATTTTTTTCTGCTTTATCTTCAATAAGACCTTTTATATACTTCAACTCTTCTTCGATTTTTTTTGCGGGTTCCTTATATCTGAAAAAGTGAATCACGCGCTTCAGTGTAAAAAGAGCATTTCAAAAATGTAAGCAAATAAAAAATGTGAATTATTACGATATTATTGTGGTTATAAACACTTTTAGACAAATCCCAGCAAAAATCTGAAAAAAAAATTGATGATAAAAAAATTGCACACGCATGCATAAATATATATAGACATATAAGTAGTCAATGAATGCAGAAAATTTCGCATTTATTAATTTGGATATATTTTTAATTTTTGTCTTTTACATATCTTATCCCTTTTATTGAATAATTAACAATGTTATCATTAATCACCAGAAATAGATATTTTTGAATGAGCATAACAATTTTTTTAAATAATAGTTCGCTCAAAAAACAAAAAAAAACACCTGGAAAAAATAATAGTCGATTTTAGTATGTAATTATATTGTCTAACCAAATTAGTAAGTATAAATGCATATATTTTCATGGGACTCTAATAAAAATTTGTTCACTTTGAGTAAATATTTTCAAATTATGTTTTTTTATTCTTACACGAAATAATCTTTGTTCTACTGTTGTATGCATAATTTCGTGATGTTATAAAAAGGACTATTATTAAAATAAAAAAATAAATTACAAACATTCTAAACCCCTTCACAAATCCTAAATTATTTACAAAAAAAAGGAATTAATAAATAAAAATAAACATAAAATAATATTAAAAAAATTTTCTTACTGCTAATAGATTCGTGGTGCCTTTTTATGCTTGATAAAATTGCTATAATATCACTAAAATCACTTTTAAGCCCTTTTAAAAAGTTGTCAAATCTAAATGAAGAGAAAAATAGAGAAAAATGGAGAAAAATATATTCGATTAACTAACTTACCCAATATCCCTCGATATATATATGTACATTTTTCGATGTGTATCTAAAACATATTAATTGTTTGAATTACCTATTTGTATTCTCTATTTGCTTTATTTGCGCATGTTCTATTAATTTCATGTTTTCTAAATTTGTGGTCATCTGTTTTGTTATATATAAAGACGTTTCAGCCAATCTGTTAATCTGGTGATTGATAAATTATAAGAAAAGGAAATAAATGTTCATGCTAAACAAAAAACAAATATGTATCAATTTTGACAACATAGATGTGTAGAAAAATATAAATTAAAACTCACATTCTCTTCGGTTCTTTTATTCCATTCAATTGACTGTATATAAAAACATATGTCATCAATATGATTTAATTCTGAATGATATATTTGAAAAGCAGTATCCGACATGTTATCATTTCCTGTGCAATTAGTAACAATTTTATATTTTAAATTTTCACATAATTTTTTGTTTATATTAATATCGTTATTTGACTCTTTCTCATTTGGAATATAATTATTATTATGATAATAATTCTTCGTATTATGTTTATATCGTAAGTTGTATTCATCACTATTATCTGAATTATTATATATATTATAATTGTTTTCATTATTTTTTAAGGGCAATTTGCCTGCTATGTTAGGGTATTCTTCATTTGGATCGGTACCATATAGACATGGGTTTTTTGTATTTTCTATTTTTCTTAACTCATCAAGACTTAATGTTTCAGCAATATTTTCATTTTGAAATTGATCAAACATATTATTATTATATAAATATATTTGCAATTTATTTAATTTTTTTGGATTTAATATACATCCTGATTTTTCATCTGGGAAGTTTCTAATTGATTTAACAAAAATACATTTTGTTTTTGCTAAAGCTAATAATGATTTACTATTTTCATTTATTTCATTACAATTATACATATTTAAGTTATTTAGCTGATCAAGTACATATTCATAGCATTTTATTTCCTTCACATATATATTATTATCATCCAAGCTATCTTCATATTTTTTGTATTCATTTTTGTTTTTTTTTTTTGCATACTCTTCTTCAGCTTTTTTTTTTGCTTTCAAAATTTCATAAAATGCTTCCTTGCCCCTTTTAATCCTTTCTACTAATAATTCATTGTTTGTGGCATATTTGAACATATATTCTCTGTATATTTTAAACTGTATAATTAATATGAACATAAAAAAAAATATCATATTTAACTTGTGTTGGCGTGAAAATGTCCTTTATAAATTCTACTTAGACAGATATATAGGACAGGCAAACAAATTTTTGTATATATTTAGTCTATATATGCGCTATAAATATATTTTTATTAATTCATATATATGTTTTATGTATCTTGTGTGTATTTATTTGTTCATTCATTTTTTAGCAATTTTTAGCACATTTTCAGTTTTTTTAATTTATTAGGTTGTTTTCCAATTTAATTTTTATTTGTGCAAACACGTGAAGCTCATTTTTTGCAGCCTTTTTACGGTGACAGAATGAAAACGAATATAGGCTTATGTGTACATTTGTTTCTTTCTTATTTTTCAGTATTAAGATATTTATAAAAAATTATTATATCTTGATAAATTATTTCCTTGTTTTATATATTTTTAGAATTTACGTGTGCTTTTTTATTCATTTAAAAATTTTATATAAATCTTAAATTTTTAATTTATATACAATTATTATATCCTTTAAAATTTATAAAAATTGCTTTCAAATTTTATATCTTTTCCAATTGTTTAATAATGTTATATATAAGTTTTTTGGTATACCATTTATTTTATTTATTTACAGTCTTTTTTATATAATAACTGCTATAAATATTGAGAATAAATAGACAAATTTATAAAGCCTATTTAAAAGTATATTCGAAAATATATCATTAATAATATCCCCGTTTTAGAGGGCTTGAAATTAAATTTCTTTAGAGGTTATATGATTTATGAGTATGTATAAACAATGTAATTCAAACCGAACAAAAAAAAAAGCATAAAAAATAAGCAAATTAAAATAAAGCTCGTAAAATTGATAAAAATGAATTACGAAATAAACAAATAGACAAAAAAAATGTCTAAAATAGGAGAAAATAAACTGTGTAATAAATTTTATGATATTATTATAAATGATTATTAAAAATTTAATAAAAAAAAATGTTAAACATAAAATAAGAAAATCGTAAGAATAAATATTACATAAATAAGAAAATATGTGAGAACAGGAATACATTTATGAGAATGTTCTAATAAATGGATTATATAGATATTTCCTATGTGCATTTATAAAGGGTCAAAATGAAAATGGTAAATCATCAAAATACGCACATAAGGTATCATTGCGAATTCAGTCCCCTTGAAGATGAGTCATCTGAATAATCATCTAATAATTTATTATCAATTTTATGATTATTTCCAGAATCATTTGTGTCAAAAAATTCTTTTGTTAAACGATTAATATCAAAACCATTCATTTGATTTGATGGGAAACCTGTGAAATTATTATTTTCAATGTTTATCTCACCATCTTGTATTTTTTTTTTTTGTTGTACAGCATTTTTAATAGAATTTTCTATATTATTAATTTCTTCATCTGAAAAAAATTGTTTCAAAAAATTTTTGTCTAATTTTGTAAAATTTTCTAAAAGAGATTCTAATTTTTCTTCTTTTTTAATACTTTCCTCTTCAGAAAAATTGTCATAATTTTTACACTGATCGTCAACTTCTTTAATAATATCTTTCATTTGATTTAAAAGTGTTATCTCTTTTTTTCTTTCTTGTTTGAAATTATTAATAATTTTTTTTTCATCATTTGTTAAAAGAGAAGAATTGTCTTGGTTTATATTTTCGCTTTTTTGATTAATTTGCGAAATTGGGGTTGTTTCATTTTTTCTTATAATTTCTTCATTTTTCTTCACATCCTCAACATCAATGAAGTCCTTTTCATAATCTTTTAACATTTTTTCTGAATATTTATTTTCTAGATTCCTATCATCGTACATTTTTTCCAAATTTTTTGTAGTATCTTTGTGGTTTTCGTCTGGTGAATTATTTTTATAAGTTAAAAAATCTTTCAAATAATTATTTCTATTTAAATATAATAAGGTTTTATGAGGGGCCTTCCAATTTTTACATGATTGCACAAAAACCTCCAAATCTTCATCAATAAGTTTTTTTTCTAAACATATACTATCATAACCTATACTACCTAATTTTTCTACATAATTTATATCACTAACATTTATTTTAGCTATAGTTATTAGTTCAGGTATAGAATAACTAATAGCTTTAATTGCATGATTATATTCATAACGATTATTAATAAAATCAAATTCGTTTATCATAAGAATATAACTACCACATTGAGTAGCATAATATATATCGTTATAATCATGTACTTCTACTATAGCTTGGGTACCTAGATTGACACAATAATTTAGCATATCTTCTAAATCACTTTTTAAATAAGACAAATTTAATATGACTCCATCAGCTTTATTTTCAACTGCTAATGCTATTTGGATTGGGTGTATTATTACATCATCTACTACAACTGCTGGTCTTGAATTTCTTGTCAATGTTCTTGTACTTTTGATTACATCAGATAAATCATTTAATGTTCCTTGTGTTGATAAGCTATCAATGTTAACTATTAATACATCAAATCCTATTTTATGTAACATTAAACTTGCTTCACCAGGGTTTGTTAAATTAAGAAAATTATTTTGATATACGTATTTTTCATTTTTACTATTATTGATCATGTTTTCATTTTTTTTTCTCTCATTTTCAATTTCATAATTATTTATATTTTCTTGTAAATCATAATTTTCATCATTTTTATTAGTACTACAAAAAATCTTTCTTTTTATATCTGCTACCATTGATAATCTATGTTTTTCATCTGAATGTATTCTTTTTAAACTTTCAGATAATTTATTATTCATTGTATGCTGAAGATATTTTAATCGTATTTGCAATGGACTATTCTCATCGGCATTTTCTTCTAATAACTTAGTTACTTCATATTTCTTATTTTCAATAATCCTGTTTATATGCTCATATGCTAAATATGGATTTCTATGATCTCTTCCGTATATTTTAATATATTTTTTTTTATTTTTTTTGACATGTAAAGAAGGGTTTTCATTATTTCTTCTTCGGTTTTTTGCAAAATCACACATCTGTATATAATACTTTCTATCTCCATTTATGTTACCACAATATCCAAGTTTTGACACTCCCAAACTTTTGTTTGTCGTCTTTGTAATCTTTATTGAGAATACATATCTTATAGTATATATTATTAAAAGGAATATCAGATTTATTCGCAGCATTTTCCATTATATTACACATGCATAAATATATTAAGGTTTGCACGTGAATATATATTATTTTTTACTTTTTAATATTTTTTTTTTGAGGGAAATCCTCATAAATATTTTCGTATTTGATATGAAACACATTTCTTAAATCCACCTTTTATATTGTTCATTGTCACAAATATACCATACAATAGTATTATAAGGTTTGCATTCCTTTCTTACAATTCCTCTTTTTTTTCAATTTTTTTTGAAAAATTTGGTGTAATTAAATTGGATTGGTTTATTAACTATTTATTTTCCTAAAGGGTGTGACTGTTCAGATTCTTTTGCCTTTTACTAAGTAGTTAATTTCTATATTTCATAAATACTGAAAAAAATTGCCTTAAAGAAAATAATAACAGGCATCAAATGCTTTATTTTTTTTTAATATTTATGACGTATCCATAAAAAACATATGAAGTAATGTGAACAAAGGTTTATTTTTGAGAACTATATATATTTTGCTTCTCACAATCACCTTCTAAAAAGGTTTTTTCATTTTTTTTTTCATTTTTTTTTCATTTTTTTTTTCATTTTTTTTTTTTCACTTTATTTTTCATTTTTTTTTCCATTTTTTCCCCATTTTTTTAGTTTATTTTTATCCGCGTTTTACCGTTTAATAATTGCAAAATGTTGAATATTACAAAGGGATTTTTATGTTTATCGTGTTCTGTAAAATAAGTTGCAAAAAACTCATGTATAAACCATACACATAAATATACGTGTTTTATTTTCTCTATAATTGATAACACGTTTTAATTACACAGTTTTTAATTTGTTTATTGTGTGATTACTAATTAATTCACCCATTTTCTTTTATCTGTGTTTTTTTATTTCCACAGTTTATCCTCCTCAATGTTTCATAACTAACAATATTGTGTATACCTAATAAATTAGTTCTTACAAAACTTATACCTTTCGAAAGTCTATAAAAAATGAATACTGAAAATATATTAAATACAAATTGCAATATAATAGATAAGGTATGTAAAAATTTAATTGAAATATTAGAGAACTTAGAAAATGTACTTCATCATTTGAAACCTTTAAATGCTTATGAAAATAAAGACGATGATATATTTTCCAATTTAAATGATAAAAGAAATGATATAATAGTTTTATCAAATTTAATATATAATAATATTAACAAAGTTAGAGTTATGTTACATAATTTTATTAAAACAATACCTCCTTCTTACACTTATTATAATTCATTTCATTATACAAATTTTGTTAAACTGAAAGAAAAAAAAGAGATAGACCATAATACTTCAAGTGATAATATTAATTTAAATAATCAACAAATAACTAGTTCACCTAATAATTATAAAAATTGTGATTATAATATATCTGAACAAACTACTTATGAAGAAGAAGAACATTTATACTTTTCATTTTTAACAGACTTAGAATATTCAAATTTATTATCCATGAAAAAATATGAAGATAAACTTCGAGAATATTTATCAAATTCATGATAATCGATTATAGTAACAAATATATTGGTTGTATTCTTTTAGTCTTTAAAAAATTGCACAAGTATTTATAAAATCGTTATGGAAACAAGGAAAAAATATTTTAAAATATAAAGCCTACAATGTCACAATTAAATAGCCTAAATATTATTCGTACAAAATACATATAATGTGCACCCCTAAGAAAATAATATTTATATTTCTCCCTTTTCGTTATTTATTTTGTAAATTAATTTTTTTTTTTTTTTTTTACAAATATTTTATATTCAGACAACGTGTGTGTAAACCTTTAAATATTTCTTTCTTTTAAATGATAACTATTTGTAAATATTTTTAAAAAATAATAAAATGGTTATTAACACAAAAACAAAAAAGTAACAAAGTATATAAGTAAAATCGATACATATATACACCTATTTTATGTATATTCATTTATGCATTTAAATAAAAAGACATTCACAAAATTATTTAGATAAAATGAAAAATTATGCAACAAAATATTATTTTTCAGTTAGTATAAAAATGCATGATTATATATTAATATATGTTAATTATAAAAAAAACAACACATAATATAAACACATTATTTTACAAATATCAGATGAAATGCGTACAAATTTTAATATCATCAGTTCCAAATCTTCACTTAATCTTCTATCTTTCTAATTAAAGTTGCATGTAAATATAGGTGATCCGATGAAGCATATTTCTGAAAAGGGGTATAAAATAAATGTGATAAAAAAAAAAAATATAAAGCATAAAATAAAATGAAATTATGATGTAATAATAAAAACTAATAACAGCAACCGTTGGATAATTATGTCATTGTATGATCTTATTACTTTATTTGGAAGGCATCCATATTTTTCAAGTTGTTCAAAAGAAGGGAGATTAGTGTATGATAGTTTCTGTATTATTGAAACAAAAAATGAATAAAACAATGCATATATATATATAGACATATATATACATAATATGGTAATAAAAATAGGATTAATAATGGTTAACTTGATCGAAAAATTATAATATATTTTTTTTACTCACCTTAAGATTTTTGTATGAATAAAAAATATAATCAACACATCCTTTTTGTTTTCCATGAAAAACAGTAAATGGAACGTTTCTTATCATTAAATGTGTACTACTGTTATTCAGATTTTCAATGTCATCATATTTATAACACTTTTCTTCTACATTATTTTGAGCACAACCATTATAAATACTTTCTAAATATAAAGGATAATATAATATAAAATTTTGATCATCATTATCCATCATTTTTGTATTCTCGTGCATTTCCACATTTGGTTTTTCGTTTTCTTTTATAGTTTTTTCATTATATTTATATGTTTTATAATTTATTGGCTTATTTTTCTCTTTTTCATCAGTATCCACAGAATCGAATATTTCGTTAAATTTCGATACACTATCTTCCTGCTTAGAAACACAAATCGATTCATTTATTTTAGAGTCGGCTTTTTCAGAATTTACGTCTTCATATGTTTCTTCACTTGATTTATTTTTCAATTTTTTAAAGGTATATTCAAAAGAATCAAAATTTTTTAAATTATTTTTTTTTTTTGAAAACGAATTTATTAAATATTCCGAATTTAATATATTTTCATCTTTGTAAAATGAAAATAAAGATTCTTTTTTCATATTTTCTATTAGGTTATTATATTTTTCATATTTTAAATCATTCAATATATTTTCATCAAATATGTTTTTTATTTTTACACCATTTAAAGAATTGTAAATATATAACTGTTTTTTAAACATTAAATATTGTCCTGATATATTTTTTAAATTTACATTCTTTAAATTTATGTATCTATTAGTTATATAATAATATAAAAGACTATTAGGAGTTAAGTTAAAATCACCACAAAAAATTATGGCAGGTTTAAGAATATCGTTGAGTTCGTCCTTTTCATGCTCTTCAGTATTTTCTTCTGAGCTATCTATAAGTCCCTTATCACCTTTTTCTTGTTTTACACTTTCTTTAATATATTTTATACATTTATTAATCATAAAAACTAAACGATATGTCAAATAACACAACTGATATAATTTAATATCTCCATGTCTTGAATCAAAAATCAAGTGTGTATTCGAAACGATAATAATATCATGAGCATCATTAACAAAATTATTATTATTTTTTTTTAAATTATCATTAATTTGTTCATTACAACCATTTTTATTACTATCATAATATTCTATTTTTTTAGATTTTAAATTTCGTAATGCAACTATTAAACCGGCATGCCATTTTTTAAAAAAAATCGATTTATCATAAATAACTTTATCAACAAACAATAATTCAAAAACCTTAGTATTGTAAAATATACATATACCATCTTTACATGTCTCTTTGTTTTTTTTTAAAAATATTCCCTTATAATTTAATAATTTTAATTTTTCTTGTAGCTCTATAAAATACAATTTTTCTATTTCTTGTAAACATATTATATCTGATAGTTTGTTTGTAATATTTTTATATATTAATTTTTTTCGATTCATCCATTTCATAACACTTGCGCAATTATTGTTATATTTATAATCTACTAAACTATTTGCAAGTATATTAAATGAAAATACGGAAAACTTTTCAAATTTGTAAATATATTTTTTCTGTGTACTTATACATTTTCCTAAACTTAAATTATTAATATTATTATTTTGCTCATTTATCATATCATTGTATTCACTTTCTAGAATATGTTCATGATTCTTATTTATGGTATCTTTTTTAGGTATTTTCGAATTTAAAACAGTATCCTCTTTTTCAATATTATCACTTACATTCTTCTGTTTTTCTTTATCACGAGCAATAACACATTCATTATTTTTGTTGTCATCATAAATGTACTCACTACTATTATCACTATTTTTTTTTTCTTCTATGTTTACATTATAATTACTGATTATTTTTTTTTCAACATTTGCGTCCATTCTATTATATTTCAAGCTAATACAAGCTTGTGTTTTTATGTTTTGAAAATTTCGACAAATATTGTCTTTCTCTATTGATATATCATTCCGAATATATGAACAGCATATATATTTTTTTTCATTATTTTTGGCTCTCTTCACTGTGCGTATTTTTTTTAAAAAAAACCCTGTTATACTATTAGTCCCATAAAACATTAAAAAATTAACTTTTTAGATAATTTTTTTTCCCTCGTATGTTTCTTTTTAATTTTATTACTACTATTATTATTATTATTATTTAATTATTATTTTATATTACTATTATTTACCATATTATGTATGTAATTACTATAACCTTAGCATGCCGATATTTATTTTAATTATTTTGGAGATTTCAATTTTATCATTTCAATGTATTTTATTTTTCTTATTTTCTGCAAAAAGCTTAGGAAAACATTTTATTTTTTCTTAAATTTTTTTAATCATAATATATGCAACCTATCACTTATATTTATTTTATATATGCAATGTATCATATGTGTGTATATATATCTAAAAAAAAGCGAATATAAAAGCTAAAAAATATATTTTTTTGTGATTTTTATACCCTCATTATTCGTTATTTTTTCATGCTTGTTTTATTTACTTTCTATTTTTGTCATTTTATCATATTGAAATTTTATAACGTCATCATTTTATGGCTTTATTATAATTTCTATAAGCCCATATTTCCCGATAAGTTTATTCTGAATAAAAAATTACAGATCAATTTATTTCTAATTAATTATATTGGGATATATTTATAAGATCCATTTTTTTTTATATTCATTTTATAATAAAACTGTTTACATATTTTGGAAATTTCTATGCATCATTATCCATACATGTCAAAATATTGCATTTTTAAAGGCTATTAAATAATTTATTATACGGTTTGCAGAGTTTTCAATTTTTTGGATTCCATAACCGTGAATAAAATTACATTTTAAAGGGATGTTTTGACACATGTGCGTATTATTAAACCCCTTTTTAAAATTGTTCATTTAAGAATATCTATCTAGTGAATATTCTTATGAACATTGCCAAGCATATTATACATTTCTCGTAATATCATATTTACTTTTCTTTTTCTAGAATTATTCAAAGATAATGCAAGGTTAGTATTTATGAAAATAACGAAAAATAAATATTTACATATATTATGATATGGTAGTAGTATACATAAATCTATAATGCTTAAATAGTTGGAAATTTGTCTCCTATAATATTTACCACATTTTTTTTTTTCCAAAATTTTTTATAGAGGACAAAGAATACGAATTAAGAGGAATTTTAAAGGGACATTGTAAGGGGGTACGATGCTTATGTGTTATAAATAATAAAACAATCGAAGAGCTAAATAAATTTGAAATAAATTTTGAATATATTGTCAGTGCAGATCTCGATGGAATAATTATAGTTTGGAAAAAAGAAAACGATTGTAATGATAAAGTTCATAATTGTGATCAATATAATGATAATTTTATATTATATAAAAAAATTGAAGTTCATGAAAAGTTTATTTATGCAATATGTTACAGCAAATATATAGGAATTAACGAATTAAAAAATAATAGTAATGAAAACATTGAAGAAAATTTACACTTTTATAGTGGAGGAAATGATAAAAACATTTATTTATTAAATTTAAATGGCCTTATTGAATTAGTATTACAAGGACACAACAATAGTATTTGCAGTATAGTAGAAAAAGATGAAAATATTTTGTTAAGTGCTGATTGGAATGGGGAAGTTTTTGTATGGAAAATTGAAAAATCAAATGTGGAAAAAATAGAAAATAGTATGATTAATGATAGTAATACAGACATCGCTCCAAGAAATATAAATTCTTTGAGCTCAAATAAATATAACTATACCATTTTGAAAGTTTTAAAAAATCATAAGCATGCTACATATATAACTTGTTTTAATGATATATTTTTCACAATATCACAGAATAATATAGTAAATATGTGGAACACAGAAGGAGAAAAAATCGATGAAATAAAAAATATACATAATGATACTGTCCGAGATATTATATTATTTAATGAAAATAAAAATATAATAACATTTTCTAATGATGAAAATATACATATATATGATTCTAATTTTAATTTAATAAAAATATGTATGGGTCATACAGGTTTCGTTTTTTATGTTTGTGTAAATGAAAAGGATAAACTTATGTATAGTTGTAGTGATGATAAAACTATCAAAATATGGTCTATTGATGATATTTATAATTTAATGGAAAATTATGATATCAATAATATAAAAAATAGTCCCCTAATGAACAATAATAATAATTGTAACAAGAAAAATGATAATTTTGGATGTCTACAAACTATACATTTAAAAAATACATTATGGAATATAAAATTACTTCACAATAATGATCTTGTATCTGCTTGTAATGATAATTATATCAGGATATTTACAAATAAAAAGGAACATAAATTAAATAAAGAAATTGTAGAAGAATTAGAAAACGAACTTAATAAAAATAATGACAAAGACAATTTATACAGTAATAAAGATATAAATTCGGTAGAAAATATGAAAAATGTTATTGGAAAAATTGGAGAAATTAAAATATTCAAAAATAAAAATAAATATGAAGCATATAAATATGAAACAAACGGATGGGTTTTAATAGGAGATGTAGTAGATGATATAAACTCATCAAAAAAATTCTACATTGGTGATAATTTATTTCAACAAGGTTATTATGATGAAATATTTTCTGTTGATACAGGTTATGGAGATATTAAACAATTACCATATAATATTAATGATAATATAAACTTGATAGCTGAAAAATTTTGTAAAAGAGAAAGTATTTCAATAAGCCATATAAAATCAATTGTCGATTTTATAAATCAAAATTGTTCAAATATAAATAAAGATAATTCTAATAAAGATCTTAACATGATTAATGAAGATACAAACAAATTTGTTACTGTCTTAAATGTCTTTACAATACAAACAGCTTCATTAGATAAAATTTTGCAAAAAATCAAAGAATTCAATACGAGTACATCTGTTAAAGAACAAAATAATTACAAACTTTCGGAAAATGAATTAAATAATTTAACTAATATTATAAATGTATATAAAAAAAATATTAAAAATGATTATATTTTTAACACTGCAGATATTAATCTAATTACAAAACTTTGTAACTGGCAACCAGCTCATATATTTCCTGTAATAGATCTATTTAGGGTTTTAATATTAAATAAACATTCTGATATTCTGTTTAATAATAAATATTCTTTTAATGCATTCAAATTAGTTTATGATTGCATATTATATTATTTCCAAAATAAAAACGATAAAGATAAGAATCTAGACCCATTATTAGTATGTTGTTTACGCTTTTATTTAAACATGTTTAATTTATCAACACCAAGATATTACATGTTTAAAAAATGTAATTTAATTTTAAAGCAATTTGCCAATTTTAAATCAAATAATCTAAATATCAATATATTACTTATAAAAATATTTTTTAATTTTGTTATTTCCTTAAATGAAAATAATGATAATGAAATAAGAAAAACATTATTTCAATCTATTCACGATTTTAGAGAAAATATAAACGAAATAGAATTGCTCTATACTTATTCCTTGTGTTTTCACACATCTCATTCTACATATAAAAAGCAAACACAAGATATTATACAGAAATATGATATTAAGCAATTTATTAAAAACAAATTAAAAGACTTAACTGCCCAAAAAAATGAACAAAATGAAAAGTTATTTAAAAATGTGGATTTAATTTTGAACGACCTTCCATAGAGGCACAAAAAAAAGTGTATCACAAGAGGATCCATTATATTGATAATCTACATAATTCCTTTTTTTGTGTACTTGAATTTTTTATCGTAATTATTTTTTACATATCCTTATCAAATATATATATGTACACAAATACATTTTTGAGCTAATTTGGTAAAGCATATAAAATAATGTTTAATTTGTAACTATTTTTTTATTATACTTTTTTTATAATTATACAAATAATGAATCACTCAAAAAAATTATACAAGTTAAAAATATATAAAAATTAAAAAATACAAAAAATTAAAAAATAAATAAAATAACACCAAACACATTTACAATGTGGAACATATGTATATTTCTCATAGCACAAATAATATGGGTTGTTTTATTTTTCATAAATTGTGTTTTATATCCATATTATCATACTTCCATCAACTAATGCTATATAATATGTCAACCTGTTTGCTCTCTTTTTCTTCTTGTAATCGCCTAAAAATAAAAGTGTCCCAAAAAAGTGTGTATATATTGTATAATAAAATGAATATACACGTATTTCCTTATATATTGCATAAATATCAGTTGTATGAAACTACATATATATACACAAAAGCAAACATATAATATGGGTATAGCTTGTATATGTTTATGCATTTCAAAAGTATAAATTACTCGAATTCCTGAATAGATGATACCCTAAGTATAATATTATTTAAAAACTTGAAATTTGGCATAAATAGATAATAATATATAACATATATTCCAGTATAATTAAACATTATATTATTTTGGACAATTAAATCATTGTAATTTGATATATCTGAATATTTTTGCTCGGTTATAATATTATTATTATATTCTTCTAAGTTTTTAAAATAAACTATTTTATGTAAATTTTGATGTGTTAAGTCTAATTGATATTTTTTAGAAACATAATTAAATAAATCGTACAAACTATATAATACATTATTTGTGTATTGATATGAATCTAAATAAGTAGTTATATCTATATTTTTTATTTGTGTAAAATATTTTTCAAAATCTGCTACTATTTCAACATCTTTTTTTATATCAAGTTGTTCTTTTTTTTTGTATTTTTCTTTATCCGCATAACTATCAATATTCTCATAAGTAGCATAAACTGCCTTTCTATCTTTAATCAAATTTCTAGCATGTCCTCTTTTTAATTTTATAATTTCTCCTTTTTCTCCTACATTAATTATATTGTTTAGTAAAACTATATAGGTATATTTATTTTCCACAGCAGCTACATATGTTTTCCTTTTTATCGTATATTTGTTATAATTTAAATATGAGCTCATAAAGTATTTCTGAAAGTTAAACAATCTTTGTTTTCCAAGCATATTTTTCAACATTTTTTTATTACTTGCTAATATATGGAGAATCAGAAATTATACACGCTGAAAATTTATTTTAACCTTTTTTCATTGTGAAAAATGTAATTTTTTATGAGAAAATGAAATCTAACGAGAAATGAAACGGATTGTGGAAAAAAAATATATAAAATGTTTATTTTTAGAAAATTGAGATTAAAAAAATTAAAAATAAATAAAATATATCCATATATTTACCATTTACACGCATCTTATAAATTTACAACTTCTATTAAGAGGTAATATTATATGTGCACATATTGAAAATACATCCTATATATTTTTTTCAGTACATTAACAAATAAGTAGCCAAACAGTGTAAATATATATACATTAATTTAATATTTTTCTAAATAAATTAAAGAATTTATACTTATTTTAAAATAATTTAACATTTTTACAGAAAAATATAAATCGTCTTATAAATTTTGCTTTTAAGAATATTTTTAGAAACACCTTTTCGAATTTGGCTAGTTAAAATTTTTTTTTTTCGAATCAAACTAAAATTATGTAGTTAATTTTCCCCATTAAAGGAAAAAATTGTGTTAATAATAGTAACAATAAAATATATAATAATTATCATATCAAAATAAGTAATGGTATTGCCCCCAATATACGTTGATTCATAAAATCATGAAGAAATACATCGCTAATTTTGATCGACCCAATGATAATTGGAACATAGTAAAAAAAATGATTTTAAAAAAATTGTAAAAACATGATTATGACATAGAAAGAGTGAAATATAAAAAGAAAAAGAAAAGATTATATTAAATTACTTATAAAATGTCTTATGAATTTACCATATATTTTTGTAACTACTAATTCATTCTTATTTTCATATTTTATCACTTTTTTTGACTTTTTTTACATAGATAGAAGACAGTTTGATATATCGTATTGTTAAAGAGGAAAAGGAAAAACAGTACACAAAAATATTTTCCTTCGATTTAGATAACACATTAATTCTTTCACGATCCTTTTTCAAGCCTGCACAAAATGAGAATGACTATATTTTTTATTCAGATTTAATAATCGACTTTTTAAAAAAAAAGGCATCCGAAAATTATAAAATCATTATTTTTTCTAACCAAAAAGGAGTAAGCACAGGAAAAATTACTTTAACAAATATTATAAATAGGGTTGATAGTGTTATAGACAAAATTGGTATACCTTTAGAATGTTATTTAGCATTAAAAAATGATAAATATAGAAAACCAAGGACAGGTATGTATGATTTTGCCATAAAAAATAATTTATTAAACATTGAAGAAATTATTTATGTAGGAGATAATGCAAATAGGGTTTATGATACAGATTTTAAAATAAAATTTATTAATCATTTAAAAAACGTTTATTCCAAAAATAATGTAGATATTAATATAAAAGAAATTGAAAAAAAATTAAAAAAAGATTATACAGACACAGATTTAAAATTTGCACTTAATATACATGCTAAATTTTATACCCCGGAAGAACTTTTTCTAAATATAAAAAACAACTTATCAGAAAAATTTTCTTTTATTCCAATGAATTTAAATAAAAACTTAAATGAAAAAGATGAACATGAGAATTTAACAAAAATGAAACAAATTCTTCACCTTTGTATAAATGAAAATAAAATAACATCAGAGCAATTAACACAAAATAATAATGATCAAAAATTAATAATTTTAATTGGCCCTTCAGGGTGTGGTAAAACATTTCTATGCAAATTTTATTTTCCTAATTATGTTAGAATAAGTGAAGAGGAATTAAAAACAAAAAAGAAAAGTATAAATATGTTAAATGAAAGTATTACTCAGGGGAAAAATGTTATAATAGACAATATAAATTTATATAAAAAAAATAGAGCAATTTACATAGATGAAGCAAAAAAAATAAATAAAAATATAAATATTTATGCTATCTTTTTTAATTATTCAAAAGAATTAACAATACACTTAAATACGTTCAAACTTCTTACAGATAAATCAAATAAAATTATGGAAATTCCAATTATTCCCATTCATTCATTTTTTAAATATATTGAAAGTCCTTCTTGTAGCGAACATTTTAATAATATCATCGTTTTAAATGATCAGAATTTTTTCCCAACCAATTTTGAAAATGAAGAACAAAAAAAAATATTTTTCTCATATTTGTATTAATTATGAAAAATCATTATTTGTGTATATATATATGTGCATATCTGCTTATACATTTTGTGCAGATATAAAAGTGTATTAAAATTTTACAGAAAAATTTAAAGTAATTTCTTTGAAGCTAATATTTATAACTATTTCTCCATTCAGAAATATGAATGTCAGTTTAATTTAGGAATACTAAATATAGTATGTACATAAAACAACGTTGTTTATAAATCCTATGTTATGTGCGACTACTATATGTATATTATTTTTTTAACAAATAAATAAATATTTTCACAAAATTTAATGATTCCATTTGGGAGAATATTTTTTAATTATCCAAACTTTTGGCAAACTTATTAAGCATAAAATTTAAACTTTGTTCATTCATGCTTTTTTTTCCCATTTCACGTATCGGATTTTTTAAATGATCTACTATTAAATTAATAAATTTATCTTCGGTTATATCTGAGAAAATAAAAATTGATGAGGTTTGAAATATACTAAAAGAAATAAATACATATATGAATTGATTTAGTGAATTAACTGATTATTATATTGAAAAGGGAAAGAACATAAATGTATTTTAATTTGTACATGTGATTATGACCCCATAGGAAACAGCACAAAATGGTGGGCACACACATATATATATTATATATATATATATATACGTAATAAAAATAAAAAATTAAATTATTTCTCTTTCAACATAATTAGTGAACTTACTAAGATAGTTGACAATATTTTTTCCCTCGTGTAAAATTATAAAGGTTACGGGAACGAAGAAAGATGGAACCGATTCGTAAGGTTCTTTTCCATTTCTAACATCTATACTTCTTTTAAACAAATCACATAATTTGTAATCAAAATTGAAATAAGAGGTTATTATATTATTATAAATTTTTTGGGTAGATTTATAATACTTAAATATACATACATCCATTTGCTCAATTAAGTAATAACTCGATATTGCAACTAAATAAATCATCAATCTAGTAATTAAATTATTTATAATTTTTAAGCATTCATATAATGGTATATGTTGTATAATATTATTATAAAACGATATACAAAGTTGATCAAATAAAAAATGTGTATCATCTGTATTTAATTGGTCTATATTATTTTTTAAAAACCATATTGTTTTTTTTTCAAAAATTTCAAAAAATTCATGTAGACATAAATTTACTGCATTGTTTAATTCACATATTCCTTTTTCCAATTCAATTAAATCAAAAAAGTTTTTTTTTTCATATTTATTTATTTTTTTTTTCCCCCCTATTTTTACAAAAAATGAACTAATTTCATAATTTTCATCATCACCATAAATATTATATGATTCGTTCATATTTAATGAGCTATATTTTACATCCGAAGTTAAACTTATCTTAAACAAATTATCAAAAACATTTTCTTTATTTTGGGATAATCCATCATCATATTCATTCTGCATGTTATTACACTCTTGATCATTCTTTTTGTTTTTTACTGAACCTAAATTTGTATTATCTTCAGTTATGTATTCCTTATGATATTTAAATAACCAATTATCACATAACGAATTATTATTAAGGTAATCTTGAAAATTAAAAAATTCATTATGAGATTCATTAAATGATAGATTAATTAGTGCTTCATCATTTTTGCTCATATTTAAAGTATAACTATCATTTTTTAAATTTTCTGTGTATAAATTATTATAATCCTTTTTTTGCATTAACATTTTTATTTTTGTTACTTCATTTTTTAATTTACATAAATTAAGTATTAAATATTTTAAAAGTTGTCTACTAATTAAAAATAACTCTAAATTATACTTAAAATGTTTATATATATAATCAAAAATTATATGCTTATTTCGTGTGTCAATATCAATACGTAAATTTAAATTTAGCCTTAGATTATTTAAATTGTTACTTAGTAGTAGTAATGAATTATTACAAGAGACTATAATTTTTCGAAAAATGTATGGAAAAAAAATATGTGTGTATAATTCTGTATAAAATACATCAACATAATTTTTAATATCAAAAATAGTTGGAAAATTATAATCATTTTCATGATCTATACTACTTCTCATATTTGTCTTTTGGAATAAAAGCTCTACTAAATTTACTAATTTATTAATTGAATTAAAAGTTATTTCTTCATATTCTTTCTTAAATAAGATAAGGAGTAAATCTTTTTCTTGAATTTTAAAATAATTTTTTTTTTTTATAACATTTAAAAATTCTTCACATAAATTTAAAATGTGTAACATATCTTCTTTTTTTATATATTCATTCAATTTATTATCTATTAATAAATTTATATATGGTAAATAAAATTCACTATAAATATCTATAATATCGATCACATTTTTTTCCTTTTCTTCTTTCAAAAAATTGTTTATACTAAAATTATGATCAACCTCATTAGGAGTTGTATTTAGCAATTTGCTATATTCTACAAATTCTCTTTTTTGTGGAACTTCATCATTTATATAACCCTCATTTTTCATAACATTATTAATATAACTAATTTGATCCATAATATTTTTACAGTTTTGTATAATTAAAAAAAAATTTTCTTTCACATTTTGCTTAAGTTCTTTTATATTTGATATATATGTATGAGTATGCTTATTTATTTTATTATTTATAATACTTTTAAAACACTCCTTTCCAATATTTAAATAACTAAAAGAATATAAACAGTGCTTAACATTATTTTCGCAATTCTTGTCTTTATAAAAATTTGCTGACAAATAATTAATAAATATATTTACTATACAATCTTGATAATATTTTAATTTTTTTATTTTTAATTTAACTATAAGTACATTCTCAATATTATGATAATTAATAAAATCTAGTAAGTCGCTTAATCTTTTTAAATATTTTACTAACACATAAAAATCAATGCTATTTGTGTCATCGACATTTCTACTATTATTATTAACAACTGTTTCTTCTTCGAAATTGTCATTTTTATTTTCCCTATTTTTTATTTTTTCCATTTCATCAAGCTTCTTTTCGATATTATTAAGATTTAGGTCTTTAAAGTGTGGATTTTCACTTATTTCGTTGCATATTATTTTAATTTCCTTATCTAAAATTTCGTATAACTTTATTATTTTTTCAATCTCAATTAAACATGTTTGTTTATCAATTAAAGAAAAAATGTGTGCCTTTATTCCCTTCAATTCTTCATAGTTATTATTATATTCATTTATGATTTTTGTTATATCTACAGTTTCACAGTTATAGGTTGCATTCTCTTCCTTATTCTTATTATGCACATTTACCGTATTGCACAATTTATCAATATATTTGTAAAAATATTCATACCTTTTCTTTGTAATTTTTTTTATAAAATCGTTCAATGTTGTTATCTTATCATTTATAATTTCTATAGCACAATTTAATTCATTTTCATTTGATACATTTTTCAATATGCTTTTTAAATCAATAGAAAATATTTCATTCATATCAGAATCTTTTAATTTATTGATATTGCCAGAGTCTACCTTTTCTGGATATATACTGGCATCAAAATCAGTCCCTTTCATTTTATTAACTATATTATAACCTGCGTATATATACGGGTGTGTGTATATATAAACATATGCTTAGTTCCAGTCATATAATTACATTATTTTTATTTTCAATTTAAGGTACTACAAATTTTATATTTTTCTATAATATTCACTATCATTCATATTACAATCTTTATAATTTCGTTACTATTTTTTGTATACCTTTTATTTTTGTTAAAAAAATAATAACACAATAAAAAACAATAATTCTAATATAACAATGCATATAAATTACAAAATAAAAATATATTAGGAGCAGCTCGATCTTCCCCTAATAAAATTTATTTTACTTAAAAATTAATAAGTGAAGAATTTAAAAATGCAGTGAAAACTTAAAATATATCTAATTTTTTTATCATAAAAAAAGAACAAAACAAAAAAAAATTATTTGCGTAGTGCGTTCAAATGGATGAAAAAAGAAAAAAGCATATGCATCACCATTTTATATAATGTATACATTTTTTCATAGAATATATTTTCTTGTATTGTATGCTTATGCTTCCTTTCATTATTTTCTTTTTATTTTTTTTTGACAATTATTCTATGTATTGAAATGTATATATATATATATATATATATAACAAGTAGGCATAAAAAGCTGCTACTATACCAATGGAAAATATATTACACAGACACATACATATATTGTACATGTATATATAGTTATGATGTGAGTATAAGAATATACCCTTTCACTAATTTTTGCATTGAATGGAAAAAAATAATTTCCTTTCTAAATACTTCAAGTATTTATTTATTAAAGGATTTTTTTTATCTTTTATTTCTTCCCACATAAAATAAATTGAATTAAATAGCACATTGTTTGGATAAATGCTAAAAATAATTTTTTTTTTCTGCCCATTTGTGGTGTTTGGAAGATGTAAATTATTAACAACAAACCCTTTTTCTTTTGATACAAACATTTTGTTTTCTTCATATGCCATTAGGTAATATATATCCATTACATAATTTAGCAGTAGGAATATTTTATTTATCTTTATTTTTTTATTTTTTTTTTTGTGCAAATTTCGTTTTCCATTCTTAAAGTAATATATTAGCAACTGTTTTAACATTTTAAAAAAATTATTACACAGGACATGATATAAACTATTATAATCATTCCTGTTTCCTTTCTCTATTCTAAGAGCAATATTATCATTAAAATATTTAAGAAGTTTGTGAGTAAACGGGAAATGGAAAACTTGATTATGATCACTAAAATTATTACGTCTCTTACTATTACTACTTTGTATAGGCATAAAAGCTAAGGTAAAAGAATAAGTTCCATTATTTGTATTATATAGTTTTGAAAAATTTACTTCATTGTCATATAGTGATTCAAAATTTAGAAAAATATCAAAAGACACATTTGGATATATATATGCACATTCATCGTAGTAAGAACACATATTTGATTCTATCATATAACTTTTAAAATATTCCCAATTTTGTTTTATATTACTAATTATAATATATGGTTGTATATTAATATCAATATTATTAATTATATGTTTTAATATATTTCGATTTTTTCGAATTCTTATAAGAGTTGGTGATATAAGTTTCGATGAAGTTTTATCTATTTTTATTCGATTTTTATTATTGTCATCATGATAAATATAAGTTAACTCTTCTTCTTTCCTTATTTTGTCTTCAAATAAGTTTATTATAGAGTTTATTATAACACTTGGAGTAAAATAACATATATGATTTGTTTTGTTATTTTTATTACTAAAAAAATCGCAACTTTTTTTCTTAAATTTATAATATATTACACCATAAAAAATAAATCTTAATAACGATGACATTTTATATTCTTTTAATGAATATAAAGGGTTATGTTGATAATTCATTTTCAAGATATTTATAAAAACATAAATACATGATGGCACACAAATATTATGATATAAAAAAGGACATTCTTTTTTTTTAATTATTTCTAATTGTTTTAAATAGACAAAATTTTGAATATTTATTTTATTATCCTCTTCGTATTTCTTTTTCATTTCAATATATTCTTTATAATAGAAACATAATTTAATAAATAAAAAACATATATCAAAACCTTCTTTCACTAATTTTTTAATATATGAAACATTTTTGTTCTTATATATATATTCATCATAAAAATTTTTAAAAAAATTTGAAGTATCTTTCTTTTCTTTTAATAAAATATAACCAAGTTCCTTTTGAACGTCAGTCTTATCTCCATAGTTGTTATTACATTCATATTCCTCACAAAGCTTATATCGTAGTCTTTTATTTTTTTTATTATTCTTAATAAAACTTACATTTAGTTTATTAGTATTATTATTACTTAGGATTTCTCGGTGCCTTGTATAACTTCCCTCTTTTTCAATTGTGTTTCCTTCATGCATTTTTTTGCATAGTTTTCTTATTTTCTCTTTTGAGTAATATTTAAAAATTATATCGTTATATCTATCATTTTTTATATGTCTTTTTCTTCTTTGAATTTTCCAGTTTTTATTAACAAACTTTTTTAATAAATAATAGATAGGTGCAATGTCTATTTTAATAGTATCAGCGGTAGCACTTCCTTTTGATAAAATCTGATTGAAAATATTTAAATTGTGATTTAAATTAAAATATATATGAAACTTTTTACTTATCTTTTCAAAATTAAATGCACGACTTCCCACAAAAAGAATATCCTTTTTATTATAATTATTTAAATTTTTTATAATATTTAAATAAGCAAAATTATTTAACATATCTTCTTGGTCTATCATGATAAAAATATTTTTTTTTTTTTTTTTTAAAAAAAATTTATTGAAAAGTTTTTCTCCATTATGTCTATTCAAAATTTTACAAAATTTACAAATTTTACAAATCTTACATTCTTTATTTGGTGATTTTGTTTCATATATGTCTGGGCATAACTTCACCAATAAATTTGAAACAACATCAATTTTCCGCCTATATATATGTGTGTCAATTTCATCATCCAGTTTATGTCTCTTTTCCTTCATGTAACTTTTAATCGTTTTTTTTATTAATCGGTTGTATATTAAAAAGCTTGACTTGACAAGAAAAAATGATCTCTTTAAATTAATAAAATAATTGATATATTTTGTTTCTCTTATTTTTAATATTGCCCCTTCAATAATGCTTATTGCGTTATTAGATCCAAAATATTGTTTATATTCATTTGTTTCCCCTTTTATATAATTATCCACCATTTTATGATCATATAGAATATCATTTTCACTTTTTTTTTCTCGTGCTTCATTATTACATAGTAGAAACAACTCATAGTATACTCTGATTTTTCTCAAAAGATCTTCACCAAATTCACAAAAATTTATATTAATATAATCAAAATCACTATGGAAAAAGCTATTATCAATATTAAACTCGTAATTAATAAAATTTAAATCATCTCTTGTTATAAATATCGATGCTTCACATACATCCGTGTCTAAAAAATTGTTTTTAAATTGTTTTTTTTTCAAAAATACATCATAGTTTCTGTTACTTAATTTTGAATAAATAATTGGGATATATGATAATAATTCTAGTTTATTATAATTCGATATTATTTCTTTTCTCCCATTATTAATCATGAAATTTTCTTTTATATTTTTTTCTTTATCAGAAAAATTGCCAGTATGTTCTTTTTTCCCATTTAAAACACCTTGAAAATTATAATTTTTATTATCTTCATTATAATTATCAATACTTTTATTGTATGTAGAATTTGGGTGATCCACGCAACTTATGCAATTTAAAAATGTGGTTTTTCCGCTATTTTTATCACCACATATTAATATGTCCATATATTTAATATCACTCTTAAGATTCGTTATTACATGATTACTGTGTTTTTTGTTGTGCTTGTCACCATCATCATTTTTCTTGTATTTTCTTTTTCTGTTTTCTTTAAAATTATCTTTCTTTTTTTTTTCCTTCGAGTATATATTTATTCGACTTAGAATGCTAGAATTCCCCCTAACCCTTAGTAAGTTATTATCTATATCTACAACGTCTTCATCATACTTTTCTGGGTTTTTATATGTGTATACTTCTTCGTAATAGTTTATTTTATTTTTTTTTTTCATCACCACAATTATATATACTATTAGGTATTGAACTATCGATTAATTGATGATTTTTTGAGCGACCTTTTAATTTCATTAATGATTTATTTCTCTCCCTGTATCTCTTTCTTTTTGTCATCAATTTTAAGATATATATCATATAATATATATATATTTTTTACGCTGGATTGAACCCTTTAGCTTTTTAAAAAAATTCCGTGTATATATATCATTCTCTCTATATATACATGCACAGATTAATTAATCTATTTTAGTACGTTTATAAAATTTATGATCACTTTAAAGCACATAATTTTTATAACTATATATATTTTCCCTATCATGGCATTATGCTTATTTTTTTTATCATCTTATATTTCCTAGATTATTTATTCTATATTTTATTTCCACGTTTTTATTTATCATAGTTTAGAAACAAAAAAATATAAACGGATATAACTATCATGCAACGGAGTGTCTCTCCTCAAAAAAAAAAAAATTAAAAAACAAAGCAACGCCATTACTCGTATATTATATATATTACATCGACAAAATAAAATGGAGTTCCAATGCTAATATAAAAATTAGAGAGAATGCTAAACGATATTCAGGCATCCTCCATTTTAAGGACATTTTTAGAAAATAGCACATTAACTAATGATTCGTGCAAAAATGAAATATTATGTTTTAAAGAAACATAAAAGTGTGATTTACACAAATACATATGATCAATATCTAAACAAATATGAAACAATTGGATAAATAAAACAAAACCCGAAAAATATTTACTTAATAAAAAATTAGAAAAAGGAAAAGTGAATAATATTTCATTAATTTTTGAACTAACCCATTTATCAATTGTGCTTTTGGTTGATTTTAACCATATATAACAAAAAAAGAATGGACATATTTCGATTTGTTCATCACTATTATTTTTTGTGTAAATTATAATTTTTTCAATATCATTAACTTTTGAATATTCATTTGAAAAAAAATCTTCATAATATTCACTAGACTCTGAAAAAATATTTTTGGTAAGTTTAAGAGGGTATGTAACTTTGTGTATACATTTATTTATAAAATTAGGTAACAGAAATAGTAACAACCATTCTCGTATTTCTTTATTTATGCTGTTGGAATAAAATTTAACAAATTTTATATTTTTATCTTTATATATAGAATTATATAAAACATATAAAGCTAATGTACGTAAAGGATATATTTTTATGTTTAATATATAACAACAATCTTTTATTTTTATTTCATCGACATTTTTAATTTGATTTTTATCCCCATAATTATCTTTCATAAATATATTATTATATTCGTTGTCGTGTATATTATTATTTATCTTATTCCAATCAAATCCTTTATTTTTTAATTTATTCAATTCATCATATTTACTTAGCCAATTCGTAGACACGTTACATACATCATCTTTCTTTCCATTTATATTATCCCTTGTTTTATCATTCATTCTGTTAAAAATTATATCATCCCTTTCAATATCTTCTGGATATCCTCTTCCTTCCTTTATATTTTCCTTTATAATATTAAACCCCTTTTTTATATTCCTTCCAATTTTATATCCGAAATAATCGGGGGTACGGGGCCATATCGGTAAAAAGGCTGAAACGTGATCTCCATCATTTGATATATTATAATTTATGTTACTGAGTAAATGGTTTTTAATCTTAACTTTTAAATTAACGTCAAAACAGTTGAAATAATTTATTTTATTTTCTTTCAAGCTAATTCTTATTCCAATGTGTGAAATATCTTTTATGAATTTATCCACATTACATTTCTCTTCTTCTTTCAAGCATAGGGAAATAGAATAATCGTTCCTAAATTGAAAAAAGTATAAAAAAATATAATAAAAAAATACAGTAAAAAAATAATATATTTCCGTCTAAACAATTTAGAGAAAAGCTAATACACCGAAGAAAATGTAGGCGTATATTTTTATCTCTTTTGTTCATGACATATAGTTTTTCTTTTTTTTTTCATTATTTCTTACTTGTGTACATCATCAGAATCAATGGAATACAAATCTAAAGATACGTTTGGAAGGCTATCCAATGAGTGAAACGCATTTCCTACTCTCTTTATACTATTATTATTTATATTAATATTATTATTATTTATTACACTCTCATAATTTTCATCATCATAATTATTTTCTTGGTAATTTATCCCAAAATTTTCAGGATTTTCAGATATAATATTTTGATTATATGTATCTGTATATATAGTTTCATTCGCTTTTTCATTGATATTAATTTCATGTGATTTGTTAAGACTATAATATTGTTGTTCTTCATCAGATATTACATATGTATAATCACTTGACTCATTTGTCGTATAACAATTATGATATATAATATTGTTAATTTGCTCAGATTTTTTTTTTTTTTTAATTTTTTTTCTTATAATAAAATTTTGATCATAATATACTTCTTCCTTTATATATATATCTGTGTGTGACCAAATTTTATTTAAAACATTTCTCAGTAACGATTTTTTAAATTTTCTATATTTTATATAAATATGAGAATTTTTACACTTTTTTTTCCGTCTGTTGTTGTTATATTTTTTAATAGATCTATCTAATATATCCATACTACTCGAACTTTTTAAAATTACATATTCTTCTATGTTCGATTCTTTTATTTCGTTATTGTTTCTTGAACTTTTTCCTTTTTCCTTGTTTTGTCTTAAATATTCACCATCTGTTGTTGTTTCATTTCCTTGTGAAAAAAAAGCATACAAAAAATCTACAACATCATCAGTATTTGGATTAATTTTATTCAAGTTCATTATTAGTTTATTCATCAATTTAATGGATTTTTTTTTATGGTATAAATAAAAAGACTTGATAAAATTCCCACCATTTTTTGTAAAAAAAAAATTAATAAAATTTACATCCATATATAAAAATTGATAAACCAAATCATAAAATAGTTCAATTTGTAATAAATCCTTTGTAAAAATTTGATTAAAAAAGTTTTTATTATACAACCATTTATTTATATTTATTCTATTATATAGTTTTTTTAAAAATATATTATTATACATATATCCATAAAAATCTAAAGATTTCATAATACTTTTAAAATTTCTTTTATTTATTTTTTTAACTATATCTTTATAAAATAATACTTTTGATAGTTTAAAATCTATATTATGTTCGTTCATATATATTATATTATTTTTGCTATAAGTACTTAATATTACTTTAAAATACAAATATCTCTCAACATATTTTACATTTACTTCCAATATTTTTTTTTCTTTTTTATATATTAGTTTTAACTTATTTAGGTAATTATTTCCAAGATTTTTTTTTGTTTCTATTCTTACACTCTCCGAGTTTGTAATTTCTTCTTTTTTTCTCACCACACATCCTCCCATAATTGATAGTTCTTTTTTATTATCCTTATATCTCGAATAGCTTTGGATTTTATCAAAATCTTCACCACATTTTAACAAGCTTTTGGATAAATTATTTTCATAAGGATATAGATTAGGCGATTTATCATCATTTTTTGCCTTTTTGTCTAAAAAATTATTTTTGTTATTAATTTTATTTATCTCGTCTATTATACCATTTCCTATTGCTTTCTCTTGATCATATTTACTACTATTTTCGTTTATTTCATTTGAATTAATAGACAGATTTTTATTTCCAATCAAATATATTTCCCCTGATTTATTTTTTTCTATTTCAGCAATTTCTTCAATTTTTGCCATTTCATGTATTTTCTCTTCTTTATGATTACTAATAAATGAATTATTCACTAAAATAGAATCACAACAATTACCATTTTTCCATTTTATTAAATCATTATCTGAATCTATAAACTTTAAAAAATCGCTATGAATACTTTTAATTTTTTCTCGTTTTTCAACAATATTATCTTTTAAATTATCCTGATCATTTTTTTTATGTAAATATTTAACAAAATATTTATTACCAGAAATATTATTGTAATCATTTTCATGATATACCTGTTCATCATACATTGATACTTTATTTTGTATATCTGAAAAGCATAATTTATCAATACATCCATGTTTATTATATTCATTTACAGGTTTTTCTTTTAAATTATAATTTATATTTTCAATATCATTATTTGACGCTCTATTTTCTTTTATCTCATCATTTAATTCATCCTTATTAATAAAATATTTTGAAAAAATGGTAATTTGGGTATTATCTGTTTCATTTTTTATAACACCATAATTTGTTTCATCAACACAATTCTTGATACTATTTTGAATATTATGCTCATTAAAAACCTTTTTATTTTTCTCCATTTTAGTATATCTTTTTTTGCATATGTCAAAAACGGTTGGGGTATGATTTAAATAATTGTCTACAAACTTATATGCACATTTCTCTTTTGTTCTGGCCCTTTTAGATATTTCATTTATTCCTGATTCTTCTGATGTAATATTTACTATACTAGTATTATATATATTTGTTTGATGATTTATTAATTCATCATTTTGTATGTTTTTTTTTATTATATGCGATATATCTTTAATCGTTAGCTTTTCTTCATCCTTATCGAGTTTTTTCGTTTTCAATTCTTCATTTTTGGTACTTTTTGTTAAAATATGTTCGATATCATTTTTGTGTTTTAACATATTTTGAGTCGCACATAAATTATATTCATTATCTACTACTTCTTTAATATAATTTTTCATGTCTGTTTTTTCTATAATACATTTTCGGGGTGTATTTAAAAAATTGTTTCGATTTATTACATTTTTGACTTTAACTATTTCATCATTACACTCTTCAGATGTATACGAATATTTTCGAGTATATTTTTTATTTCTAATCCTATTTTTCAATTTAGTTTTAGAATTATTTTGTGATTTCGAAAAGATCCTTTCGTATGAAATATTTTTTTTATTCGTTTTTTTTTCTTTAGAACTAAATTTTTTATTCTCTATTCCAAAAGAGTTCTCTAATATATCCTTTTCAAGTACATAAGAAGTGTTATTTGTACATATTTTGGTATTTAATCCACTTCCTACCATACCGAATTTGGTGATAACGCTTGGATAATTTCTATTTAGCTTATATTCACTCGATTTGTCCGTTTGATGTCTAAGAGTCTTCCCATTATCAATTTTATAAAAGTCTTTCAATTTACAAAAAATATTGTCGTTCTGTATTTTCCCCTCTTCTATGTGATTATTTTTTATTTTTTTTTTATTATAATCCCACTTATTCTCATTTAATAAGAAATTGTCAACTAATATTTCATTGTCTTTACTTAAATAATTTTCGATTTTATTCCGATTACTAAAGTCATACGAGCGTTTTTTTAAATTGCTCATCATTACTATACAACAAATAAAGAGAAATTATCAGTGATAAAAAAAGAACAATTGTATGCATAGATATAAAAATAATAATCCTTAATAGGATAAAACTATAACAACACAAAAAAAAATAAATTCGATTAACTTATTAAAATAATACTGCAAAATATTTTTGCCTTATAACAACAAAACAATGCAAATTACCATAAAATATAAAATTGTATATTTCAGATATACAAATATATTTTAATTAATTTTAACTAAAAAATATATTTATATAATTATATTACTTGTAATAATATTATTATGAAAAATATGATACCACACACAAAATGTTAGTATATAATATATGCAACATCATTATGAAGGCGTTACATTTTTTCGCAGATTTTGTATTTTTAGCATTTATTAATATGTTCCTTTTAATACTTTCTTATATTTTTAGGCCTACAAATTTATATATCCATATTTTTATTAATTTTATTTTTTGTAATAATTTTTTTTTATTTTTACACATTAATATTTAACATTGTCTATTTTTATAAAAATCACAAAACATCGGAAAAATAATATACACATAATAAAAAGAAAAATAAGATAGACATATATTTTTTTCATGCTTAATAGATATACCCTTTTCAGTATGTTCATAAATAAATATATATGTGTGTATGCATAAATACACATTGTATGTAACTATATAGTCCTTCCTTTTACATATAAAATAATTTTTATTCATTGATTTGTGTGTTTGTCGAGTTAGTAATGGTAGACGAAGCAAAAAATCAAAAATAAAAAAATGTAAAAACAAAAAAAGACTAACACAAATAATAAGCCAATGAATCGCATTGGATATCATTGGGTCCTATATATCCATTAGAATTATATTTATGAAGTTGTAATATTTGTCCGAACTATTAACTATATTAATCAAATTCTCAGTAGAGTAAAATTCTTGTGTTAATAAAGAAAATGCCTTACGTATATATAAAGATATTTTAAAATTTTCAAAGTTACAATCTGATACTAGTCTGTTTAAAAAACCATCATTAATTGTATTTTGAATGTAATAATTTACAGATAATTTTTTACCATATAATATCAAATCTTCGGACTTATTTAAATGAACAATATTGTTATGTGAAAATTTTAAATAATTGTTAATATTTTTTCTTTCATAAAACTTTTGCTCATAATCATTTAAATGCATAAATTCGATATTTTCAAGAAGATCATTGAAGCTAATATCATATTTATTATCTGATTTATTTTCATTAAGAAATTTCAACAAATTATCATTTTGTATATTGTCCCCTTCGGCATATATTGGTGCTAATCTACGAAGAATGTTTTTATTAAATTTATTTACATTGTCTTCATATGGAATAGGAAGTATTAAAACAGCATTGATTATTGCTTTGGTAATTTTCTCTAGCCTATCTCTTAGGTTTTTAATTACATCCACATTAAAATACTCTAAATCAATGCCTTCTAAAATTTTGTCAAAATCGTTCATGTTGCTATAATTTTTATTATTATTTATGTTATTATTACCAAAACTAATATTTTCATCTTTCAAAAAGCAATCAGATTTATATTCACCCTTTCCTATATTCTTTATTTTACTCTTTCCAATGAAGTTAGAATCTTCTCCTATTTCTTCGGTACCTAAATTTATATTATCATGTGTCGAAGCACTACAAATTCTCTTCCTTTTCTCGTATAAACATAGATATATTAGCATGTTGGTAAAAGAAAAAATAAAGCATTTCAAATCATCTGAGCTTTGATATATATAAAAAATATCATTTAGCCATCCATCAATAATAGAACCACCAATATGTTCATTAAATAATATATTCAAAAAATGTTGTATGTCGATAAAAATATACATAGAAAACGATTGATATATATACCTCTTTTTTTGAATCATTAATAATACACTATATAAGCTATATCCATTATCTGAACAATTTAATTGCAAATTTGTATTCACATATTTTAAAGTTTTAATTAGTTTTCTTATGAATTCATTGTTCTTGTCTTTTAAAAGAAACATATTAAAATATATAGTATTTAACAACTTCAGTATTTTATTTTCCATATTAAAATTCACACTAATAATGTTGAGACAATTAAATGAGCTATCCCTTGTTCTCGATAAGCGTTTTTTTTTATTAATCAAATAATTTTTTAATTCTTCATAAAATATAATTGTGGATAATAATTTCACTCTTTTAAAATCCGGTATCACACTTATTAATTCGCTGTTTATTGATTCATGTCTTTTCCTACATAAATTAGATGAGATACTTATTTCATCTATATGGCTAAAATTGGGTTCACTAATTTCACTATTTTTAGAATTAACACTAATTTGCTTATATTTTCTCTCTTTTCCATTTTCTTCCTCTTCTTCATCTATGTCTACATATATTCCATCCCCTAAATCCATATATGGATCTTCTTGCATCAAATCATATAAACTTCCATCATCATCTATATCTTTTGTATTATCACGTAAATTATATTGATCAAAATATATACAATCATTACTATCAATGTTTTTCTCTGTGTAATTCCCTTCATCAAATTTTTTAAATGAATAATTTGAAGTATTATCCATATCATATATCTCTATATGATCTTGAATTAAATCATAAGACCTTTTTATTTCATTCCAAAATAAATATGTGAAAAATATATTATTTTTAGTTAGCAAAGTCATAAAATAGGATAGCAAGTTATTATATAAATATAAGCCGTATATATGTGATGTACTATTGTTACAATAATTTTGCTCATTTAAACCTTCATCAGATAAACAAATTAATAATAAACAAATTTTTCGAAATATTTCAATTAATGATATATTAATATTAATTTTGTTAAATGGCTTTTCTTCTGCTAATGAAAAGAAAAAATATAGTATGTCTCTTTTTATTACATTACTAAAAAACTGAAATGCATATATGGGAATTGATGGTATTTTTTCTAATTTATCTATTTCTTTCAATTGAAATATATTCAAGCTATTAGATATTCCAGCAACCGAATACAAAAAATAAAACCAAAATATTTTATAATTAAACAATGAATTTTTAGTAAAAATATATAATATATAATAAATTTCATGTAATGTTTCTTCGCTTATTTGATCTATTATTTTATTCTTCATTATAATATTTTTAAAATGTGTTATAAATTTACCATTTTGCAATATTTTCATGACTAAAACATCCTGAGTGCTGCTTGCATTTGTATAATGTTCTAAAAAAAAAGATAAAAATTTTAAGATTCTTAAAAATGAATATTCTGTTATGTTCCTTTCTATAGTCATCGATTTGGTGTCTAATAATGAATCATTTAACAAATTTATAAATAAAAATATATTATTGTTAATTTCATTTTGATAAAATAGCGAAATAAAATTCAAAAATTTGTTTAAATTTTTTTGTTCCATTTTTTCCATATAAAAATTAAAATTATTATATAGCACATTGTTAATAAAAAAGTCACTAAAGCAATTCACTTGATTGTATAAATAATTTTTGTATACAACTATATCGTCATCAAAATAACTGCTATTTATGGATCCTTCGGTTATATATTTAAAAAGACATGTCTTTTCATTGTTTTCACTCAAAACCACATCTATATTATCACAGTAAAATATATTATCAACTGCATTAGCTTCATTTTTTATAAATAATATTAATAATTGAAAAAATAAAAATGTGAAGAATTCTCTAAAATCATCATAAAATACTTCTCTTGGAATACCAAATTTATACATAAAATTAATTAGTGTATCAAATGATTTAAATTTTAAATGCTTTTCAAAATAAAATAAATTAATAAAACAAATAAAGAAGAAAAAACGTAAAGTATTTTCATCAAACCATGTAATATTAACATATTCTTTCACCATCCATATTGTAATTCTCTTTAAATTATTTGAATAGGGATGAAATCCATTAACTAATATGTAATTAAAAAAAAAAGATTTATCATTTATTTTAAAATCATTAATTATTGTATCAAATTTGATTATTTCATTATTTTCAAAGTAAGATATGTAACAATTTTTATTTTTACAATACTCTTCCATATAATCATCAATCATTAATTTTTCTTTATTATCATCTTTTTCACATTCATCAAAATTTCCAAAGCTTTCATCAAATTTATTGTTTTTCTCACGATTTTTCAAAATTATATCTACTTCTATAAATTGTTCTAATTTTTTTTTTATAAATAAATATTTATAATAACTCAAAAACATAAAAAAAGAAAAATATTTGTACAAATTTATATCATTCATAATAAGACAACTCAAATTTATATTATGCTTATTTTCTATACTATACAAATCTTTAAATATTAATTCTTCTTGTGAATATTTATATAACGGTAAATTTTTAATAATATATATTAGATTATTAAATGATTCATTATTTAACGAATAAAAATATGAAAAATCGATATCATGTTCTATTCCATTATCTTTCATATGTTTTTTTATAATTTCAGAAATATAGCACATTGTATCATTTATATATATATTATGATTTTGTGTTCTCATACATATTTCAGTATTAATTAAAAGATTACTCTTTTTATTACATTCCATTTCTATAACACCATCTGTAAATTTGATTTCATTATTTATAAATATTTCAGGATATAACAAATGCATATATTCGTTTTGAATCACTAAACATCTTCTTAAATTATCTTTCACATTTTTATCTAAATAAAATATTATATCATAAAAATAATTGTCTAACAATTCACAAAACAAAAAAAATATATAATTCACATATTTTTTTAGTATATTCTTGGATTTTGTGTCATCATAATAATTTAATAAAAAATTTCGGAACAATGGAATTTTATGAAACCAAATTATATATTTTTCAAATTTTAAATTATCAAACGATGAATCCTCTTCCTTCTCTGTTGAATTATTTGTAAAATTCTAAAAAAAAAAAGGTAATATATAAAGTGAAAAAATATAGTAAATAAAATCAATAAGCATTCATATAAAGTAATACATTTGACAATTATGTAGATAAAAAAAATAGTCTTATAAATATTTTATGTAGTATTTATTTATTTTTTTCATAATTTTACGTCAACGCATTCAATGTGTGAGCTGCTGCTAATATGGATAAACAGACTATTTAGGAAAACATCACTCAATATATTTTGTTTCACGAAATTTTGTAAAGACTTCAAAGAAATTATCATGCATAAATAGTTTATTGAAAGAGATAAACACTTATCAGAAAGTTTTATATAATCTGTAAAATTTATTATATATTTGATATAACTAAATAATTTAGTATGATTTTCTTTTTCTTCGTCAGTATATGTAGTATTTATTATTATTTTTAATATTAAAATTGATATTTTCTCTAAAAATATAATATATTTATTTTCAAAATTTTTAAGTATGATTTTCCACGTATCATTCATTTCGTCAAAATGAATAGATCGGAATAAAAATATATTTAAAATTTTTAAACACCATTTTTTGGTTTTTAATATTATTGTTAATATTAGCTTAACTAAATTATTTTTTTGACTATAAATCAACTCACATAAATTTTCATAAGACGATTCTTCAGTTATTTTAGACACGGACATTAAACCCGTTTCAGATGTTCCATTCTTATTTATAAAATATAAATTGTTTACATATTCAGATAAATCTATATCAATTATTTTACTTATATTATGAAATAATATTTCCAATTCATTATTCATTACATCTACTGGAAACTCACTAAAATGGCACAGTATGGTTTTATATAAAAATTTTATAATTTTCTTTGCTGTAAACATAACATATATATTATTAGTAAAATTCAATAAATAATAAAGTAATCGGTTAAAAAAGGGGAAACATATTTTTACTATATCCTTAAATCCTGATAATAAATTTTCACATGGAATTTTTAAGCTATCATAATCACTTGTCTCTAGCAATTTTTTATTATTGTTTATATAAGAAATAAAATAATTGTGATATAATACAGAATAATAGTTACGATTTTGTATCCTAGGAATGTATTTTTTTAAAATTTTATTCAATAAAAACATTAAAGAATATAAATTCTGAAAATGTATCACCATCCTATAATTATATTCTACATTTCCAATTTCACAAGTTGAATCATTAAACTTCATTAATTCTGTAATATAATCTATGGTTGAATTATAATTATAATTCAAAGCATTGGTAAAGTCATTTTCCTTAATTATTGAAACAACTTTAAATATTTCGAATATATTTTCTATTACATTTCCCCACTTGTAGGGAAAATCTACTAAAAATATATTTAAAAATATATCAATAAAATATAAGCATATGTTGAACTTTTTCATTTCAATTATGCTTTTATATTTTTTGAAAGATTTATGCATGTTATTATTAATATACTCCTCAAAACTACCAAAATTATTACTCTTACTATCATTTATTACACATGAATTTTTAATCAACAACAATATTTTTTCTCTTAAATAAATCCATTCTTCTTCTTTAAACCTTTTAGAATTATCATCAGAGTTTTCCAATAACTTAGAATGTTCAATAATATTTTCACTTAAAAAATTTATATATAAAGGTTGCATCTGAGTTAATTCCACATTTTCTATACCATATATTTTATCATCATTTTTACTGTATATTAAACTACTAAAATTGTTAATTTCTTTTTTATGTTTCTTCTTTTCATAGTTATTAATAACATTTTTTAAATATTTATTTACAAATTCGAAAATATAATTTTTTAAGCATATTATCATCATTAATCGTAGATAATGATATTCTTCATTTTTCATATACGAATTATTAATCCCTTGAATTAATTTAATTATGTCTAACTTGGTGTCTTTAAACTTTATAGAAGTGCAATAATCTATATTTTTGTCTTTTATCAAATTAATAAAAATATCCACAGTTCTTTTTATTTCCAATTTACAATCATTATCTGGATTATTTAGATTGTTATCTACATATTCATTATTAGTTTTGTCAAAAATATTTAAATCTTCTGTTTCGTCAATTTTCTCATAGTAGTTATTTAAATCGATAAATATGTTATTACTTATTTTAACCAGTCGATCCATTCTGCTTATAAAACATAATAACACAAATATGTTTTCACAAAATTTAGATAAAATATAAAAAGATACAAAATTTTGCTTTTATAACTTAGGCTGCAATCAATGTATCGTTAATACAGATTTTAATTTAATAGATATGACATTTTTATCGTTTTTAGGGGGTTTTGTTTGTTTTCTTATAAATATTATATTTTAAATTAGTAATATTAATGTAAATTTAATTATGCAAAAAATGCATTTTTTTTTTGAAATTAAATGTAATGCAGAAAGCGATCAAATAGCAAAAAAATAATAAATAATAAATAATCAAAAACTCATAATTCAAAGATAATATAAAAAGGTTTTATTCTATATGTAAAATTATTTAAATTGCTAATTCTTAATAAACAAATCAAAAATATAAAATTTATTTTTAATCAATTTACTTGTCTTTTTCATTTTAATTTTTATGCTATATGTAAATATTTTTGTTATTATATACCATTAAAGTAATAATATAAAATAATAAAAGGAAAACGATAATTAAAACTTTTTTTTGTGCATAAAAAGTTGTAGCATAATTGTGCAACTTTAGTTGTTCTGTATATAATTTGCGAAATTATTTTTATTAAAAAAAATACTTTTATTTTTCTATAATGCATATAATGGAAAATTATTAAGCATAAATATGTATTTAAAAAAAAAAAAAAATTAGCATTATTCATTTAATGATTATTATGTGTGCATGTAATTATAATGATAGAAAAATGTAAAAATATGTAGAAACACAAAAAATATATTAAAAAATAAACAAAAATACACAAAAAAACAAAGCATATATTTATATGTAAATGAAAGAATCAAATAGATATATATATGAGTGGAATAGATTTTTATTACATAGAAATACCAAAAAACAAATGTACATATGCATTAAAAAATGAAAATAATATAGCTAATTTGTTCTGGGAATTTAAAAAGCTCGAAATATGTGTGTGTGTTTTTTTTTTTTTAATTTTTTAAAACAATGCAAATTATTAATAACAATCTATTATACTTAATATTTTTTTATTATAAACATGATTAGTAATAGTAGTATTACAATGTCCATCTATTTTTTGGAAGTGTGAGAAAAATTACGTCCATTTAGAAATCGTTATCACGTTTTGTATGAAGGTGTGTGGACATAATATTGGTTTGGTATAGTGCATATTTTATTATATCTGCGAATCGCGTGATGTCTTTTCATAATATTGTAATATATACATAGGTATTCTAATTTTTACTTTTATATAGAAAAAATTACAAACGGGTATTCATAATACCCATCAAATAGCACTCTATTTATTTTCGTTTCAAATGGGAAATAGTGTGCATATTCGTTTATAAATCGTGATAATAGTATTCCTTATGCTCCCGTTGATGTTATCGTACAATTTTTAAAATTTCAATGGTGGCATTAAATTCATCATTTTATTTTATCAACAGTTTCAATAAATTGTCTATGAATGACATTTAGTTATTAGTTCGAATTACATTATCGTTATTTGTATTATGTTTTAATGGAATGTGATTTTCTTTCATGTTGCTTATATCGCTTGAGTGAATTCGTTTATTAAATCGTTCATTTACTAAATTAGCTCCTCGATGATTCTCTTTATTGTACTGTTGGTCCGTTGATTGTTTATTATGTTTGTATGTTGTTATGTTTTTTGTTTTGCTTTTTATATAATCATTTTTTTTTTCTGAAACTTGATATATTTTTTTGTAAGGGGTGTTATTGTCTAATTGGTTTTTGTTATTATTAGAAACATTGCCATTGGTTGTTGCATTGTTAGAAGTGGTATTATTTACTATTTTGTTTCCAACGATATTACTTCCCCGTTTGCCCCAATTTTTTTTTTCAAAGTACCCCTTTTTGGTAAAATTATGATCATTATCTTTATCTTCATTGTTATTATTTTTAATAGAAGTATTTTTTCTCATAAAAAAATTGAAACTTGTGTTGGTATCATCCGGGTTTTTTGTATTATCAGATTTATTGTTTGATGCCCAATTTAACAAAGGAGCTTTGATGTTATTTAAACCATTTTTACGAGAAGAAATCGATGTCTTTTTTTGGTTATTTGAGCGTGAAGCATTATTATTTCTATTATGTTTATTGTCTTCATTATTTATGATATTATTATTTAATAAACGTGATACATTTTTCGAATTTGTAAATGTATTATTTTTTGATACGTTATAATAACCCTTTGTAATACTGTTTGAAAAGTCTTTTTTATTTACTAAATTATTTTGTTTTTTAGGAGTTTCATTAATACATGTTGGTTCATCAAATTCTTTTGTATCGTTCGACAGAGCAAAATTATCTTTATTATATATATTACTACTAGATTCATCCATTAAATTTTCGTCGATTTCTACTGATTTTGTAATATCATCAATATTATTATATTCATCATCTTGGTTAATAGTATCAAATGTATTTAATTCATATATTTTTATTTCATCTTCAAATATTTCATTATTATTTTTTTTTCGATTTTCCTGATTTATATATAAATTTAACATTGTATTATATCTATTTCCAATCCATGCTTTAAAACTTTTGTAATTAATTGAATTATCTTCATCTTCATTATCTTTATCAGCATTTGAGTTATTTTCGGTGTTCAAAATAGTAGAAGAATTTTGGGTATCATTCTTATCGTTTTCAGAACAATCAGAATAATTGCTTCGCTCCATATTTTTGACATTTTTATCGTCGTCACATTTTAATGTATCATTGCGATCTCCTTCAACATTGCCCTTTTTTTTTATAAATCGAAAATCGCTATGTTTTGTCTTTTCGTTGTTTTTACCATGTTCATTAGTATTTTTAATATTGCTAGCATTATTATTATTGCCATTGTTGTTCTTATTTTTTGTACTTCTACTCTTTTCCTTTCTTATAAACTCTTCATTATTATAATTATTTTTTCTTCTTCTATTTGTATGGTATTTCGTATCACGTTTTTTTCCTTTTTTATTGAATTCGATACTATTATTAGAATTCCTATTAGGAGTATCAGACCAATTTTTCGGGTTCAGACTATTGTTAATGCTATCATCTTTGTTGGAGTAAAGATCTTGACTAATTATGTTATTTTTTATAATTTTTATCCCATTATCTTCACTGTAATGTTCGATGTTATTTAGTCCATCAATATTAATATTGTTATTTTTAGAAAATTTAAAAGGTTTTAATTCGTTTTTTTTGTATCTATCTTCGCTATTAGCATTGCTCATATTTGATTCCTTTTCTGATACTTCACAAAAATTTATTCCTTTATTACTGTTCATACTATTTCGACCACTTTTTTTTTTATCATAATAATTGTAATTATTATTTTTACTTTCATAGTCATTGAGGCTATTATTAATATTGCTGTTGTTAGGGGAAATAGACTCATTAGTAACCGATGCAATTTCACTTATCTTAATATAATATTGGTCGTTAGATTTCTTCTCATGTTTTCCTTCATTGTTAAATTGTGCGTTCGTTTTTTTTAAGTTATTTTTTTTTAAATTTGATTTTCTTCCACTTTCATTTTTATCATATTGGTGCCCATTATAGCTATTTTTCTCATGGACGCTACTGTCTTTGTAGTATGAACTTCGCATGCTCGATTTTTCATAATAGTTATAATCATATTCGTCATTATGATTATTATTACTACTATTATTATCATCACCATTTATGTTCATTAAACTATCACTTCGATTATCGTGATTGTTTTTATAATATTTATTTTTTTTTTTATTATTATTTTTTCCATTTTTATTATTATTATTTAAAACATCCCATGATGGATTCAAATAACCATTTTTTGTTTTTTTTTCATTACTTTTATGCATATCTTTATTTTTTTTAATATTTTCTCTGTTTTTTGATTCCTCTATATTTTTATCACCTGATTTTAAATTTTCTTTACTTTTCACAACATCATCATTTTCTGTATTTTTATAACTACCAGATTCTACCTTACGCATATCATTCATATATTCGTTGATGTTTCTATGGTCTTTTTTTTTGTCATTATCTGTGTTCCTGTAATTATTATATTTTTTATTTGAGTCTTCATTATGCTTATTATTGTATCTCACGTCCTTTTTAGTATCATCATCTTTCCCTACATTTTCCACTATATTATTATTATTATATGAGGGTAATGGTGAAGATATATTTTTTTTATAATTAACATTTCCATTATTTAATATGTTATTATTCTTTTTTTTTTCGCTATTGTTATATTTATCTTTTTTATCTTCATTTTTTCTAAATGCATTAGTTTTATTTTTATTATTTGCATTATCAGAATTAACATTACTTAAGCTTTTACTGTTATTGTAATTATGATCTCCTTTGTTCCTGGTACTATTTATTTCATGATTTTTTTTTTTTTTTTCAGCATATACTTTTCTATTACCTTTTTTAATATGATCAGTTTTTGCTGAATTAACGTCATTGCGTTTTATATGGTCTTCATTTTTTTTAATTGATTCATAAGTCTCGAAATGGAGCACATTTTCATCTTGTTTAGTATTATCATTACTATTGTTATTTTTGTATCCAATATTGTTGCTGCGATTGTTATTGTAATAATTGTTATTATTATCATTAAGATTGCTACAATTATTTTCGTTGTGTCCATGTCTCTCCATTTCTATGTTTGATATTATGTCATCTCTACTATTATTTTCATTTTTATGAAAGGAGTTTTCCATGCCTTTTCTTTTTGTAGGATAGTTTCCTTCTTTCATAAACTTAGAATCGTTAAGGTTCCCTATTTTAGAACTGTTATTAATAGATGTGTCTTTAAAGTCGTTAGAATAATTTTTGTTATTGTTGATGTTCCCATTTTTAGAGTCACCCACCTTTTTATTATTCGTATATATATTTCCATTTATATCTTTACTATTACTCTTCTTACGATTGCTTGCATTCATCCCATCGTTTAAAGTATTTGAATAATTTTTTCGCCTTTCCATTTGATTATAACTTGTCTTCTTGTTATTTTGTAAAGCCCTATTATTTTTATTATCATTACCATTGTTTCCATTTCTACTTAAAAAGCCATTTGTGTGTTTTTTTTTTAATTCACCTTTTGGAGCCATTTTTTCAACATTATTTATATCTTTTTTTGAATTCCAATTTTCATAATTTTCCTTTATTTCATCATTATATTTTATAGTTTTCTTATTTTCCATATTGTTATTATTGTAATTATCTCTTGATCCATTTTTTTCGCTATCATTACTATTGTTATATTCAAAATGTTCCACTGTTCTTCGAGTACTTGTTCTTTTGTCGTTCATTTCATTATTCTTATTTCGTTTCATAACATTCATTAAAGAATACGAGGTTCCGTTTTCATTTTTGTGGTTCCCATTATAGCTGCTATTATCCTCTGTTATGGAATTACAAGTGTTTCGATTTTTATAATCATGATGGCCATTTATCTTTTTATCATGTGTATTATTATTGTGATTATATTTAAAATTTTGATTTCCTTTTTTCAATAGATTTTTATCTATTTTATGATTCTCATCATATCTATCAAACATGTGACCCTTTTCACTATTATTTTTCATATATTTTTTCACTTTATCGTCTCCATTTTTTGAGATAATTATATTGGTGTATTTATTATCATCTTTAATATAATCATAATCATATTTCATTACATCCCTACCCTTTCCGTTCTTGTGAATGTTCATCTTAATTTAAAAAAAAATACAATTTAGTGATGTTTTCTTTATAATCGTATTTACGATAATTTAAAATTGTGTCATAAAAATAATGAAGAAAAATAGGTAGATAAGTATATATGCATATATAAATGCAAAAGAGGTGTTAACAAAAGAAAAAAGATAATATATGCCACTATATGTTTTAATAAGCATCTGCATATGTGCTGTGATATTTTTTTGAATCAAATTTTACAATGTGTAAGTAAAATTTCTTTAATATATCAAGGAAATAAAGCATGTACTGTGAATATGTTATTATTAATTTATGTAGAATTGGACTCATGAAAAATAAACATTTGAAAAGTTATTAAGACACTTAATTTTATAATTCATAAAAACAATAATAAATAAAAAACATTAAAAAAAATAATCATACAGAAATTATAAAATAAAATCTTACTTTCATAGCATGTAATATATAAATTCATATTATATAACAAATAAGGAATACAAGAATCTTTAATTATATGTTATTTCATAAAAAAAACAGCATCTACATATTTACAAACATGTATATGACCACATAATAGTATACCATAACATGCATATAAATATATAATATACACATACATAATATTATATACACTGTTATTTTGCTATTATATAAATATTTATTTATTATATAAATAACGATCTTAGCTTTTTAAACAATAGTTTTATAGCTTAAAAATATTAATATATATGTATGCACATTATATACATATGTATGCTATATACTGGTTTCCCTTAAATATACAACATTCGTCATTAACCCATTGAGATTTTCTTGAACACGGTATTTATATATTTTTTCCTTTCTTAAATTTGTATACACTTTTTTTTGATGTGCTTAAGAAATATTATTTTATTTTATTTTAATTTAATTTTTATAAGTTTTTTTTGTTATATTATTTGCTAACACTGGGTTTCCACTTAATATTTTTTATATAACATTATTAAATAAATATACTCTCCCTATTTTTTTTTTTTGCCATATACATATATAATCCAATATAGCTATACATTAGTGCTAACATGAAAAAAAATATATATGCTTAAAAATATCCGAAATTCCTATTTATTTTTTTGTTATAGGAATTTATAGTGTATTTTTCAAAATTAATGTGATAGCAAAATGATTGTACATTGAAAATATAAGTCAAACATTATTTTTTTTTATGAGCCCCCTGTATTTTTTTAATTTTTATCGTGTTTTATTAAATCACCGTTTTAATAAGGTTTCATAGTTAATTTTTCAAAAAAATTGTTATTTTAGTACATGCTGCATATTAAGTACACGAGCAATCAAAAATTAAACATTTGAATATTATAAATATATGTAGCATATATACCATTTTTGTTTATCTCTATACAGATAGTTATGATACTTTGTGAGGGGGATATATTTTAAGATTTGCATAATTCTTTTTTATAAGATGATTAAAACATCTTTTATGATCTCTTTTTTAAAACTATAAAATATATAGTAATGTGAAGTTACTTTTATAAATAATGGTGCATATTTTTTTGTTTTTTGGCGTGTAATGTCCTCCTTTTGATATATAAAAAACTTTTCTTTATTTAAAAAAGTATAATTATAATGAACGGTGGGATAAGTAGCAAAAATCATTACAGGCTTTCTCTTAAAAATAACAAATCAATATTTTAAAAAATGAGGGTAAATATCATCTTATTTTTCGTATTATAAAATATGTTTTTTGGTGTGCCAGCTTTTTTTATAATATATATAAAAACATTTAAACGATTTATAAAATTGAAAAATTGTAATACTTCCCCTATTAAAAATAATAACCCTGAAAAATTTTAAACTAAAAGAACTTCTTTTCTACCGCTTAATAAGATATTCTTATTTCCTTTTTTGCCACATATAATATCTTTGCTTATTCAAGTTAGTTACCATTTATTCCTAGTTTTTGATTTTTTTTAGTATGTGTTTCATTCTCTACTTTTTTTACAATGATAATATTAGTTGCAATTATATTTGTAAAGATGATTGTAAGTAGAAAAAGTAAACAAACATGCCACTATATATCCATTAAATGGCCTATTATATACTAACATAAAGAAGGTATTTTGACCTATATATGTCTTTCTATATAGATACATTTAAATTTAATATAATGCATATACATATTATATAAGCACACACTGGGCCCTATAAGTGTTACAAAATACACACCAAATAATATTTCTCTCTTTAACAATTTTATTATTCCAAATATGTGTTTTTAACTATTAAATGTTTTGAAAGTGTTTTTTTAAGGAATTATTTTTACATTATTTCGCGTTTCATTAATTTTATAAAAAGTTATATTTTCATAAATAATATATTACGATTTATTGAAAATATTAATATCGAAAAAAAATACAAAACAATCATATAAGGTGTGTAAATAATTACACAATAACAGATTAAATTTAAATATTGTTAGCTAAAAACAAAAGTCATGGCATAAAGCAAAAAAGACAATCATAATATGGCTTATAGATAAAAAAATGTTTTAATTTTCGCTAAAAAACATTTTTTATATTTCTATTATTTATATACGAATATAATATTTTGACAAAATTTCAGCATTGGAAAGATATATTTTTTTTTCCATCCTATGCTTATCTATTATTTCATAACGATATATATAATATACACATGCGCCAATATTTTTAGATGTTTTCTCAAATTATCATTTTAGTTTAATAATAATTTCTATATATTTCTCATTACAATTTTGTAATTTTTATTTCATATTTTTCATTTTTTCATATTTTTGATGCATAAGTGGACAGACACACTAATAGAGATTTGTATATAATGGTCAAGATCTCATCCTTTTAAAGATCTCTTCATGGCGCCATTTTATGCTTGAACTATGAAACATAAGCTTTGTCTTCTCGATTGCCTCTTCAAGATATTTATGAACTAAGTTGGAACTCCATTGTGCAAGATGCTTTGTTGTTTTTATATCATCATCATCTTGATTTTCTTTTTTCACTTTTGATAGTAATTCATCTTCTAAATGTGATATACTTTCAAATCCAACTTCTGAATCGGAGTATATGGGATATGGGTGCATATCTCCTGCATAAAATTGAATCAATGTTCATATATGTGTAAATGTAAACCTTTATAAATTTCGATTTTTAAAATGTCTATGCAAATTTTATACAATACCATATGCCTATATTGACCATCATAGAAAATGAAAACATGTTTTATTTTATTATGCATACGATTTTAGTGTTACCTTCTTCTCCTTCTAAATACAATAATCTCGTTTTTTTTTTTTTTTGATTTTTCAAAATAAATTCCTTATCATTATTATTTTCCTTTTCTACTTTGATATGCTTTGTTGCTGCAAATAAAATTAAAGAGAATATTATGTTTCCATATTCATTTATTTATTTACTTCGTTTTTTTTCAGAATAACATTTATAGATGTTCATTATATTCATTAGAATAATATAGTGTAACTATTTTGAGCGAAATGATAGGAAATATATTCACAACTTTCCAATATCTATATATTTGTTTTACATCCATTACACTTATATCTGCATTTTTTATAAGTTCAATATATACTTACCAATTATCCATCGTTTTTCGTTAATTTTAATTGTTTTTTCATTTTTTCGTTTATTTCTTACATTGAACTTAAAAAAATTTTTATTTTCTATAATATTAACATCATTCGTTTTAATGATTTTGTTAGAAATATTTTTTGATGTAGGAAACGCTGAATTTCCTATTACACTATCTTTTTCATTTCTTATATTATGCACTCCATTATTCATCCAGTTATTATTTTCTACAGTTCTTTCCATATTTGAGATATTGTTTACTCTGGCATTTGCTCTGATAAGTCCCCTTTCCAAATTATTTTTTGCATTGTAATCATTTATATTTATTAATTCTCTTTTTTTAGCATTATTATTCAATTTAGAAAAAAATACTTTTTTACTTTTTAGAGAACACACATTAAAAGAACTTTTCTTATATTCATTCATCTCGTTCCTTAACTTATTTATCTTCAAATTAAAAATTTCAACCTTATTATTCCATTTATGATCTAAATTTTCCATTATGTTATTTTTTATTTAAAATATGCTCATAAGAAGTCAAGCTATTATAACCAATGTAAAGCACAACAAAAGTGTGTCTGAATTAAAAAGAGCATCAAATTGTTTCTCAAAAATAGACAAACATAGAGAAGAAAATAAAAATAAATAAAAAACAAATTAAGTTAGAAAAAAATGCAAAGAGTAAAAGAATGTGACAAAATATATTATACTTTTTAACATATTTATAATGATATAATTCTTATAGTATGCATTTTAATGAATAAAACAACTTTTAACATCAACAAAAAAATTATTCTTATAAAAAAAACGGAAAAAAGTAGTATATTCATCATCTCTAATTGATATTCCACATATTTTATGCGTATTATTCCAATACATTTACACACATACAAGGTGTATGTACACTATTCTTGTTATACCTATTGAAAGACGATTTCTCGCATTTGAAAACATATAATAGTCGTATTTATATCGATTCTCATTTGCTTTCTTATAAATATATATATATGTACATGTTTTATGTTAAAAAATATACTCATTATCTTATTTTCATGATCCTTTACTAATTTTCTAAATTTTGATATCCAACAAAATCATTGATTACCAATCCCAGGAGCAATTCTTTGAATTATACTTTTGAATGAAAGAATCCACCAAAATATGACTATTCGTATCACACGAAGAAATATATTTTTCGTCTATTAATTTTTCTTCTATAGGTATAAGGACATAAGCATCAAGACCTGCATATTCAATCTGCTCTTTTGATAATGGTCTTTTATTCCAATTGGATAATTGTAATTTTTTGCTTAATTTTTTTCTCAAAAATTGAAAACATAAATCATTTAAACTTTTAAAATAATGTTTATTAATTTTTTTGGGTAATGCTGTTATTATATTTTCTGGTCCGTTAAACTTATTTTCTATTTCTTTCTTAAAATTATATGTGCTACTATTTGTTAATTTTTTAAATAATTCTGTATCATTATTTTCAAGAATATTCCTATTCATTAACTCAGCATTAATAATATTATTACAATTGTATATATCCCCATTATTACACTTTTCAACACTCAAGGGTTTTTTAAGATCTATTACATTTATAAATGTATTTAAATTCGATATATTTTTGAAATACATTGACATTATATATATATCACATAAAAAATTAAAGAACAATTTATATATAAATGGATTTTCTAATATCCATTTTAAAAATTTATATACTAATAATTTATAGTTATAATCTATATTAAATAAATCAACTACATATACTTTTTTACATGTTGAAAAAGATATAACACTAGCTTTTTGTTTTCTATTCCATTCTACATCGATACCAACATAAAATTTTTTTTTTTTCATTCTTAAATTACGATTTATATTTTCTATTTCTGTTAAATTATTATTATAATCAATATTATATATATCCTCGTCCATGTAAATGTTATTTATCCAATGATTTGTTTGATATTCTTGTATTTCTATTGTCATTTTTTCAAATTCAATCATATTTTTTATAAAACATATATTTTTTATTTCGTCTGGCAGTGTGTAATGATCATTGCTTATATTACTGGAACTTTCTTCATTATATTTATGAAATATATCGTTGTTTAGACTATTTTTTATATCACTTTTCTTTATAAGCCATTGATTACTCGATTCTATTTTGTTTATTTCATCTAAATTTGTAGAAACATTACTGAGCAAATATTCTTTCATGGTTAGGTATCCCCAATAATTGGAAAAAAGACCTGTTCGAAAAAAACAAACAAGTAAAGAAATTATAACGTTGGAAAAAGTATGAGAATTTAGTATTGTTATGCAAAATAAAAAAACAGTTTGAATTTGAACTATCATTTATAGTATCAATAGTGTTCGTAATGAAATATGGGGAATAACCTGTGTGTTGATCCACTGACAAAAGATAACGAAAAGCCTCCAATTTTAAATGACTATGCTCCAAAGTATCGAAAAATAAAAAAAGAGAATTTTTGGATTCATTTTTTAGTATATGATTCAATATATCTACACAATTAAATGATGAATTTTCTTTTAGTGGACTATAAATACTAGGATTGTCCATAGAAGACAAAAATATGGAGATAAATTCAATAGAAGTAGTAATGTATATTTTATTAGATAAATATTTTCCAACTAAATAATCTACACTTTTCACATTTAAGTTTTTTTCAATTTGTTCTTTTTCATAATTTATATTATTTAATATGATAAGAAAATCTGTATGACTTACAATATCGCATATTAAATTTATGTCCAAATTGTTTTTATATATTTCATTATTTTTAAAAAAAAAAGATAAACTATTTAATACTAATTCTTGAATGGTTTTTTTTTTGGTGTTTTTTAAATTAGGACTAACAGATTTTATAACATCTTGGTTAAAAATAGAAAAAATATATTCTATATTCCCATTATTGCATTTACAAATTTTATGATATGTTTTAACTAAGTTTATAAATATTTCTTTGATATTTTCGTTATATTCGTTTGTTGTTCTTATATTTTTAATTTCCATTAATTTTATAATATAAAATATTATGTTTGCCGCTATACCTTCAATATCTTTATTTTTACATAGTGAACTTATTATTTCAGAAACGTTACCTTTTACATAAACTTTATTATCAGTTGAGTAATAACAATGTCTTTTTAGTTTGAATAAATTGATATAGTCATCTTTTTTAAGGTACTTACAGTTTCTAGTCATATCAAAGTAACACTTTATACTTCCTTCTCTGAATTTGTTTTCTTTTTGTATACTACCACTTAGCTTATCTAAGAAGACCACTGATAAGGTGTTGTATTTCTGACCATTAATCTGTAAATAATGACGGTAGTTAAATAAGGAAACGAATTTAGGCATATTGTATTATTCGAAATAATATAAGTTTTCACTATTATATTTCTACTATACATTTTTTGATAGCATCATCATGTAGTATATTTTCCATCTTATTTCTATGTTTTCTTCTTTAAATTCGATAACGCATTTTTACATATTAATATAATTAAGAGACTGGCATACTCGTGATTTTATATATATGTGCTTGACGATCTGATTACCATTATGACTTTATATATATATATATATATATATATATATAACATATAGAATAATGGTACTTATTTAAGACTATTATCTTTGTTATATCAACACAAAAAGTGATGCTTCCAAAATATACATATACTGTGGAATTACAAAATAAAAACCAGATAAAGAAAATTATTTTCAAGCTATTCAAATGTTTAATAAGTTACTTCCAAATCACCAATTTTTTAAGAAACAAAATGCATTATATCGTATAGGGGCTTGTGTGGTAAATTGTATTAATATATATATAGGTGTAATTAACACAGTTATGTTCTTAATACCATAACTGTTTCGCTATTTATATACTTTTTGTTTTTTTTACTTAATAATTTTTTTTTCGTCAAAAAAAAAGAAAAAAAACGAAAAAAATAGCTATTATGCCGTAAAAAAAATATTAAAAAACAAGGAGAATAAAATATATTAAAAAAATATAAAAAACGAAAAATATGCAAAATCAAAATTTTACATGATAAAACAAAATTTAAATTGTTCTTAAAAATTATGATTAAATAAATTAAAAGGTGTAGATAAAAAAATCACAGTAAGATGAGCATTCATACATTCGAATTTTTATTTAATACTTGAAGAAGTGAAAAACATAAACTGTATGCATGAAGTAAGATGCATTTACATAAACATCGATTGTGCCATAAGAATTTTGTGTAGAAAAACGAAAAACGAAAAAACTTATGAAAAAAAAGTTAAAACAAAAATTTATTAAAATGCCAAAAAATATATATAACTATACAATGTTGCAAATTTGGTAGGGGATCAAAATTACCACCTTTCCATTATGTAGTTATATTGATACATGCTTATATGAATAATCGTTATACGAATATATAAACAAGTATATGAAAATACAAACATAGAAATAATAATTTGATTGATTTTTCCTTTGAAAAATTCAACCTTAAATAAGTATATGACCACACAATACGTGTATACGTGCGGTATAATTTGATGGTCTTATGAAAAATTAATCTTATATAACCCCTCCTTTACACTTAAATTGCCTTTTTTAAGCATCCCCTAATTAATATTCCAATTACAATTAGGGAAGTTTCCTTTTGTTTTTCTTCTATTTCTGCCACATTTTTTTACAAAAAAGTGAGTTATTCATTTATTTCTAATTTTACATATGTATTTTAACGGAAATTATGAATTCTAATTAATGAGAAGAAAGGGTATCTTTACCTCCTATTGATATGCATGCCTTTTTCATTGAAACTGATTAATTTGTCTGATACAAAATGAGTTTCATGATTGTAAAGAATATCTTCTTTTATATTAGTTGTGATGAGTAATAAATAAGAAGAGTTAGCTTCTAATTCAGTTAGAGGAATTAATATGGAATTAAATTTAATATAATAATCATAACCACATGTAGATAGTGGTAATATATCATTATTTGGGCCACCATGCATATTACATTTTTGTATAATTTTATAAACTGAACCATTATGTGTTATAAAAAGATTAAAATAATTATTTTTAAAAATATTGCTAGATTCTATATCAGATATAGCATTATCTTGTTTTTTATCCACTAATTTATATATATTAACAAATGGAATTCCTTTAATGTCTATATTTTGAAACATTGTAACTTTTAATGATAATAATGTAACATCCATAGTATTAAATAGAATAATTGAATAATTTTTTAAAGAATATAAACTAATTAATTTATATTTAAAAATTGAAAATGGGGGTGTAATATAAGAATAGGGAATTAAATATAAAGCCGGTCTTTTTTTAATAGTATTAGGATAATGAACACATATTTGATAATTTGCTACAACATCTGCTCTATATAATGATGGGATTAAACAATATGTACCACTTTCTAATGTGCACTCAATATAACAACATCCAGATTTATATGCACCACTAGATATTATTTCTCCCTTTTTTAAACTTCTAGGTGATGATGTTAAACCCTTAAATATTCTCAAGTTAACAGAATGCTCTTGGGAACACTCTAAAAATATATAAAAAACAGAATGCTCAGGAACATAAAACCGAATATGTGGATTTCTAAAATATGACCATAAATTATTTGAACATCCTCCAGCACATTTAGTATCCCATTCCCCTTTAAAATAAAGCGACTCGTAACTATCTGTTAGCAATTGTGGCAATTCATATATTGATAAATGTGTGTGGCTGAATACTTTTAGTGTAAAATTAAATTCGTCTTTTTGTGAATATTGTGAAACTATTAAGACAAAATCTACATTTCGAAGAGTTTCTTGTTCATTATCTTGGCACTCTTCTGTTTCATTAGAACGTTTTGCCAAATTTTCTTTTTTATTATTATCAACTTTCGATTTATCTGATTTTCCTTTTTGTGCAATATTTTCTTCACCGCCAATTACTAGCTTTGTAAAAGTACATTCCCCATTCGAATATATTCCTTGTTTTATTGGAAATAATGGACAAACAATTCTATCCTTTCCTGCATGAATATGTAATGCTAAGTATTTTTGGGAAACATCTGTTTTTCTATCTCTAACATGTCGTGATAAAAGAATCCAAACTTCTATCGGTTTTTTCCCTATATAATACATACCATCTTCGGATAAATCTTCTTTTTTTACATTAATACGTAAAGAAAATTGAGGGTTATATGCTACTAAATGAGTATCATCTAACAATATTGAATTATTTATAAATGAACTATTTTCCCATTTTGTATGAATTTCAAATTGATAAGGAAATATAATACTATTCCAACATATATATATATGTGAGAAATATTTGACAACATCTTTCCATTGAATCCAAAAGCATCCATCATCTTTATTTTTAGCTTTTTCAAGTGAATAATTTAATTTTTTTTGTAATTTTTTTGTCCAAGTTTCGTCATCATGATGTGAATATTTTCCTTTCCATCTAATACATCCCCATGGGTTTTTTATATATAATAATTTATCTCCTTTATAGCTTTCAATATTTAAAATAGAATAAGCATGTTTTGTTACAATTCCTGTTGAAATCGATACTCCTTCAGGATATTCTAAACCCGATGGTGCTGCGTCCGGCAATTCTAATGTACCTAAGCACACTACACATTTTCCTTTTTTTATGCCATCATACATATTATCCCAAACATCATCCCATTTTTCATCATAGGGTTCTTCGTCCTCTTTATCTGCTCTCATAATTAAATTTTCTTCGTTGCTAATATAATCATAATGATCTCCTGATCCGCAAACATACGTTGACATGTCCATTTTGCTGACTTCACTGCATAAAAATTGTTTTCTTCTTTTTTTTTTTACTTCATAATCTGCTTTTTTTTTATTTGACACGGTTTTTTTTCTAATGTGCTCACCCCTAATTTTTTTTTGTTCGAATTTGTTTATTTCAACATTTTGATTAGTTACAATTCCATTTCTTATTAAGCCTTCACAATTATTTGTATACCCCATAATTTCTATATCTCTATTAAATAATTTTGCAACTCGCACTTGTCTTCTTTTACATTTCATGTATATATTTCTAAAATGCCAATAATTTTTCAACTTATTATAATAATCCCACCTACTGGATAAAGTATAATTACCATTTAAGAATAATCGATGTATGCTTAAGTTTCTAGACTTAATAACAACATATGTAAACTTATCCAGCTTGTTTGATGTATTCTTTACTGTTTTAGATAAAAAAAGAAAATTATTTTTTTTATTTTTACCATAATCCTTTATTGCATATCGACTTAGTGTATTTTTCATCTTATTTCTTTTGTCATTATGATTATCATAAATATCTTTGAACATTTTATTCTCGCACTTTTCTTGAACAAAATGCATCATTTCTTTCTTCATATAATTTTCATATTTTTTATCGTTTATAATAAAATTTTTTTGTATCGCCGAATGAGTAGTAACACATTCAGCGGATGGAGGCGAGCTACTTATTTTTGATTTTAACGAAATGGTAACTGGAATCCATCCTGTTAAATAATATAAATCTGAGCCTGGATTTGAACCAAACATAGAATAAGATCCTCCCATTAGTTTAACAAAAGCTTTTTCTAGTAATGTAACCCATAGTTCTTTTTCATTATTTGAATATGCAACTAATAATGAATTATTACTTTTTACTGGTACGTAATCATCAATAATAATTTTTCTTTGTATTCCATTACAATTTAATCTACATATATACATACCACTAGGATTAAAAATTGGCCAGTTTTTATTTTCATGTGTATAATCAGATATATATGGCGATATAATACTCGATAAAACGGGAACATTATGCTTTTTTTCATATTCTATTAAAACTGTTAATGATGATAAAAATGAACAATCTGCAACAAATCCCTGTCTTATACAATTATTATATAAATTTTGTGACATAACAATTGGATTAATATATAAATCTGATAATCTTTTCCAGGCATAAAACTTTTTTTTTTGTCTTACACTTAATTCTAAAAAACCATCAGGATCAGTCCACTTAAAATTTAACCATCCATATAATTGAAACCCATTAACATAATGAAATATGCATCTTTTTTTATAGCATACTTTACATACTACGTAATTTTTTTTTAAGCAATTGTCATTTAATTTATATATATGGTGACAATTTATTTGTCCATTTTCCACATTATTATTTTGTATATTATTTGTTCCCTTTTCTTTTATATTTAAATATTGCTCATTTTTATCTCCTTTGTTATTCATTGAGCTTAAAATATTATCCCCTAGTTGTTTATCATCTAAAAGATTTTTTTTCTTTTCCCTTTTTTGTTTATCGCCCTTTTTGTCTATCTTTTTTTTCTTCTTTTTCTCGTTTTCCTTTTTTTTTCCTGAAGAAGGGCTATTACAGTACTCCATCAGGTGTTTCCCTTCCATTTGTATTTTCGCCTTTTTATCTATAGTCATTTTTTTACATTCATCGTGTTTTTTTAAAATAATACGATTATTATCAATTTTTATTTCAAAAGGAGTGTCCTTATTTTGATCTTTATCATATTCACGATTTGTTTTTTTTGTTTTTTTTTTTATCAAAATTTTTGAACTTAATTCATTCTTTGTTATATCAATTCTACAATTTTTTTTAGCTTTATTTTCTTTAACGCAATCTTCTTTATTTTTATAAATTTTTAGTTTTTTAGATATATAATCTTTACCAATTTGAGGAGAAAATGTGGAATGCTGGTTCATATTCTTAGATTTATGCTTTAGTATATCATTCTCATTAATATTTTTTCCTCCTTTCGCACTTTTCACATTTATTGTAGTGGGTAACTCCGTTTTATTCGTTAACTCAGTTTTCTGTTTTTCAGGTCGACGTGTATTCCGTCGTTTATCTTTATAATGAACTGTTGTATTGTTATCTATTATTATTTTATCTTTTTCTGTTTTATATTCTTTTTCTAACTTGATATTTTTTTCCTTTGGCACGATTTTACCATTTGTGTCTTTTTTATTTGTTTTTTTAATAATATTATATTTACTGATTTCGTCATTTTTTTTTTTCATTTTTTTTTTCTGTTCATCAATATCTTTTATTGGTGTGTTTCTTTTATTTCCCCTTTTCAATCGCGAATCTTTAGCATATTCGATGGGTATTGTATAATACAATTTAAATATATTGTCCATACTAAAATTTCTGCTATTAGTATATTTTTTTTTTCGTAAATTTTTTTTTTTATGATTTTCTTTTTGTTTCCTTGAATAATTTAGTTCTTTTTTTCTATTATTGATAATGGAACTATTAACACATATTTTGTTTGAATTAACCTGTTTTACATTCATGTTATGATTTCCACTGTCTACTTCATCATGGCTAAGGTTATAGTTAAAAATTCCACAAAAGTTCAATTCCCTGTCTTGTTCATACATATTAAAACCGAAATTATTTAATCTATTATTATTTTCGGTAAATAATTTAACATATTTTACATAAAGATTATTTTTTATATCTGGATCATTTTCAACCCAAGGCAATATTATATATTTTCCAATTAGAGAACTTTCAAAAAGTATTTTTGAAGCATAAATATCATTACTAATATGGCTAGGCATTAATGATAACATATTGAAACTGTTATAGTTATATTTATAGAATTCATATATATGTAAAAATGTATTTTTTTTTAATTTAGAACTTTTAAAATCATGATAATATAATAATAAATCTTTATCTTTACTCATTCCTCGTATTACATTTCCTTCTGGTTTTCGTAAATTGTTATGATCATAATAATCGCCTAAATTTGTGTTTATATTAAAATCATTCGGATTTTTATTCCCATCAAATTGGTGATTATTATTAATAGGTATGTCTTGTCCATTTTTATATAATATATATTTTTTTTTTTTGTCATTTTTTAAAAATTCTTTTTTTTTCATTTTTACCATCGAAACAGTATCATTATTTTTGTTTGTTAACCGTTTTTTTGAAAAGGCATTATTAATAATTCTTATAATTCCCGTATAAGAGTTTTTTTCATATGTGGTATAACCATCTTTATCATCATCATTGTTGTTAACATCGTTTTTTTTTTTTAAACTTTGTTTTTTAGATTGTTTTCCATTTATTTCCTTTTCAAAATTTGGTTTTATTAATTCATTTTTGGACATAGTTTTATTCTCTTTAAAAAATAATGAGGTAGCACTTGATTTTTTTTTTTTTTGATTTTTCACTGTTTTATTATTTATTTCCAATTTGTTTATGTTATTGTAGTTATTTGAATTTCTATTATTTATACTTAATTTTTTTAAGGGCTTATCATTAGTTACTACATTTAATATATCATTATCATAAACTTTCTGTTTATTTTTTGGAATATTACCATTTACATTAGTTTTATATATATTTAATTCACGATTATTGTCATCATCGTTTTCGCTGTCTTCGTTTTCTTCATTCCATTTTGACGTTTTTTCATTTTTTCTTTTTTTTTCTTTCAGCTTAGAGCATTTACACCCCATATCATTATATACATAAACAAAAAGAAAATATGTGAAAGATAATGCTTATTTAAAAACTTCAATTATTAATTTATGGACATAAAAAAGGGAACAATGATACGAACTGAATAAAGACAATATGCGTGTATAGCTTGTGTTACAGATTTAGTTTAATTTGATTAGGGGATTATATATAAAATATTTCTATGCGATGCTACAAATTTCAAAGGTTTTAATTGTGTCATATATTTATTCAAACCCATTAAAATATATACTATACGAATAAGTACATAAACCAATACATAATATGCATATAAATTTATAAATCTATTCTATGCAATTTCATAGATTGGTTTCGCATTTTAAATATACAAATAAGAAAAAATACATATGCATATATATATCAATATTTTATTTTTTATGTATACAAAAAAATAACAAAATAAAATATATTTAGTCTATTGAAATATTTGACATTTTTTATATACTAACACAAATCAAAATCAAAATAATGAATTAATATAATTATTTTTTCCTTAAAATTATAAACGGAAAATATTAATTCAGTTATTGGCATAAAATTATGTTACCTTTTTAAATTAATATAAATTAACAAACAAAAAATAAAATAAATTCACGCTTTTATAAGGTGAGTATTCTAACACTAAAGTGATTATTTGTTATTATATTTATACTTATTTTATTTTATATATTTTTTTAATACGTGCTACAGATAATACATAGTAAGCATGTATATTAAAAATGTATATGATATTTAATTTGTTCTTTTTAATTATATTTTTTTTTTTTTCATTTTTTTAAGTTAAAAAATTTCAAATATTAAAAAGAAAACAATGATAATATAGCACAATTTTACTTTCATTTTTTTAAAACAAATTTTATATTAAATTTACTTTAAAGGTACTATAAAAAAACACCAAATGAAAATAAAAAAATTTATAATATAGATTCAGGGATATATTATTGTATAAGCTTTTAAATTTGTTATAAATATCTAGCATAAATTCAGCAATAATAATATATATTATATTTGCCTTCAATTACAAGAAACGAAAAAAATACAATATTTTCTACATGAAAAATAATAGACAATAATATAATATTTTTAAAACCTTTGCACACAGATATTTTCCTATATATTAAACCACAATTCATATATGAATTTTTATCATTTTTTTGTTGTTGAAAGCAACATATTTTGAACAATAATGATGTTAGGAAAGTATTATATTAAATTCTCCTTAGAATGTATATTTTTCATTTTTATCTCACATAATGGCATTTAAAAACAATGCAATATAGCAGGAAATAGAATCAAAAAAAATATATTTTTAAAAGTGAGAATAGCAATAAACAAAATGCATATAAATAAAACTCAAATGGTGAATGTTTTTAATCAAATTTCTATAAAATTCATAAATTTCCCATAAATAATGCAATTTCTAATTTGAAATAAAATATTTGTGTCAAAAGGGTAATAAATCTGTTGTAGTTGTTTAAAATGTATACATATAAATAATAGTTTTATAAATTGAGGAATATACTAAGAAACATTATAAAAAATGCATACATAAATATATGCATGTGAACGTATGCAAATATTGCTATCGCTTAAAGCATGATAGTCTTGTAAATTTTATTTAAACAAATGTATGAATATAAAATAATATTATACAAGCATGTATATTTTTTTAGACATATAACAATTTTAACTATGCATATTTCTTCAAAAGAATTATTTTATTTTATAATTTATATGATTAGGTAGCACACCATACTCATATATGGATATTGTTTTGTTACACATACACATGGAGAGGCACAAATACTGGAATCGCACTAATATGGGGAAAAATCATAATAATTCATAGAGTTTTTAAAAATGAATAAAACGAATAAACATTATTTATCTATTCTTATTGTTTTTCTTATTTTATTTCCATACATCAGCATCATCTTCTGGCACCTTAAAGTCACCAAACATTCCAGATGGAGGTGCGTATCCAAAAAATTTCTGAATATTTTGTCTAGTTAACATAAGTATTAGGGTATAAATAAAAGTCGATGAACAATGGTATATATTTTTTCCTTGCAACCCGGTTTGTGTTATTAAAGTGAAAGGGAAAATTGGTCTAAATGGTAAAATTGCTATAGTTAATCCTTCAAATAAACTAAACAATAAAGGCATTATAGATAAAAAAATTAAACCTGTTATTATATTTGATTTTGTTTTTAATGCTGTCATTGCTTTTGTTTTTTCCGTGTATATCTCTTCGGCTGTTACCTTTTTTTTTGCTTTCTTTTTATTATTGTTTACAGATATTTTACTTAATAATCCATCTTCTTTCTCTTTTTGAACTTGCTCATACAATGATTTTAATTCTTCGTTTAAGGTTATAAACTTCTCATTTCTGTATACAAATATCCAACTTAAAAATTCGGAAAAAATGCCACAAGCGACTGCTATCCCTATTACTATGAAAATGTCTGTTTTGTTAATAATAATATCATCCATATTTTTCCAAAAAAAAATGAGGAAAAAGAAAATTAATTAAATATTATCTCTTGCTTGAATAAGCTCATGGATATACAACTTATAACGTATTGTGTACAATTAAACACGCCTTTGTTATTAATTTTGATTCTTTGCTTTATTGCAGTTTTATATATTCTTATACGTTTTTCATTCGTGCATAGCAAAAATCAATTTTTAAAGCTCGATCGTCTTTAATTTATGATGATATTGTTTTATATGCATATGTAAGCTGTATATATATGCTTAAATGTTGGTATGTACAGACAAAAATAGGAAAATTGTTTCATCAAAAATTTTCCAATTTTTTTAATTTATTTTACTTTTTTCAAAAAAATATGCATATATATATATATATACAATTTAGTCAATTAATGTTTATACAATTATTTTGCATATATACATACACGGACTTATGTTTGTGATATTCATCATATAAAATATCTTATATAGTTGGAAATGCTAGATTCTTTGTAAAGTTAAAAATAATCAATTATATCATGAAGTATTCTGCGCTAATTCAAAAAAAAGTATTTTTAAATTATGTAAAACATATTTTTTTTTTGAAAATTAATAAAATATTTATCTTTTGAAATTCCATTAACACAATCTCACATATAATATATTTATGCATTTAGTATTATCCCGCGATATTTTCACTATGCATTATTTTAAAAATATAAATAAAGGAAAAAATATTAAAAAGTTAGCACTATGTAACATTAATTTTTTATGTCCGCATTTTAAATCACACTAGTTATATGGTCCTATTATTTACATATAAAACAGCTTTTACGCATTAAAAAAGGACGCGAAATAATATATAAGCTAATATTATAACTATGAATAAAAAATAAAAAGCTATGTTATATTTAAAAAAAAATTCAAATATTTAATAGAAATATGTGAATATGTTTTATTCCAATCATTTTTTTTAAAGGGAAAATAGGCACTCGAATATTATAATATACTATGTATATATAATAATGGAAGTATAATAAAATTTAAATAACTATATAATTTAAAAATATAATGGTACCCCTATAATATTAAAAAAATATATATATACCTCTGTAGAAAAAGCATGTTCAATGTATAAAAAAACATATTTCTGTAAATGGAATAATATGAATAATGTTTTTGTATTATGTTTATAGGGGATGAGATAAATTATACATTCATAAGTACATATATATATATAGTTTTATTATTAAAAAACATATAAGATTTTCTTAAATAATATATATATATATATAACAGGGCTCGTATCCACAATAATATTTATTATATAACAGTGTTGAAGTCTTCTTTTGAGCAACCATATGCCAACTGCAAATTTACACGTTATACAATTGTGGAAGAATAGCGTCCATTTTCATTGTCTTTCTTTTCGCTCCTAGAAAGAAATATATATACATACGTGTATGTATTAGTGCTCAATAAAAAGTCTGATTACAAATAATTTAATTAAAAAAACAATCTTAGTTATCCATTGAGATATTTACGTCAAAATGAAACTTGAAGAAGTGAAGGACATTCAAAAAATAGAAAGGATTGGGGCACACTCCCATATTAGAGGGTTGGGTTTGAATGATTGTTTAGACGCTCGTTATTGTTCTGAGGGTATGATAGGACAAATGAGCGCGCGTAAAGCTGCGGGTATTGTTTTGCGAATGATTAAAGAGGGAAGAATCAGTGGAAGAGCAATTTTATTAGCAGGCCAGCCAGGCACAGGTAAAACTGCTATTGCTATGGGTATTGCAAAGGCATTAGGAGAAGATACCCCCTTTACCCATATTTCTGGGTCAGAGGTTTATTCTTTAGAAATGAGCAAAACAGAAGCTTTGACTCAAGCTTTTAGAAGATCTATTGGTGTTAGAGTAAAAGAAGAATCAGAAGTAATTGAAGGAGAAGTAGTAGAAATTGAAATAGAGCGTTTTCAGGAAAAAGATGCTACTACTAATAATAAAAAAGTCGGGAAAATGATACTTAAAACTACAGAAATGGAAACACTATATGATTTAGGAAATAAAATGATAGAAGCATTACAAAAAGAAAATATTACTGCAGGGGATGTTATTTGTATTGACAAAGGTACAGGAAAAATTACGAAAATTGGTAAATCTTTTGCTAGATCAAAAGATTATGATGCTATGGACCCCAATACGCATTTTGTTCAATGCCCAGAAGGGGAATTGCAAAAAAGAAAAGAAGTCGTTCATACAGTTACATTGCACGATATTGATGCTATAAATAGTAGAACCCAAGGATTTTTAGCATTGTTTTCAGGAGATACTGGAGAAATAAAAAATGAAATAAGAGAGCACATTGATATGAAAATTAATGAATGGCAGGAAGATGAAAAAGCAGAAATAGTACCTGGAGTTTTATTTATTGATGAAGTACATATGTTAGATATAGAATGTTTTTCATATTTAAATAGAGCTTTAGAAAGTGAGCAATCTCCTATTGTTATTATGGCAACAAATAGAGGTATTACTCATATAAGAGGAACTGATTATAAAGCTCCTCATGGTATCCCATTAGATTTATTAGATAGAACGCTTATTATACCTACATATCCATATAAGCATGAAGATATAAGGAAAATACTAGAACAACGTGCAGAAGAAGAAGATGTAGAAATCGATGAATTTGCTAAAGAGCTTTTATGTAAAATAGCATCTGAATCGTCTTTAAGATATTCATTACATCTAATTACATTAGCAAATTTAGTTGCAAAAAAACGGAAAGCAACGGAAGTCACTGTACAAGATGTTAGAAGAGTTTACAATTTATTTATTGATGTCAAAAGAAGCACACAATATCTTATTGAATATCAAAATGAGTTCATGTTTTCAGAATTACCAAAAGATGATGAAAGTGTTAAAGATCAAGAATCCGTTGACGAAAAAAGAGAAAACCAAGAAAAGAAGTGATATAATACTTCATCAAAAACATAAACATGTATAGAAAAATAAGCATTAATATCATCAAATTTGATTTAAAAAATACATATTATAAACTCCTATGTGTCAAATAGCACACAATTTATAATATCATCTTTATCGATTATGATATATAAATACAGGAGTTTTCGTTAAATAATTATACTAGCACGCAAGAATCTATACTTTCTTTACAATATATGCATTTAGCATATAATAATTGTCTCGATTGAAAAACATATATTGTACGATATGTTGTCAATCATGTCATCTTTAAATTGTCATTTTAATTCATATAATATATATTATTTGCTATGAGTATATTTTTTATAATATAATTTAATTAGTAAATAATATTTTAATATTATTTTTTCATTTTATTTTTTCATTTTATTTTTTCTCATTTTTGTTTGCCTTTTTTATTTCATTCGCACTATACAATAAGACAAATTGTTGACAAAGGCAATGCTAATGAAAATATGTCACATTATATTTATAGACTATTCATATATTGCTTTTTCTGTATATCCATAGTGCAAATAAATAAAATTTTCTATAATTTTTTTCACCCCCTTCGACATTGTCATAATTCTCCACAACTTGTATATATTTGTTCAAATATAACTAACATTTTATCAGTTATGTTTTCAAATTATGATTAACTTTTTACAGTTTCAATTAACAAAATAAGTATATGCTTAATTTTTGGATAAATCTTCTACAAGAATAAAAAGCTCAAAAGAAAGAGTAATATATTATAATATATACTATTATAATACAAGTATTAAATAAGTGGGAATGTAAAATTAGACATTTAGGAAATACATATAAATTAAATCAATATAAAAATATATTCTTTTCTTTTTTCAATAATGATTTTTTAAAAGTTTTTAGTACTTATAAAAATACAAAATAATATAAATCTATATTTTTGAATTCCTATATTTACATACTTTTCTTATAATGTAAAATATATTTTTTCCCATTTTACAAAAATTTATTTTTGTAATTTTATTGTTTATATCCTTTTTGTAATAAATACAAAATTAATTATATAAAAAAATATTCCGTGATATTAAACCAATAAAATGTTATTATTATTTTATTATATATATCGTGAGGTAAATCACTTAATTATTTTATATATTTCTTTTAAAATAGTCCTTGCTATTCATTTGTTATTTTAGTCTAATTATTTTATTATAACTAGCTATTTTTCAATAAAATTATTTAAAAAAAAAATTACCAGCTAGCTAAATACACACCACCAAAAAAAATAATGATTTCACCGTTTTTTTTTATTTTATAGAATAAATTTGTTGTTATTTATTATGTTGCTTTTTTAATATTGAATTTTTTTATAAATTTTTAAAAATAGTACTTATTAAAATTAACAAAGGATACTACATGTTATTTCTGTGAATTTACATTAACAAATACATATATATGGAGACCTTATTCTTACAACATATTTGTCTACACAAAATTTATATTTATTATTTTTCCACAAAAGACAATAAATATTTTTTAAAATATTTGTACACATTTATATGCTTGTGAAAAAATAAATAAATTCTTTCACGTAAAATTTTTTTTTTTTATGTTATATATTTTTTTTGCATTCATCATTATAGAATATTTTATTATTTCTGTATAAAATTTTCTTCATAATTTGTTTTTTCCTCTGTAACATTTTTTACGAAATATTTTTATTTTAATTAATTTTTATTATTAAAAAGACATTTATTCTATTAAATAATTCGCTTAATACTTTTTAATATGACTATTTTATTTAATTATTTTCAAGTAAATTAAAAAAATACAAATATTTAAAGTACAAGCTCAGTACCATTTAATGAAAAAAAGTAAATGCTAAAAATAGGTAATTAAAGACAACAAAAAATGTGTATATAAACAATATCATTTCAAAACAGAAATAATGAAGTCAATTAACGATAATGACATCATAATTTCTAACAAGGACGAATTTATATATTACCTAAAAATATTAAACCAAATTGGATTTTACGACGGTAAAAAAAATGCTTATGCATATATACTACACACATATTTTATTTTACCTGTGCCATATTCAGCGATTAAATTATAAACTTATTTATTTCTACACTTGAATACAGAAATTATTTCATTAATCAAATCAGTTAATGTGGAAAATTATAATTTAAATTATGCAGAGTCTATATTAATGGTTAGCAATCATACATATTTGTTGTTTCTTAAAATATTCATAGATTATAAAATTGAACTGCAAAATAAATGACACATACACTCATATGAAAATTTATTTTTATATATACATTAGTAGCCATATCCGTTAAATAATAATGCCGTAATAAACATTTTTCAAATGTTACTAAATTGTTTTTATATTAATTTGTTTCGTTGTTTTAATTTTATTAGGGTACTTCATTCAAAAATGCTTTAAATGTTAAGAGAAAGGAAAAAACAACTCTTGAAAACGTAATAAAAAATGAAGAATCCAGTGAAGAAGAAAAAAAATGTGCCGAATTGCTTAAATTAAAGATAAATAAAGATATAAGAACAATTGAAAGAGACGCATATTTTATCATTAAAGCAAAATGTATTCCTAAAACAGTAGATGAAGTAAATTTATTTTTTATTCACATTTATGCATTATCATTTATATTCCATAAATATGTAAAAGTAAACATAAAGCATGTTGTACACTTATTGAACATAATTAAAAAATATATATATGTTATACACCTGTTGTATAATTTTTAATTTCATTTTTTCAATGTGTAGAAAATATTAATGTTCTATTGGCACTTACTTGGAGATATAATGAGATATTGTACTGATACCTTTAGAATTGAAGACAAAAAGAGAATACAAGAAAGAAGCTTGCAAGCATATTCATATTCCCTAAAATATGCTAACAAAATGAATCTACCTCCTTCCAATCCACGATTATTAGAACTTTTAGTTAGCTTAACAGGTTAATATATAAAACATAGACATATAAGAATATTATATGAAATTAAGCATTATGAAATATTATTATTTACATTTTTTTGAATTTCTTCCTAGTACTACATAAAGATATGGATACCCAAACAAATGATCCCATAGAAATGGCTGCCCAAGCTTTTAGAGATGCAATTCAAAATATGCATCTTTTAGAGTAATATATATTAAATTGTTTATAATACAAAATGTTTTAAAAAATACTTCCTATGTGAGCTTCTTTATTTTTATACAATCTTATATTAAGTGCCAATACATATATATATTTGTTTATTGTTCATCTTTAGGAGCGATGAAGAATGCTCAAAGACAATTGCCATATTAGGAATACTAAGAGACAACATAAACAAGTGGTGTAAACGTAAGTTCCGTAAAATATATTAGTTCTTATATATATTTGCAATATTACAATCAAATAATCAGTTGCTTGGTATTATTTTTTTTAGTTAGCAAAAGAAAAAACGTAAATGCTTTATTTGAAATTAAGGGAGAATATTCTAACAAATATGAAGACATTGTAAATAGCATTAACACATAAGTTTTAAATAATACAGAGAATATATCATAATCCCCAGAAAAGGGCATATATATACTGTAGATCCATATGAAATTATTTTTATAGCCTTTATATTATTTCGCTCGGATTTCTACTAATATATTTTTATCATAACAATTTATGTCCAATTCTGTTTTTTATTTTAAATATTGATTGTAATAACAAATTCCAAAAGACAGTTTCGTTTTAATTATTTTTTATGTTTAATATGGAAGGCACATTTTTTAAAGCATTTATAGCTATAATTGTTAACATTATTTGCTGTATATGCATGCTGAAAATATTAATTTTCATCGTTTATATTTACACTGTAATATTTTTTAATGTCTTTAGTCGTTGAAAAATATAAAATTTGCATAATAATATTAATAAAACGAAAAAAAACAAATAATAATAATAACACGATGGCTCAACATAAAAAACAGTTATTTAAAATTAAGTTCATACATAAATGTACATATTAAATAAATGTTTTTTTAATTAAATAAATATAAAGCCTATGCTTTCCAGTCAGCAACATATATGTTATTGGTTCATAGTACACACATGTGCCCGATTTAATATTTTGTTTTCTCTTATTTTTGATATATTTATATTATTTATACCTACGTACTTATAAAGTATGCCTAAAATTTTAAATGCATTATTTTAAACATCCGCACCAATTTTTAATATACATATAAAAAATATATATAAAATATATAGCATAAAATGGATTTCCATGAAAAAAATACATATATAAATATTATATTTTTACAGAATTTTACAAAAAAAATTAATTATTATTGTTCTTGAATATATGGTTATTCTTTGTTTCTATACTCGGGAGGTATCCAATCAATAGGATTGACATCTGCATTTCTATATCTAGCTGCTCTTCTAGCTTCAAGATATTGTGAAAAGGCATGATGGTCTATTTCTCCACCATAATAATGCCAATAAAAATGCTTGTAATATTCCTCAGGATCTATAGTAACTTCCAAAGGTTCAAATTTTTGCAAATACATAGTAAATGCAAATATTGGTAAAACCGTTGCTACTAATGAGCCAACTAAAAGAAACAAAAATTGGAATTGACCCCACCCCGCTTTAAATAATTGCATATATGTAAAATGCTTCTTATAATCTTTATTATTATAATAAGTAACTAATTCATCTAGTGTCATGGAATGAATAGATGGACCACTCCAATTCCCATGTTGATATCCTGTTTCTTTTTTTGTTCGTGTTTTAAACATATTGATCCATGGGTAGTCATGAACTTTTCTTGGGTCTAAGCCATTATAAATTCTTGGGGCCTTTCCCGCATGCGGGACTTTAAACATTTCAGATGTTGGGTAATATGATTGTAATGTTGCATTTGTGAACAAATATTTTATTTTACTTCGTGATATCACCATCGTATTTATAACATATTTACATATATAATATTATTGTGCCTTAATTTTGATTATCGTGAAAATATTTTTTGTTTTTTAAAAACATTTGAAAATAATATATATATTTTTTTTTTTTAGCTAATCTGCATATTTTCAAATATTTTTATATACAAATTTATTCTTTTATATAACATTTATTACTAAATAAATGATAATTATATACTTATTTTAATTTTCCGTTAATTGTTTCATATTTTATCATTTTTTTCTTTACACACAATATTATTTATCGAACTAAATAATGTTAGCAAAAAAAAAAAAAAAAACATATATATATTTTTTTTTATGCATATATATATCAGTTATAGGACTAAAATTTTACACTTAATTAAATTAACAAAAAATATAATAATAAAATAAATCAATGATTATACATGTCAAATATCCAAAGGGTAAAAATATTACGTAATTATGATTTTAATATTTTGGTATTCATTGCGTTTTTACTTTGTTCTTATTATTTTTACTTAGTGTTTTACTTTTTTTTATTATAATATTATGTTTTTTTTGCGGTAACATATTTTTTAGTGTTCCTTTTTTTTCTTTATATTTTCCCTCTTACATATATAATTTTTTGGCCTTATTATATAAATATATTTAACAATAATAAAATATTATTACAGTTAACCTTGTATAATTTTTCTTTTTAATAAAAGATACAAATGCACCCATAATTCTGAAAAGGAACAATTATTTTAGCTAATAAAAATGAATTATATATATACAATAAACACACATAAAATATGGTTACGTTTTAATAAAAAATGAGAGTTACAACACACACCACATTATACCATTTGACCATTTGAAAAGTGTTTAACTTTTCATCTTAATCTAATATTTTATATTGTTTTTTATTTTGAAAATTTATTAAATGGGGAAGTATTTTAATATTTTCAAACGTATTTGTTTATTATATATTTAAAGCAATTTTTTCAAAGGTAGTTGCAATTATTTAAAACAAAAAAGCAGAAGGAAAACAAATAATTATATTATCCATTTATTTATAAAATAAATGAACTGTCAACAATAGGGCATTTAAATTCTCAGTTGTATTCATTTTTTTAGTATTATTAAAATTATGTATACTTATATTACTATTTTTCTACTTTCTTATATTTAATCATAATTCCCACTTGTATGCTAATTGAGTCACATCATTATTATGTATTCATGAGACAACATAGGAGACTTTTAAATTACATGAACAAACTTTACAAACACACACACCAATATGCACATTGTATTATATTAATAAGTCAAGGAGCATATGTGATTGCCTTTTTCTTCAATTCAAATGTAAATAAAAAAATACTAATGTTTTTCAAATTGATGAGAAAAATGAAAAAAAAGTTATGCATTTTTTGAATATAGGGCACAACATCGCAATTAACTCGGTCTTAAGAACACACACATGTGTATATATTTATATAATTACTACGATCGTAGTTTTCAAATCATATTTTATTCTTTCTTTTGTTGAATAATGATGTGACGAATTATATATGCGAATATCCATGCGTAGTAACATACACTTTTTTAATTTACACTTTGCTGTGTTTCATATTTTTATAAAATGATTACAATGGGTAAAAGGAAAAATCCATGAATATAGAAACGAGAAGATTAATCATATGTACATAGTCATTTGTTTATTTAATTTTTTTAAGAAGTAATTTTCTGTTATGCTTCAAAGTGATTGTTTTACAAATATAAGGAGCTTAACAAAATGGAAAAAGAATTTTATAAACATGTTCTCTTATCTTTTTGGTGATTTAGTGAAAATGTGTTTTATTTTTTACTTTTCAAAAAATATAAATAAATACATAAAAGGATTACAATGTAATCGAGTAATACCCTTTATAAATGATCCTAAAACAATTAAACACATTTATAAACACATACACATATTATATACACAAATCTGAAAAATAAAATAAATATAGTGCTATTTAGCATGACAAATACATTATATAATTACTATTTTTTAATTTTGTTAATTTTTCTTATATACATTTGAAATAGCCTATACTAAAATAATAACATTGAGAAGAGAAAATAACAGAAAAAATATAAACACTAAAGGGATAAGCATAAATAAGTACACTATTACTCGTAAATATTATGTGCACATAGCATCTATGCATGCTATAAATAAAAATTTCACTAGGCTATTTTAATATACTATTTACGCAAAAATAAATAAAAAGCAATTATAATTATTAAAAGCACATTGCTTTGTCGTTATTTTTTTCATATATTTTCTTCTTTTTTTCTCTTATTCTTTCTCTTTTACGGCATTTTTTTATTCACAATTTTAATTAGGTGTTCTAATATATTTTTGGATGGACTTAAAAATATACACGTAACTATGTTCCCTCAGTGAAATCGTAAATAGATAGTGAAGTGCGTAAAGCATACAAAGGTATAAATAAGTTCACATTATAAAAAATATATAATATTTAGTTACACATTAACATTTTTAATACTCCAAGAAATTAATTTTAAAAAATCGTTTTTTTTCGTTCCCACGGCGATTATGTGATAATTAGAGTCCTATTTTATTCTTGCACATATACTTTCTTTTTATTTTATTTTTTTTTATGCCAAAAAAATCACATAACTTAAATAAATTCATTTATAATAATACGCTAGCCTTTTTAAAAAAAGTTATTACAATATTAAAAGGAGCATAATAAAATTATTTTACACCCTAATAAATTAATATAATATCATATTTAAATAATAAGTAAATAAAATATAATACCAGTTAAAATAAGAGAAAACATACTATTAAAAAATAATACAATAAATAAAACAGTGTAAGCATAAATATATGAAGGGTGTGTTATCGTTAATATAGATACATATACGCTCGTAAGTATATACACTAAATACACGCATTTAATAAAATAAAATTATCGTTAATATTAAAGCTATAGCAATATTAAAATCTACAATAAGCAAAAATGTTGGAGGCAAAATTAAATAACGCATCTATTTTAAAAAAACTATTCGAATGCATCAAGGATTTAGTGAATGATGCAAATATTGATGCTGATGAAAATGGATTAAAATTACAAGCATTAGATGGAAATCATGTATCTTTAGTTAGTTTGCATTTAGTGGATTCTGGCTTTTCTCACTACAGATGTGATCGTGAGAGAGTTTTAGGTGTCAATATCGCTTCACTAAATAAAGTTTTCAAATTGTGTGGTATTAACGAATCTGTAGTTATTTCCAGTAAAGATGATGAAGACAATCTTAATTTTGTATTTGAAAATAATAAAGAAGATAAAGTAACTAACTTTTCATTAAAATTAATGTCCATTGAACTTGATTCATTAAACATTCCAGACTGTGATGAAGGATTTGATGCAGAAGTCGAATTAAGCAGTAAAGAGCTAACTAACATTTTTAGGAACTTATCAGAGTTTTCAGATACTGTATTTATTGAAATAGATTCAAATAGCATTAAATTTACGACAAAGGGTTTAGTAGGAGATGCAGAAGTTGCATTAAAACCAAGAGAATCAACAAGTGAAGATGACGTTGGTGTTACAATTAAATCCAAAAAAAAAATTAAACAATCTTTTGCTATAAAATACTTAAACTTATTTTCCAAATCTTCTATCCTATCTGATGTAGTTATCCTAGGCTTAAGTGACAGTCGACCAATTGAATTTAAATATGAAATAAAAGATACATCACCAGATTCCGATGCTTTAAAAGTTGGATTCATTAAATTTTTCTTAGCTCCTAAAATGGATGATGATATGGATAATAAAGACTAAAATTAGGGCTTGCTATATGGCTCTTATTTTTAGCGAATACCATTATTATAATGTACACATATTTTTTTCTCATTTTTTTTGATTAATTTCATTAAAAAGATAAATTAATGACTATGCCTATATGTACAATTACATTATTTTACTATATATGAATATTTACTAAAAGTGCCTTTTTAGCGTGCCTCAAAACAATGATGTACATGCATGAATATATGTATGTATATCAAATGTAACGAAATCTTCATTTTCATTGATAAAATTTTAAGCTTTTAAAAAAAATAATCGTCAATTTTTTAATCGCAATTATACCATCAAAATAAGTTCAACTTTGAATATCTGTTATACATATAAGTGTTCTGTCTTTTAGTGAGGTTAAATAATTAAATAAAATGAGAAGAGTATTGTTACACTCTTTTTAAAACGAGGTTTCACTTGTTTGTGAAAGCGGCAAAAATACAAAAGGAAAATAAATGAATAAATAATCACATATATAAAAAGTAACTAAAGTACACAAGCAGCATATGTACACATTGAATTTAAAAAAATTCAACTGTAATCATGCTTTATAAATGTTTTTCATGTTTTCAAAAGAAAAAATACACAAACATATATATACATATGGACGTTTTCGATATGAAGGATAATTTTTCCTTTTGAACGTCATGTGTGTATAAATATTTCTTTTTCATACGATTAATAGTTATAACTAGCAGCATCACGCCAAAGAATTAATAGATCGGCGAATGCATCTCTTTCTTTGTTTGATTTTGTTTTAATTGGTAACTCTAGGCCCTCTGGAAAATCTTCAGTAGGGGGTCCATAAACGCATAATACAACTTTTGAATTGACTTTTCTAGGCTCATATTTATTAGCCGCTTTTAACAAAGGATGTACTAATCCTTTGGATATATTTTTAATACGTACTACCGATATTTTAAATATACGATCTAAATTATCTCCTACTGTCCATTCTAAGGTTCCTAAATCTTGACTAGCTTTCCATTTGAACAATGTTCTTTTATCGCTTTTATGGTATATTTTATATTGACCACCTGTTCTCAACGCTTCTTTAACATTTTGAGGTAAATCGTGAACACCATTAACATATGGATCTTTATCAAATTCTGATAAACTAAAATCAAAAGTTAATATAGTATCTTTAAATGTATCTAAAGGATCTCCATCTGAACCCATTGCTTCTAATGTTTTTTCAATACTTTGTACAATTTGCTTATGATCTTTTTTATTTTGGATTTTAGATATAGATGATTTAAATAATTTTACAATATCTCTCGTAATTGTCATATCGTATATTTCTGCAGAATTTATCGCAATGTTATCTATACATATAGCCAACAATTGCATAATTACCATATCACCACCAAAATGATTTAAATTGTTTTTAGCCAGAATATCAAAACCAGATGCAGTCATAGAAATAATACCTAATCTATGATATGCAAAATAAGCTAATAAACCAAGAGATACTTTTTGTAATCTCAATTGTTTTTGATGATTCTCATCATTTGAACATGTTAAAACAGATTGTAATATTACATCTATCATTTCTTTATCCATACTTATATTATACCATCCTCCTAATCTAGCATTGAATAATTCTTCGTCTTCTTCAGAATATTCATTAACTACACCTTCGACATTTTTTGTATAATATAATACACATAATAATATACGTAATGCTTCTAAAACTACAATTGACTTTTTAACAGATTTAGATATCAAATTTGCTATAGTAGGTATTCCACCACAATTACAAAATTCATATGCTAGCTCTTCTGATTGTATTAAACGTCGTGTACATCTTAATGATGATACTACTAATTCTGTTATTTCAAATTCTTCTGTTTCTGCTTCCATACAACTAATTAATATACTAAATGCATCTGCTTTAATTAATAATGGTAAACTTGATTCTATTTTACATTGATTACTCAATAAATGAATAGCTAATGTTAATAAACTAACATCATAATCATATAATTGTATTGCATTAATTGTTGTTTCGATACCACCATTTTCTGCAAATGCTTTTGCATTTTCATTAAGTCGGCATAAAGAACATAATATATCTAATAAGAAAAATATGACTTTTGAATTTTCTCTATTTTGTTTTAATACATTTAATACAGGTATTAAAGTAACTCCGAATTTTCTCATATTTAATTCTTCATTTTCCATAACTAAATTAGATAATGTACGTAAACCTGTTTCTAATTCTGCATCTGGAAATGATTCATTTAATTTGTTAAGCCATGATTGATAAGAAACTTCTATTTGTGTATCTAAAAATTGTTTTATATTTGCAGTATATAAAGATAAATTAGATATCGCTTTAAATATACTTTCAATACATCTAACAGCATTCTTATTATCACTACCATCATAACTTCTTAGACATTCTACTAATTCTCCTGGTGCACCATTACCACCATATGTCTTCTTCATTTCTTCATTTCGAAATAATATATTACAAAGTAAAACAGACCCACCATTTACTACATCGAAATTCGATCTATATTCTTTTAAAATTCTAACATTAATATCTGGACCCTTTAAAGAAGAAAATATACTGCTATTTGCTTTATGATCAATACACATATTAGCTAATGCCAAACAACAATTTGTTATAGTTGGTTCCATACCTTCTACATTTATATATCTTAATAATAAAGAAACACATGCATGAATACCCTTTAATTCTCCAATTTGTGTTTTTATTTCTTTAACTATAGCTAAACTTCCAATTAAAAATAAGACATCTGGATATAATATTTTGTCCGTTTCTAAACTATTTATAATATTAATTAATCTAACTAATATATTTGCATCTAATAATGTTTGAACATGGAAATCAGATACTATTTTTCTCATAGCACGAAAAACATGACGTAGTAATAAAACGGAAAAATAACCCTGATCATATTGATTCCATATTTCAATTAAATGGCGAACAGCATTAGTATTGTTATATATATTTCTATTATGGGCAGTTCTATCAATTAATAATACACGATTTATTAAGAAATCTTCTTTTTCTGCTTTTTCTAATGTATTATTTGCAGCCAAATCTCCAACAGATGTACTTATTACATTAGGATAATCTTTTATATCAGCAATCACTCGTTGTAGACCTAAAGGATCTTTTGTAAAGGCACATAAAGAGCGGCATGCATAATGTTTTACATGTTCTTCGGGTTGTTTAACAAGAGAATGGAATGCACTAATATGAAATTCTTTTTTAATTAATTCTTGAACATTATCTTGATTTTCACATAATAGTTCTATTGACATAAAACCATATGAATTATCTACTCCTCTTTCTGTAGTATGTGATAAGTTATCCTTGTTATATATTCTTAATCTGTCTAAAAGAAAATTTATGTCATCATTTATTGAAGGTTCGTCAAGAACACTTATTGACATTTCTTTATTTTTATATTCTGTAAATGTATCAAATACATCTTTACATGTTTTCTCTTTTGGTTTGTCATCTTCTATAGCATTGAGTATATTAGTTATTCTTAATTTTGTATTATTAACAAAATCATCACCTAGTTCTCCTCTATTTTTTTCAACCGATTCTTCTAATTCACTTAATATTTTATACAATTCATTGTTTGTAGATAATTGTCTTCCAATACCTTCATTTTGTACTAATTTTTCTAACATTTGTAAAAATGCATCTGCTATATTTTTATTATTCAATATATCGTGATAATCATTTTTTAAAATAGATGGTAATAATGATACTAATAATTTAGAAGCTGCAAATGGGTCACATGCAGATATTTCAGATATTGCTTCTAAAATTGCTAATTTCACTTCTTCATTCTGTTCATATTCGATTAGTTTTTCTAAATTATTTATTGCTTCTAATTTGTTTGCTTGTCGGACATGTGCAAATAATCCAGTAGATGCAGCATCTTTTAATAAGTTAGCATATGCTTTTATGATGTTTGTTCTATCTTGTTCGGGATAATTAGATAAATGCTCTTCAGATACTAAGCTACTAATTTTTTTTAATGCGTCAGATGCTATTTTTTCATCTAATAAATTAGATAATATCATTTTGTCGATTAAACTTATAAATTCTAATATTCTATCTTTACTTGAACCAACATTTACTAATAACTCACATGATTCAACTATACGAGGAACATCCATATCGTTAATATATCCAGATGTATTTGCTGTGTCTGCTAATGCTCCCATTAATCTAGTACCAGCTATAAATACAGCATCATTTGACTTATTAATATTCATAATAGATAATGTCTGGTCTACTATATTTCCTTTGGAACCATTCCATTTCATATGCATCAATTTAGAGCCTTCTTCATCAGAAGCTATTTGTTCTAATAATTCAAAAACACTTTGTACAACAGATGGCTTATTTTTATTGTCTTCTAATATTTGGTAGGTACTAACTAATATCGGGGATAAATTATCTGTTATCAATTGTTTTGTATATGGATTAAGATAACACCCTGATAATACTGAATAAATAGGTGCTACTGTTTTATCATGTTTTAATCCTACTTTATTAGTAATCATATCTGTATATTGATTTAATATTCCAGCAGATGCAACAGCCCATGCACCTAGTTGATCTTCAAAATCATATTTTACACGATCTACTAATCTTTTATTAACTAATGCAATATTTGTTTGTAATGAAACATTTTCTAAATTAGAACCCACATACGCATTTAATTTCTGTAATGTAGCATCTGTATATTGTAACGCATCTAGAGGGTTTTCTAATGGAGCTCTTAAAAACAATTCTAATTTTCCAGACAAATTATCAATTTTTTGAACTGCATCAGCATCACTATCTTTAACGCTTAATATCATTTTCATTAATTTCTTTACTTGTTCATCTGCACCCATATATGAAAACAATATACCACCCAATCTGGATATTTCTTCATTTTTACCATGTATCATAGTAACATCAGAAATTATATCAATAGCACCTAATTCTTTAAATTGAGGCTTATCGTTATTATTGCACAATTTAACTAATACTGACATTATTTCTTGTGCAGTTGATTCATCATTTTTATTCTTTCCTAAGCATTCTATTAATATTTTCATAGCCGAATATTTATCGATTTTCATCTTTTCTTCAATAGTAACATGCTCTGCTATAGTTGCTAAGCATTTCGAACTGTCTTGGATTATTGGTAAGTCCATTTGATATTCTCCCATTATTTTAAATAAGTTATCAACAATTGGTGTTTTGGTAGATATGTTAACAGAGATTTCTTCTTTTTCTATTTTTAATAATTCATATAAAGCCTTTATTGCATTTTTTCTAGAATCCTTATTTTTTTCTGAATTTCCAATTAAATTTACAATCACAGAAATAAGCTTATCGTATTCAGGATGTGTAATTAGTTGGTTTATACGTTTATTAGTTGTACATATACACGCTAAACAACTAAATGTACTTTTTATTACAGTATCGGATTCTGAAAAATGATTTATTCCAGTACACAGTTTTTCTATTAATCCTAAATCAATTGCTATATCAGTATTTATTATATCATGTTTTAATAATAAACTTAAAGATTCTAAAATATTCGCAACTGCTTCTTCTGTATATTCATCTCCAGGTAGTTTTAAAAGATTATATAAGTGCATTAAAGACGAAGCCATATTGCTTTTTGTTAAATGAACAATACCAATTCTTGATTGAGATACATTACTGCACACATGAGCAACCTCTGATATAGTAGCATCATATAAACTTCTACCAGTAATACTATAATCTTTTGCATTATTATTTTTATAAGAATCTGGGTTGTTTTTTAACCATTCAACAATATTGTTAAGGGTTTGTCCTATATTACAACGAGCAGATATTTTACTTGATTCAGCCGTTAATAACAATTCATTTAATGAAACTAAATATTCGTGTAATTGCGGAAGATTATTTGCTTGTATGGACTTGTTACACAATCTTAATAATTCTTCTATTTCTCGTGTTAATGTGTCTAATGGCATTAAAACAGCTAATAATGGTGCACATGTTGTTTTTAATTTCGTGTTTTTTACATGTGTTCTTAATGCATTTTGTAATGGGATTAATGTATTAGCTTTTTTTATGGCATCTAGCGAATCACTATTAATTTTTAGCATATTTGCTAAAACACTAAAACCAATTATTTGTACATCAACATACATAGGAACTTTATGAATATATGTAACAATTTGTTTTACATACCCTTTATTAACTAAAACTTCTGCACATATCATATTACTACTTAATAAGATGTTATTTATAGCTGATAATAAATTTGTTTGAGTTAAACGAGATTCAGAATATTTCTTCATCATTTTAAATATACTTTCTAAACTTGATTCAACAATTTCTTTAGTACTAATTTTGTTCACTTCTGTTAAATAATTTATACATTCAGCAGATGTGATTAAAATATTATCATCTGGTCCATCTCCTTCTGCTAATCTTTTTACTTGTGGAACACACATTAATTCAACTATTGATGCTATAACTTCATGTACCTTATTTAATACATTCAACTTTAGTATCTTTATTGTTTTTAAAGCAGCTTTAATTAATTTTGTTTGTTCATTAAATTTTGGGGATTCGATCCACGTCTTCATACCGTTATATATAGAAGAATCGGCTCCTTTGGATTCCAACATCAATTTCAACGATTGTATTCTCGACAAACCTGAAATAGCAGCTAAAGTTTTATAAGCACGATCTGGATTCGATTGAGCTAAATTTATAATTGATTCAAGATTAGAAATATGTCTTTGGCAATCACTTTCAGTAGCTAAATTTTCCATAATTTTTGTACCCTCTTGAATAATAACTTCTTTATTTTCATTTTCTAACATAACTGTTAAAACGGAATCAACTATTTGCGGATTGCTTAAATAAGTTAAAGCATCAGAAGCTGTTAACATTTTATTTAATAATTTCAAACCAGTTTCTGATATAGAGCTATCAGTACTAACTGCAGATAAAGCATTAGCGATACCACTTATACCACCATACTGATTGATTGGTTCTATTGTTTTTATATGATCAGATAATCTAAAATAAACACTGAATACATTAGAAAGATAATCACTGTCTGTTAAATGATACTGGATGCATGTTGATAAGATTTCAATTACTTGATTATTTACCATTTGCTCATGAAATTCATTAATCATAGATGCTGATGCAACACAAGCCATACTTGCTTTTGCTAAGTCTAGTGATTCAACAGAGGCATATAAAATAGGAAATAAAGATGCAAACAATAAATAATTATTTATTTCATTAGCATAATTTGATCGGGATACAAATGGGATTAATGCAATGCAAATAGCACTAACGCAATCTGCATCATTTGGAAAATATGACAATGCAGTACAAAGTGTAGCAATTCCTCCATATTCATATACAACTCCAGCATGTGAAGGGTTATTTGATATTCTTCCAAGCATTCTTGATGCCCCAGCTACTAATCTTGCGATTTTATCAGGATTACTATCATATTGTTGTAGCCCACTATTTATTAATTCTATAAGTACAGGTATACCTCCTGATTCAACAATTTTATCTGTTATTGAAGAAATATATGAAAGAGAACTCAATAATTCTAATGCCGAATCATGCTCTTTAGATCCTTGTTGTTCTTTTTTTAATATATTTAAACAATCAGTTAATTGTTCTGGACCTACAGCTGATTTCATAGTATCACTTCCTTTTGAAACAACTCTTGGATATGCTTTAAATTTATCTAAAATTACAACAGATTTTTCAATTATTGTTGGAACCACATACCCATTTGACAATAAATTTTTAATTACATCAAAAGCCCCTTCAATTATTTCTGCAGTTTCATCATTTATATTCTGAATAGATAAACAATGATCTATTAATTTATGATGAGCATTTTCACCATTTAAAGCCTCCGAACCAGAAGGTGATTTAGATACAACGGATAAAGCTGATATAATTGAGCTTCCCAACTTCGTAGTATATGTATCTGATGTAAACACATTTAATAAAGCAACAGAAAGCTCTCCATCAATCTGAGAACTTATATCTTTCATATTTTGAATAAATAACATACAATTTTTTAGCGTGTCTTGATCCTTTGGAATTGTTTTAATAATTTCTGTTATGGCATTTACTCCACCATCACTCACTAATTTTTTTAATGCCTCATTGTCTTTTTCGGAGCAACAATAGTCAGACATAGCAAACAATACTTTACTTGAGCAATAAAGTATATCATCGTCATCCTTATAATTATTCACTGCTTTATTTATTGAAGGTATTGCATCTCTATTTAACGCATCATATGCGTTTTCTTTATAAGCTTTGGAAGTAGGATTGCAAAAATCAGATAATGATCTTAAACCAAACATTAACATACGTTTGAAGTTTTGGTGCTGTACTATAGAAGATACAGCTGTGCTGACCCCAGGGTCGCACCCCATTCTCACTAAAAATGGAAAATAATATATAAATAAAATTTATCATTTTTTCTGATATATTTCTATATAAGAGTTAAAGTATTTTTCTATCTTTATTATATAAATGCAACATTAATACAATAAATAAATTTATATATTTATATAGGCATATTTATCATCGATATATAGTACTAATTCGATCATAATAAAAATGTGCACATATATATGAACTTTTATTTCAAACTATATTAGTTGCTTCATGATAATTATAAGACAATGTAGAGAAAATATTATACATATAAATTAATTGCATTCATTTTTGTAATTTTTACCTTGAATTCTTGGCATTTCCTCAGATATAAAATAATAACAAATAGTATGTAAATATTGTTATAAAAATGTGTATAAATATTATATATATTTATACAAGGAAAGCAACTATATATAGTGGATTTTATAGGTATCCCTAGTTGCCAAATGAAAAATGTGTGTTTCGGCACGGGCGTTTTATTTGTTTGATTTTTTCTAATCTCTTGAGTGTAAATATAAAGGAAAATAATTTTAATCAATAAGAATCATTATTTAAGAAAATAAGCAATTTGTTATTATAATTTTAATTTTTTTTATCGTATAACACATCAATTGTATTTCATTAAATTGCGCGGCATTAAAGCTAAAAAATTAATTAAATAAGAAAAAAAAGGAATAGATATAATCTTTAATTACCTTTTTTTTGGTGATAATTTTTTAAAAATATTCTTAATAGATAAGTGTGAAAAATAATAAAATAGTAACGTTTTTGTGTAAATATATAAATTCTAGAAACTAAAATAATTCCCTATATAAAAAATGTAACTAAACACCAAGTGTAATAAGGTAAAGGTGTATATTAGTAATATGTAATATGTATTAAGTGTGTTTATGCGCATGCATTAAAATACAATATAAAAATAAATAAAAATAAATGTGACGACATAAATTAAATAATAACTAAATTAAAAGAATTAATATTGCGCATATGGGAATAAATCGAAAAAATAACACAAATAAGAATAAAACAATATGTGTTATTGTAAGATTAAATACTTGCAAACTAATATTTGCGTAAGGTGTAGTATATTTTTTTATTTTTTTAGGGTGTAAGGAATATCTAATAAAAATTTCATCAATACCCTAATTATTTTTTTATTTCTTTTGAGATATTTCATAAAAAAAATGTGTTATACATTTTTCTTATTTTAGTATATCAATACATGCAAAATTGAATAATCCTAATATATAATTTTTTTTATAATATTGTATAAATGCAAATAAATATGTTTACATATATAAGACAATAATAGAATAGGAAATTAATATTATATATATACATTTTTTACGTAAATATAATATTCCTTATTTCTATTTCATTTACATTCCCAAAATAAACAAAAAACTAAAAAAAATGGGACGGGAAAAGTTGAGTAATTAAAAAAATTTCTTGAATTTTCATAAAATATAATATTTTAAATAAAAATTCCATATTCAAATTATATATTCGTCATTTTTAAGGGCAGCATTTATTTTTTTATTAATTTGTTAAAATTGCATACAGTTGTAAAATACATGTCTTTTGCTGCAAAAAAATAGCAAAACTAAAAAAATATACAAAATAGCATAAAGAAGATAAAGTAAAAATATTGTACATATAATGAGTATAATAATGTGCAATTATTCTTATATGTTTAATTATTTGCACCCATACAATGTAAGGATTAATTTAAACATTATACAATAATAAATTTAAAAGTAATAGCCAATATATTACTATGGAAAAAAAATTTTTAAAAAAACGTAAAAAACTATATCCTTAATTATTCTTCATCTTCTGGAGGAGACTCCACTTCATAGATCCAATACCTTAAGAAAAATAATGAGTATTATTATATAATAATAAAGAATGATAAAATGCACATATATATAATATTTCACACATGAGGTAATGAGTTTCCAACAAATAACACCCCTTTACATGTAAATAAGAAATGTAAAAAGGTGTGTAAGCAAATAAAATTGCTATTTTTCTATTCCTCATTTTATTAATGTAATTAATAAACATGTTTTTTTCTATATTTTAATACATTAAAATATGAATATAAATTAGAATGAACAATAGGGGGTACTCGTAAAAAAAAAACGAGACACATTTCTTTATTTGTTCAAAGTTGAATACAATTACATATATTATTATCATGGTTAATATTATGACTAATATTTTATTTATCTTACCATTGTCGTCCAATAACTTTGACTGTCATTGTCGTATGGACAATTTCATCTAGCATATACAACATTGTGAAACAAGGAATAGCTATACTAAAAATAATAAGAGTTGGGATCCAAAAAAATAAAAACTCGACTTTTAAAACCAAATTGTGATTCCCCCATACATTTAATCGTGTTCTAGACCAAAATGGAATGTTTTGTTGACTAACATTAAATAAATATTCCATTGGTTTTGTTTCTTCTCCTTTAATCATTTTTTGCCCATTCACAATTATGATGTTTTGTTTAGGAACATTTGCCCAATAATCATCCCAATGATAATTATCAAAATCATATTCTGGTCTTCTTGTTCCATCCTCAGTTAAATGATCATGAGGATTTCCATGATGATGATCTACATGATGATATAATCCCTTTGTATGTTCTCCATGTCCATGATTATTTTTTTCGGCATATGTTTTGTCATGAATATCTTTTACCTTATTGTTAATAACTTTTTTTGTAGTTGTAAATTCATTGTATTTGAATGGGAAATTTACTATTCTCTTTGAGTTTGCATAATAAATTTTGTGATTACTAGTTAACTGATTTATATTTCTTAAACCAAAATATAATTTGGAATTCAGATTAAACATTTTATAATACCAAAAAGATAAGCATTAAATATATTTATAATTGGATTTGCCACTCAAATATAGATAAATACTATATATATATTATTTTACTCAAAACATATTACACTTTTCTGTACAATTATAAAGATAAAATATGAAAATTGTGTAAACAATAATTTGCGCAAAAATTATTATGATCAATTTTTATACAATCAAAATAACAAATTCTCGAACTATGCAAGTGTATAAATTCCATGTGTAAATAATATTTTATTCGTTTTCTTGATTTGGGAGTTTTATACTAATTTATCATATTATCATTTTCTGAAATATTTTTTAATAAAAAATATTATATGTATAATTTTACAAAAATGACATAATATTCATTTATACTTTTATTGTTTTAGCAAAATAATTATTTATTTTTATTTTTATTTATATTTTATTTATTTTCCCTATTAATACATTTAAATTGGCATTACACCTTTGTTCCATAAAAAATAAAGTGCAATTTTTTTGTTTCGATTACAATTATTACAAAAAATAAAAATACGCATATTAATTCCACAATACCATTTACAATTAGTATAAAATTTAAGTTATATTTTCTATAAAAATAATAAATAAATGATGCTTAAAAAGAATAAATCACCCTACGTATTTTTTTTATTATTTATTTATTTATTTATTTATTTATTTATCCATTTACTCATTTATTTAATATATGGAAACATTTATTGACTTTAGGGTTAATAACAATTAAATATTTTAAACGACGGTTTTTAGATTATATGTGCAATATTTGCAAACAAAAAATATAAACATTAAACTTACATTACATATATGTATGTATACCATACAAACAAAAGTAAATTTGTGTATCTTCATAAGGATATAGTTTAACGTTTATACATATATATAATTCGTTTCTGTGAAATATTATCCTTATAATTGGTATACTCTTCGGGTGTTAACATTCATGTCCTATAAAATATAGAATTTTTTTTTACATATTTACAATATATATATATTTTTGAAATACGTTTTCTTATAATACAATCCCACAAACTATTCAATAGCATTAACGAAACACTTATTGTAATTTATTATAATAAAATGGGAAAAGCATTATATACATTTTCTTTTTAAATGAATAACAATTTTTATATTCACACCTCTAAATATGCACCGTCTATTGAACACATTTTTATATTATTATAATATTAAATTATTCACTTATTAATACTAAAAATGTAATTAATTAAAAAATAAAAAGGAATAGAAAAATTTACAGATAAATATACAACAATATAAAGTAACTCACTAAACAAAAACATGTAGGTAAAACAGTGAATAGCGTAAGGGAATATATAAAACATACGAAAAGAATAAGTAATATTGGAATTACTTACTATTAAGTGTTAAATATATTTATTACAATTTTTATTGATTTTATTTTTATTTCCATCTTTTAATTGCCCCTGTTTGAGCCTTCTGTTTTCATTTGAACTAGTTTATTTTTTAACAACATTTACATCGTTTTATTATCAACTTGTCATTATTTGCGAAAATATATACATACATTACATATACAGTAGACAACAAAAATGAACAAAGGAATAGTAAACAAGATTATGCATTTCTCTTTGAATAGATCTAATGTTTTTATAAAGCAAAATTATTCCATATATAGGAATATTACACATCACAAAACAAAAATTTGTACAGATTTGTTCAATTTGACAAATTATAGTAATAAAAGGTACTTCAATGATAATAGTGATAATGATCTAACTATAGACTGGGAACATTCAGAGGACATAGCAGATTTGCTTTTTGAAGAATACAAAAATGTAGATCCATTAACATTAAGATTTGAAGAATTAGAAAATATGATAATAGATACTGTAGTAAATAAAAATCAAAAAAAGCTAAGTGGAAGATGTAATGAAGGTATTTTAGAAAATATACAGATGGATTGGTTAGAGAGATATAATGACGAAAATGCATAGATTTGTGTGATTGATTATTTTTTTTTGTCATTGTTATTAATATTATTATTTGATCATTTATTTTTTTACTAATAGTTTATTATTGATATTTTATTATAATGTACATATTATTTTTACAGATTTTTTCATTTCTATTTTTACATTTTTTTGTGTCTTTTCGTGATTTCACTGATTGACATTTCCACTTTACCAATTAATTTATACATTATTTGAAAAGTTCTTTCATCTAATTATAATATATGTACATATTTGTGGTGCAATTAATACAAAATGTTCATAAAAATTTATTTCAATTCAAGTACTATAAATGTGAAACAAATATATATTATGTATATTTTTATTCCTCTACAAATTATCTTATTTATTCACATTGATCACAAGCATACTTAATTCGTTATGCTCCCTCCAAAAGATATTCAATCAATACGACCATTTGTATACATATATTTCTTATTTGTTTATTCTCTTTTCTTCACACTCTACATGCTTAATTAAAATGAATTTTATTAAAAATATTAAAATTTTAGCTTTTATTATCCCCTCATTCACAACAGATTGTTTCATTTAAAATATTTATAACTTATTTATCATAAAATGTGTTCAATATTTTTCAAACAGTATATCTATAATAATAGACATATGAATAAAAAAAGCATATATTAAATATTATTTTTTATAAGATATATATTTTTTCATCTTAAACACAGGCTTATATGTGTGATCATCGGTTTTTATTCCCGTTTTGACCATTTATATTATTTTATTATATATGCTTTATAAAAAATGATGGAATTATTCAGCATTTTTCTCCTGTTATTCCTTTTTGTTTGTATCTTTATTTGTTAATAGCTCTTCGCATTCCATTATTTTATTATTATTCATTAGCAAATAAAATAATTACATTCATACTGTTAGTCATTAAAAATAATATATATAATATTTATTGTCTACATTAAGGATATACTATAAAGAAAAAAATAATACATTAATTAGTAGTTTTTATGAAATATTATAATATTATAAATAAGGATGTAAATTAAATAATAAAATCTGCATTTATTTTTCAAGGAACGTTTTTGTTTCTATTATTTAAATTTATGTGCTTATATTTTCGAGAGTACATATATGCAGTAAGAGAGCGAATAAAGAAGAGAATATATACATGCATATTGGCATTCCTTTTTTTCTCTAAAAACGTATTACTGTATAATTTAATTTGGAATAGTTTTCTAGTATTTAGATGACCATTTTGCTTATATATTTTTATACCCTACGATTTATTATTTAATAATTTTCCTTTATTTATATGTCTATACATATATATCTCTGCACATGCTTACATGTATTCCTTATTATTTTAAAATCGTGTTATATGTGTGCATCAATATAATATTCTTGAAAAAAAATTAATCCGCTTATTACAATATATTATTTATGTAAATGAAATAAAAAATGTTCAACGTGGGTTAAAAATATGAATAAATAATTTTAATATATTAAGTATAATTACAATTTTAGCAACATTAGTAAGGATATAAAACGATAATTATTATCGTAATTATTATTACTATGATTCGAGTAAAGTGATTTCTTTCTCCTTTTTTAATTACAAAAATATTAATTTGTCTTAATTTTATAACTACCTTACGTGTATGTATGCTTTGAAGGAACTATACCGTATAAAAAATAACAATAAATAACAAACCGATAAATATATATAAATTCAAGTTATAATTATTTGCGCATCAAAATGGTTTCAGGAGTTAATGTATCCGACGAATGTATTTACGAGTTTAACAGATTGAAAGTCAAGCATTTGCACAAATATATTATTTATAAAATAGAAAATTTGGAGCAAATTGTTGTAGATATACTAGAACATGATATGGAATTGACATCATTAGACAATATTATAATGCGCATTAAAAACAATTTAAAGAACACAGAGTGTAGATATATCATTGCAGGTATTATATATATTAAGTTATATTTTTGTAATTATATTATCGCAATAGTATTTTATTTATAACATCTTGTCTCATTTCTCACTTTTACTATTTTTGCAGATATGCCTATCCCAACTCCTGAAGGAGTATTGAGAGACAGAATATATTTTATTTTTTGGTCACCAGGTTTATCGAAACCAAAAGAAAAAATGCTATATGCTGCATCTAAAGAATCATTAGTTAGAAAAATTAATGGAATTTTTAAAAGTTTAGAAATTACTTGTGATATAGATGAATTTGAAGAAGAACTTAAGGCTATTATTTTAAACACATAATTAGGGATTATATGTATTCCCTTCCCAATTTATTATTTATTCATATAAAGTAGACTTATGTATACATTAAGATTCCTATACAATAAATACAAACCCATCAAGAGGAAAAAACAATAAAAGATGGGAATTATAAATATACAACATCACAATTTATTAATAATACACTATAATAATTTTAAATTATTATTCTTTTAATACGATCGTATTCTTTCATTCTTCTAATATGTTTGTATTAATGTCAATAATTAATTAACTAGCCAGATGTTTTCTAAGAAAAATATTAAAATAAAATGATTGCAAATAATATATTATAATTATTCAATAAAATTTGTATTTTTTATCCTCTTAAATGCATCTATACATAATTTAATGTTTGCATATAAGATTACCTTCTTCATACATATTTTGGCTTTTAATTTTTTGTTTATATTTTTTTATCTGATTATTTAATAAATTATCCCGAATTTTTGATTGGATATTAGTTTTCATTGATTCTAATAGCTAATAAGTTAAAAAAAAGCAGCAGAACATATGTATATAGAAATATGGATGTAATAATAATATATTATGATTATTTTAATGATTCATTTTTTATATACAAAAAAATATTATCATATACATAAGTGTAATGTCTAAAATATTACACAAGCAAACCCAGGTAAAAAAAAAGGATTATACATCGAAAAATTTACCCTTCTAATTTTGTGTATTTTTAGTAACACATATAAAAACTGTGACATCAAAAACATCCTAATGAATAAAATTATAAATACAAGAATTAAAATTATTTAAAATATATATATTAATAGAAATAAGTTCATTAATTCATCCTTAATAATTCTATGTTTTATTCCGATATATCATATGTGTTTACAAATTCATTGAAAAGCTAAAACTAGTCATAGACAAAAATCCTTTAGCCACATTAACTGGATTTATTATGTATGAGAATATTCCTGTAATATTTAATTTGTGATTTTATATCATATTAAATAGGTTTATTTGTTAATAAATATAAAAATAAGAGAATAAATAAATACATGTTTCCTTGGGGTGCATATATTTTGCTTAATTCTTTTTGTTTACCATAGAAAGATATGATAGACACACAACTAAACGCTATTATATTGGCTTAAATTAAAAAGATAAAACAATTATATAGGATATATTTGTATATGCACACTTAAGTTTTCTGTTTATGCTACTTATATATGAATATGAAAATTGTTATGCCCATTTTTTTGTACCTAAAAATAGTCCTCTATCAAAGAAACTCCAATCGATTTCTAATAAAACGAAAGAAACGTTTTTTAAAGTTAAAAATATAATAATTAATCATCTATATTATAATTATTTTTTAACATACCTTCATTGTCCTTTTCACTATTTATAAACAAATACGTTGAACCTACAAAAGGGGAGAACAATTATGCGTCGTTTCAAAAAACAAAAATCGAAAGAAATAAATTGATTACATTCAAGCTATATATACAAAGTATTACCCTCAAAAAAGTTAGAAGAAAATAATAATGCTATTATTTGTAGTGCAACAATGGTTAGCCATATTCCTGTACCAATTATTTTAAAGTATAATGCATTTTTAAGTACCTAAAACATGTCAAATATATATACTATTCACAGTTCAACACATCCTTCATATTATTATTGTAAAACAAACCCGATGTGGCAGAAAACAATTTATAAAAATTTAAAATCTCTATATTCCCAAGAAAGAATTGACTCTTTGAAAATATAAAAAATCAAGAATAATAAGGATGTTTGAGGAACATTATACCCTACGGGACACATACATATTAAAACCATATTTATTTGATTATGTTAATTTTTTGAATACTATGAAAAGGTTTATTGCTATGATAATCGAGCCGAATGGTATAAGAGTAATGGATACATTTTCGAAACATTGTTTCAAAATATTAATGTTGTCGTTTTTAACTTCTCCGTTTGCGTTCTCATACTTGCTCAAACGATTTTTTCTGAGCACAATATCTAGTATCATTTTGGAATTCGGTGCTTAAAAAATATACACAAAAAAAATGATAAAAAATATATGAATAAAACAAAAAGACATATATGTTAAACACACATATAAAAAAACAATAAATTTCTTTAAAAAAATAAATGAAAAAATGTATTGATAAACAAAAGTATAGAAAAAATAAATATGCATATGTACAATAACATAAGTTTTCAAAATTTTAAGGTATAAAAAAATTTAGGAGAATGATACTCCTATATTTAATATAAACAAGACAAACGTGTATATACATTCAAATATTTATTTTTCTTTATATTAACCTTTAAATTAAGTACATATACCACAATATTTCAGAACTAATAAATAATGTTCCTAAGTTAAGCAATATTTTATACTAATTTTTTCGTTATTTTATTTGTTATATTTTTTTTTCAATTGTGAAATTTGTGTAAAAAAGTTTCAAAAAAAACAAATAATGCAATCAATTAATTTTTACGTGAAAACCGAAAAATAATGAAGAAATTTATCAAATAAAATAATACTAATAATGAAAATATACTGATAAAAATTGCAATGACAAGGTAGTTATATTCATACATGCATATAATGCGGATAATAATCCAAAAAATAAAACTTAAAAAAATAATAACATACTAAATAATCATAATGCTATAGCATTAAATGATCAAGATAATTAAAAGTAATGCTGAAATAAACATATATATGAGTCTATAGACTCGTGTTTCACTGAAATACCGCTAGCGCACTCGAAACGATACCAATACTAGTTTTCATCTTACGTCATTTTAAATAAAAAATATACACATATATAAAATATAAATTATGTAAACATATTTGGATTCATAAAATCCAGTGATGCCTGTAATACTTTATTAGGATCGCCTTTATGAACAGTCAAGTCATTATTTTCGGTATCTGCATTTTTATTTTTTTTATTTTTCCCCTCTCTGGGTTTTCTTCCTTTTTTTTTTACAACACCGTCTTTAACATTTTCAGGTTTTTCAATAGTTTCACCATTTTCATTTTTTTCCATAACATTTTTATTATTTTCTTCATTTTTATTTTTATTTTTTCGAGGTTTTACTCTTTCATATTTTCTTTTTGGCTTTTTAATCATATTATCCTTATCTATGTTTTCATTATCTTTGTCAATTTTTTTCTTCCGCGCTTTTCCCTTTAATTGATGCTTATTTTTTTTTGAAAATTTTAATTTGCTAGGATTTATTGTATTCTCTAATTTTAACGATAGTTCTTTTTCATTATATCCCATATATCTAACATATATGTTCTCGAATCGCTTTCTTATTTCGTCAGTGTCTGGAATCATGTCATAATGCAGATTATTAATAATCGCAGTTTGTTGTTCCCTTTGAGAATTCAAAATAAAAATAATGTATATGTATATGCATGTTTAAAGGAAAAAATTAATCAAAGAAAACAAAGATTTATCTTTAATCGAGATTTATATATACTTATTATTTATAAGTATTCAACAAAATGAAAAATATTAAACATTTACCATATTGTATAAATTATCATTCAACTTATGCATCATTTATTATTTTATTTTTTTTATTTCTTACTTCCATTTTATCGTAAATATTTTATTACAAATAGAAGAATTGAGAATATTTTTATAGTCATATGGAGTAATCTGCGTTAGTAACCTTTTCTGATTATAACCAACCTGTTGAATGTGGGGTCATAAAAAAAAATTTAATATATTATTATTCTATAAAATTAGAGAAAATATGAACATGTTTGTATATAATGTAGGTTTATTTATTTTTCTACGAACAAATGCAAATTCATTGGCTTTGGCTTGGGCATTTTCCCAATTATGTGCACTATTAATTGTGGCATTTTCTGTGGGAATTGTATTAATACTTTTGAAGAACTGCAGAAAATTAGAATTAAAGTATACATATGATAAGTATATATTAAGATTTTTTTTTTCTATACATGTTTATGGAAAATATTGGATATAACTTTGCAAGCACACTAATACATTTTATGTATAAACTAAATAAAAACATTGTGAAATTTAAGCTTATGCAAAATTACTTCTGTAGTTTTATCCTCGATAAACGCTTCCTTGTTTTTATTTTTTTTTTTCCTTTTCCTTGGTTTCATTTGGGTTTTCAAATATTCAATCTTTAGAAAAATAAAAAACAGAAATCATATAATAATATTTTCATTATATATGTACACATGTCACACATATTTAACTTAAAAAAATAGGATATTCTCTTTTTATTTATGCACCCATGCATATGTTGTCGTATAATATTAAATGTTTTTCATTCTTACCATTCTACCATCGATATCTCTTTGATTAAAATACATTATCAATGAATTTATGTTCTGGAAAAGGGAAAATGTATAGATGTATATATTTATATATACATAAGTAATTTGATAAATTTCATGAAAATACGTCACATTATCATGCATCAACACAAATATCTACCTGATTAACGACGATCCGTGTGTCTCTAAAATTTGAATTTGGATGGTTTCTGTTTTTTCCTAATACATGAAAATATTGATCCAATCTATAATTGTTTGAAAATTCAATCATTGGCCATATAAATTTCATTCTGTCATTAAATGCATCTTTTAATATTTTTATAATTTGCTCTACATTATTTATAACACAAGTTAATCCAAGTGTGTTTTTTATTTTTTCCATACATATATGAATTCTTTTTATTATTAATAAATCAATCTTTTGAAAGTCTAATTTGTCCATAAAAAAGGATAAATTTTTTCTTTTTAAGTTTCGTATATCTTTTTTTTTAAATAAAGATAAAAACTGTTTATTATTATTTATATTATCATTTAATGTAATTATGTCATTTATGTTTTGTTTTTTAAAGACTTTATTTACACAAAAACTAAATTTTTTGTATTTTTTTCTTATTGCATTCATACTATTAATTCTGTTGGTCTTTCCTAACAAATTGTTATATAAACCAGCTTCTTTTAAATATGCTAATAAATTATTTTGCGGATAGCATAATTTTTTTATATTTGTTATTTTTTTCCCATATAAATTATTGTATTGTTCACTTAATGCGTAATTTATTCCATTAATACTATCATAAGATTGAAGCATATTTGCCATTTCCATTTTTTTCGTTTTGTTTTTTCTTAATCCTTTTTCTTTTTTTGTTGCGTCTTTATTTGATTTTTTTTTTTTTTTAGTTTCGTTTATTTCTTCCTCTATTTTATTCTCTTTATCACCACTTTCTTCATCAATTTTGTTTTTATCGTCTCGTTCAGCACACTCATTATTGTTAATTATGCCCTGGTTAATTTCATTTTCACTTTTTTTATAATCAGAAACTATGCTATCTAGTATTTGAGTATTAATAATATCTTCTTCCTTACTATTCATACCTAATCTATCAATTTTATTGGCATATATCGATTCATTTCCTTTATCATTTGATAATAAATTTTGAATTTCAGTGCTATTTTCTTCATTTGTATTATCAATATTTTCGTTTTTTTTTTTTTTCTTTCGTTTATTTTCATTGATATTAGGAGAGCTTTGTATCTGGTCTATTGAAACTGCATCGAGGCTTATATTGAGGGTATTTCCCTCGTCATTATCACCGTCATTTTTTTTTTTTTTTCTATATTTTCTTACTTTGGTATTTTTATTAACATCATTATCTATGTTATTTCCTCCCAATTGTTCCACTAGCTCACTTTTGCTTACTTCTAAAAATTTGGCTACTCCATTTTCCGTAATTTTACTTGGATCATTATTTTTGTCACAGCTTTCATTATTCACATTATGTACGCCAAATCCAACAGAAGAAACATTATCATTAATTTTTAATTCATTATTTTTTTGTAAGTTTTCTATAGATATATTATTTTCAGTTCCATTTATTATATTTAAAGGAGGTAAGTTATTATTTTGCTGTGATTTTTTACTTACTCGTGGCTTTCTCGGTTTTTTAGTTCCTTCATCCTTAAAAGTATTTTCTTTGCTATTACTTTTTTTACCCTTGGTAGTATTTTTATTATTAACAATATCTTCATTAGTATTCGAACGTCCTAATGATCCATCAAGATTCATGTTATACATTAGATTATTGAAATTATTATTTATGCTATTCAATAGTTTATTATCAATGTTAGTATTTTCAACATTTCGTGATTCAATATTTCTCATGTTTAATTCATTATTAATTCTGTTATTTTCTGCATTACTATTATAAATGCTAGAATTCATTCCCTCATAAATGGGTATATTTTCATTATGCATTGGATTATTTCCATTTGTATTACCTGATTTTTCAGATTCAAGTCTATTATAATTTTTGATGAGTTTCATTTGTAATTGATAGGATGAATTAATAATATAATTCAAATTCATTAAAGAGTATTTTTCTAAAAGAAGTATTAAATCGTTTAATCTATTTGGATAATAATGCTTTAATAATGGTAATATCTGAGCATATTTTGTTTTATTATCATTAAATTCATTATTCAAAAATAACCAAATATATTTAGGATCTACTTTCATTTGATCACCATTTGACATCATTTCTTTATTTGTATTGTTATTATTTATGTTTTCGTCTATATTTGCACCTTTGTAAGAACTTAATGACTTATTATTACTGCCATTTACTTCTCCATTATTTATAAAATCGGTACCAGGTGTGATGTTTTTTTGTGTACTTGGAAACCCAGCCCAATTAGTATGATTGGTTGCACTATTTACAGTGTTTACATTTCTCATTAATATACTTTCTGTTTGTTGTGTCATAGGATTGGGCATCGAGGAAATGCTATTGTTTTGATATGCTGGTATAGGCATATTATTTAAATTATTTTCCATCATTTTTTTTTTCCTTTTTCCATCATTTTTTGAAGGATTGTCATCATTATTTTTTTGCTTCTTCTTAGACATTTTTTGATTTTTCAATTCTTCGGCGTTTTGGCCTAATAATGCATTATTTACATTTTGATTATTAAAATATGTATTTTTATTAATAGTGATATTATTATCACCGTTATTTTCTAGAAGATTGTTGGTTGGATTACTTAACGTGATTACATCTTTGTCCTTTCCTTTTTTCCTTTTTTTCGGAATAATCAGATTATTATTGTCACCGTTTTTGACAATATTCATACCATTTGCAGTATTGTCAATGTTAGGAAGCATACAATTCATTATCTTTGTAGGGTTAATTCCGTTATTGCCAACTAAAGAAGAATCAGTTTTTGTTGAGACAAAATTTTGAATATTATTTAATTCATTATTTGGCATAGAATTTATCTTTTCAGAAAATCCTTGGGGATATATGTTTTTATTATTTCGCTGTATATTGGAAAAATTTCTATTATTTTCACTATTTCCATTATTTTCGTTTATATATATGTTATTGTTAATATTATACATAGGAGATTTGTTATCTATATATTTTGGATTGCCATTATTATTATTGTGCATATTTGGCAGTTTATTTAAATTCAAATTTAGATTTTTCGGAATGTTTCTAGCATTATGATCTATCATACTGCCCTGTAATTTATTCGCATTATAGTATTGATTAGTTATGTTATTTCCATCATTATTATTGCCATGCTCAGTGCCTCTAATGAGTCCATTAACATTTCTATTAACACTATTATTAGAAGCACCAACTGTGTTGCTTCGTCTATTGATATTGTTGATGTTGCTGCTATTGTCAATTTTATGACTATGAGTACGATTCAAAGTTTGAAAGGACGCCATTTCCTTGTACCCATTTATGTTTATGTTCATGTTGTTATTAATATTAGGCGTGTTATTACTTCCATTGACTCCAATAGTATTCATTTGTTTTTTCATGGTGTTTACATTTGGATTCATGGAATTATTTTTGAAATTATCAATTCCTGATTTGGCGTTTTCCATATTCATATATATATTATTCATATTATTTCCATTTACATTTTGAAAATTATTATTTCTAATAACATTACCTGAATTGTTCATATTGCGCATATTATTAACTAAATTATTTCTATTAACTAAATCAATACTTTTGACGCTATTCAAATTCCCACTTTTATTTCCATTTTGTGTATTTAAACTAGAAGTATTACTAGAAATAATAGTAGATGCATCGATATTATTATTATTTGCATCCATATTCCTATATATGTTAGGAATAGCAACTTTATTATTTGTGTTAATCATATTATAATTATTTTTATTATTAATATCATCAATATTTCCTTTCAACTTATTAGGAAAATTAGTATAGTTCATATTATTTATAAGGTTATTATTACTCATGTTTGTATTAACTGGATTACCATTCCCTTTTGTAATAATATTTTTCATTTTTAAATTGGGCATCATTGAGCTATTGAAATTATTGTTGTTACTACTCCCATTCGCATACTCAGAACTATACATATTATTGTTTGTTTTATATATCCCATTTTCGGTATTTTGGAAATTAGGATTTCTAATAGAATAGTTGATAGGCGACGAATTTGATGTTCCCTTCATCATATTATTGTTGTTATTAAAATTAACGTTATTATTATAATGTGATAAAGGTATTTTGGATGGGTCATCACCATTCTCTAAAAGATTCCTTTTAAATGCGTTCATATTATTGCCATATTGGGAATTTAATATATTTTTATTATTTTGATGGTTATTATCGCTCATGCCATTTCTCGGCATATTGACTTGAGACGAAGCAAAGTTTTTATTATTGGGATTCATCTTGCATTCGTGTATATATATATGTATATTTATTTAAGAAAAGGCGCAGCACAAAGAATGCATTTTTGCCTTCTTTTGATTTACATATGATTTAGTTTTCTTTCTCTTTTTGTGCTGGGAACAAAGGCTATCAAATGATATGGGGTTATTTATTTTAAATGCTGCTAAATAACGAAAAGATTAGCATCATTTTGGAAAAGTGAATTAAAAACTTATCATATTTAATTTTGTCCTTATTACATCAAAAAATATATTACAAAGTATTTCCTTAGTATGTTCCTCTTTATTAACGAATTGAATTATATATATATATATTTTGCAAAGATAGAGAATAATTCACTCTGACCTTTTAATATTGTAATAATATAAAACCTATGTTTTTCTTCAAAAAAAAATTTTACCATTTAAAAAAGAGGACACTTCACATATTTATCAAAATTTTGTTGTTTAATTATTAACAAAAATTGAATTTAAAAAAATATATATATATGCATAATAATAACAATGATAATTATAGTGTAGTAGTAATATCAAAATAAATTGTAATTTTTTTTATGGCAGAAAAGTAAAAAAATAGTTGATTTTTTTTTATTTATATATAAATATGCACAAAAAAAATTTAGGAATAATAAACAAGTTAGTTTTGGTTTATACAATCTTAATATGGAACAATGTTTCCCAATTTTATTGAAATGGAAAAAATTATATATGGTATTTATAAATAGGAAAAGCAGTCATATTGTACGTAATTTTACTACCTATACATGATTACATTGTGTGCTTTCCGAACAGTTTTCTCATTCTTTTTCTTTTTTTTTATATATATTCCATAACACCCTTTTTAAATACATTATATATATATATGTCTACTAATATCACGATGGATACAAATCGTTTAATAATAACAAAAAAAAATGCAATTATATAATTTAATATTAGTGTTTCATTTGCCTGTCTTTAATGCCAATTAAAAATTAACGTAATTTATTAATGATAAAAAATAAAATTATTAAACAAATTTTCTTTTTAATTCTTTCAATATTAAAAATTTAAAAAAAATAAAATATATTTATTTATGCTATGGTGTAAAAAAAATCAACATAACTTCATATAAATGTAAGAGATGCAAAGAAAAAATAAAAGGAAAAAAGCATGCACATATATTTATATATTTTAATATGAACATTTGGATCTTTTTTAAATTGGGAATCTACAATTATAAAAAAATAAAAATAAAATGCGCATACATATAATATTATATATTGCATAAACAAGAAATATAATTTGTTAAAGTGAACAATGAAATTAATGTGTATGTCATTTCTTTGAGATATAATGTAAAAGGAATTTTATATTTATTCCAAAAAATAATATATTCATATAATGTGTTCACTCTTTTGTAAACAATAAAATATGCTACTTTCACCATGAACAAAAATGAAAAATGGTAAAGAATTTGGCCTCTGCGTAAAATACATCTTTTTATGTTGCATTTAAAATATTGTTTCAAAATATAAAAAAAAAGGGAAATAAAATTAACGGTCGAATGTTGCAGCATGTGGGTTGCTCAACGAAGGGGTAAACTGCGGATACTTTGGATCTGTAACAAAAATAAAAAAAATTAAAAAATATACATATATATCTATCTATATTTTTTACAAAGGCATAATGCTTCATAAACTCGCAATTAAAACACAAGCAATATTTCATATATAGTAAGGTGCACCCCATTTCATTTAAAAATATATGCATATTTATTTTAAAGCAATCATTTTTATCATTGTGGCATTAAACAAATATATAATAATTTATATCTTTTAGTTTGACTATCTATGCAAAACACATATTAGCAAGTATTGCTACTTTAAATTTATATATAATTTTTATTATTAAGATGTAAACTGATAAAATAAAAAATTATAAATATATATTATTTTCTAAACTTACAAAATTTTGCTAAGAATTCTTTTAAAGAGATCATCATGTGCTGAGATCGGTCTTCTATTAAGTATGAGAAAAATCTAAAAAGCGATAAAAGATAGAAAAGAGCGAAATGAAAAAGAATGAAATGCAGTAATCAAAAATAAATGGTATATACATAACAATAAATGTACATTGTGCATATAAGGTATAATCACTAAGGTAATAAAACGATATATTACTTGTATTCCAATGGGTCTCCTTGCTTTACCACCATTAATTTCATGTAAGATGGTGTTCTAGCCTTTCTTAATGCATTTATTATATTTAAAACTTGTAAGCCAGAAGGGTTATCAGATGATCCTAAAAAATTATTGTTTAAAATAATGAACAAAATTTGAATAAATAAACTAGTATATATTAGCATCTCATAAAATTATAAGCATATATAATATACATGGGTACATGCACATTGTTCTCATTCTTTAATTACCTATATGGTTTTCTGCGTACTCCGAGTTTAATTGGTCAAGTGATTGAACACCAAAAACTGAATATATCCATTGAGGATTTATGCTTCTGTAAAAAATAAAAAAGGGTGCAAAATGGTGATCACATAAATACATGATATTGTACATATAAAAACAAACACTTCGTGCAACGTTATCATATGTAACATTAATTAATTAATATATTTTCTCTATTAGAAGTTATTCCGTTCGCTCGTTTATTTATATATTTAATAGTCTATTTTCGTCACATCCCTCAGGAAAAAGGGATGGTAAAGAAAAATTATTCAATGGACATACCTTCCTATCCACATGACCATGTTTTCGCCATCCTCCACCAAATAACACCCATCCTGGGTCATATTTTCGCATGTTAAATTAAGAGTTGCAGGAAATATAAAATTATTATTTTCATCATAATTTCCATGGTGTTTTTCGAGATTATGCAAACTAAACATTCTTGGATAGAAGTATGCTTCAATTGATTCGATTGGGATATTTTCTACTCGTGACCATTGATATATTCTCATATCAGGTGGTACATCTCCACTATCTCTAAATGCAACAGATTTTAGCATACCTAAAATATATATAGGTAATAATCGTGAGTTTTCTGATGATGATAATTGCGTAGATAATACTTGGGAGCATAAGGTTTGTATTAAATTTCTACCGTCAGCTATTTTTCCTTTTTTTATTACTTCTATAGCTTGGTGTGATAATAATGACACAACAACTTGTGGATTAATTGAATCCGTAATTGTTTTAATGTTTTGAGTTATCGGTAATGCATATGTGTGTAATCGTATTCTTCTTTCCCCATTAGAATTTGTATATAATAATGCTGATTGTACATATACTACTGAATCTTGTACTACATTTTCTTCTAAATCTACAACAATACTAAAGGTTTGACTCGAATGACAATTAGGTAATGCTAATAAATCTACGCCCCTAAATTGAAAATTTCCATACCAATTAGTAATTTTCCAGCCTCGACTTATTCTTATTCTCATTACAGATTCCCATGCTGTTTCAGTTGTCAATGCGAATAACAACTCTTCTCTTAATTTATCACTATATTGATGTACATTAAATTGTGGGTAATAATATAAAGAACCTCCTGAATTTTTTATTAATGGGTATATACTAGCTAAATCTATATTATATAATGGACATGCAAATAAATCAACAGCTATTTGGAATTGTGTTATACTTTGTGCAAATTCTCCATATTCATTATTAGCTGGGTTTAACATTTCTACTTCTCGTAATTTCAAATCTGAATTACTATTATTTGAACTACCAGAATTATATATTTTTTTATAACTGCTACCTTTATCTTTGGCTTCTCTATTTACACTAACTGTTAAGTCACCTATATTTGGTACGGATGAAAGAAAAAATAATATTTTACCTCCTACTTTTTTTATAAGCATAACTGCTGCTTTTAATGCATTTCCTGCACAGCAATCGCTCATCTTATTATTCCTCCACATGTTTGGTAAGTTGTCTAATAAATTATCAATTACATTTTGGCATTCATGCACATTTACTAAAATATTTTCAGGTAATGGGATAAAAATATCTTGTATATCTGACACTACCATCATTTGAGTTTGTTTTAAATTCGAATTTAAATTATAAAAGTGTATAGTTGAATCAAATGTTATAATACCAATTAAAGTACGAGAATCAAAAACTTTTTTATTATTACTATTTGCATTAGTAGCATTATCATCATTATTTTTTGGTAGTAATTTTTTAATTGTATTACAAACAACATCTAATAGTCCAGAATTTATTGATGTTACTGTTACGTCTATTAAAAATAAATATACAGGTGGCTGTGGTGGTCGTATCATATAATCACTTGGTGCAATAAATTCAACACTTCCTGTACATAATTCTGGTCTTTGAAATAAATCTTTTCGCTTGCCTTTTTCATCTAATGGCACAAAATAAAATTGTGGTGTTTCATTTATATTATAACACATATTACAATTCCATTTTTTCCCTCCCGCTTCAAATCGAGCAAATGGATTTATATATGTCCTACATTTTTTGCATCGAACAACAGTCGAGTTTCCAAAATTTACTGACGCTAATTCTGGGTATCCATCAGGTATTGGTGCTAATGGTTGTATAGTAAAACCTAATGGAACGTGTGTCTTTTGTTTTAATGTTGCATTGGCTGGCATATAGTTTACTGAACTTTTTACAAAATGAGAAAAAGCATTAAATTGTAAAAATTCTTGATATGTATCATTTACTATGGGTTGCACGCTATTTATAGGTTTATTCGCATCATATCTTAAATTGTTTCCTACATCATTGAATGCGCTAGCATTATTATTGGGAATATTAGCTGACATTGGCATATATGCATTTTGTGCCCCCATGTATTGACCTTGATTATTTAAATAAGGATTAGAATTGGGGGGTTCCCTACCATACATGCCTTCATTTAAATTATTTGAATTTGCTGCATATGCGCCATGTTGCACTGGATTTTGCGAATTATAGTAACTTTGCCCGCTGTAATAATTTGGATTTCCTTTTACAGTATTATAACCCGCATTATCATTATTATTACCCATAGGTGGTACATTTCCAGCACCTCTATTAATATTATTAGTAGTGTTACCGCTATATGAAAACGGACTAGCAATTGGCATATTCATATTGTTTTGATTGCTGTAATTTAATGCATTGTTGCTACTATTAGTATTACTACTATTATTAAAATTATTTAACCCTCGATTGCTATCATGCGGCTGCATTTTTTATTTCGTAAAGTCATAAAAATCAAATATACTTGAAAAAAAAATATGTGACACGACTTTGTTTTCAATAATGCAACAAATCGCAAATGGAATAATCAAATGTTGCAATAAACAATAAATTATGGTGAAAATAATAATTTAACAATTTTAATTTACACATATACGTAAATTTTTTCTTTTTTTTTTTTTGTTTACATATATAAGCACACATTTGATGAAGTCTGGTGAAAAAAATCATTAATTTATCGCGGCTTCATATAAAAATAACAACTTAAAAATATGTGTCATTATATGTGCATCTATACATGGCTTATATATCCAAACATATACTTATGTAAAAGCATGAAATCTTATATTATTTACATATGCGCAACATATCAAAAAATATGCACATAGAGAATACCATGAACAAACAAAAATATGCAAATATTTAATATTTAAATATGTAAATATAAAAATGCGTAAATATGTGAAATTACGTAAAAGTAAAAATAAAAAATGTAAATGTAATTTCGTTCTGTTTTTTATTGATTTTATCAATAATATAAATAAATATATATATATATACTTCCTCTATTTTTCTTTATTATTTGTTCTTTTTTTATTTCAGCCTTTAAATATTAGGATTTCTTTTTCCTAATTTTTAATTAACTATATATTTTTGCTATAGCAAATAAATATTTTATTCCAATAATATAAAAAAACGTTTTAAAGTGCCATATATAATATATATATAATATATTTAGTAGAAAGAAAAAAAAATATTTAATGCCATATGCATTATATATACATAAAAAATATAATTATATTTTAATGTATAAAATGACTTAATATATACGTTGTATATTTTTCTATGGTTTGTATCCTTGCTATTAATACAATATATTTGTAATATTGATACAATTTTTTTTTATGAACATATTACTAAGAATTTCGCTATACTTAAAGAATTTAAAAAAATACTTTTGTTCAGTATCATTTTATATTAAAAATCGCAATATAATTCATATGTATTACATGGAAAAATAATTTTTTTAGCGATCTTATTATATAATATCTTAATTTATGTAAGTAAAATAGTTTGAAAAAACTCTACTTTTTATATGAATGTATTATTACTCCCCATCAAAAAAAGCACAATGAAAATTGCATATATAAATAAATATGGATGTGTTATAAAATATACAATATTGCAATGGCAATTTTTTTGCTATGTTTTTTTTTCTTCTCATTAGTTGGCATTATATTGTTGTTAATTACACTTTCGTTTATATATATATAGTTCCCACAATTAATAAAAAACTCGGAAAAGTACCACAATAAATACACACAAGTATATGCACATATACATTTGTAATGCATTTAGTTACTAAATATACAACACTTTATATTTTGGCCATGGTATATATATTTAAGAGTATTAAGAATAAGTAATATAGAATAATACCAATTTAATTTTATATAAAATATGTATACGCGGTAATTTCCCGTTTTGGGAACATTTTCTTTTTGTTTTACTTCATAAGGATTTATAATAATGAAAAAGGATAGAGTTAGTGAAGCAAATAATACTTATACTCACACCTTTTTGTTTTATATGTTGTCACAATTATAATCATATGTGATTTTAAAAGAAGTTATATTGATTTACCACTTTTTGATAATACATACATGTATTGTTCATCGTCTCACTATGTACATATATACATTTCTATATATAAATAGATAGTTATTCCACCATTACCACACAAACAAAAATTCTTTTGTATATCAATCATATAAATATCTATTATATTCTCCGCACAAAATGGGGGTATTTAAATGGACAATGTAAAATAATCCAAACCAGAAAAATTACAAGTTATAAGAAACGTAAATAAAAAAATTGTGCTATAAAACAACATAAAAAGGTTGTTATATTTTCTTAATAGTAATTAATCAAAATTATATATAGAGAAAATATAGTTGGGGGTACCAATTCAAATTATATGTGTTATGTTATATCCTTTTTAGGTATATATAAGGTGAGCATTTTCTTTTATAAAATTCATATTGTTATGGATAAATATATTTAGCTTCTTATTATGAAAAATACTGATTATTCATACTTAATAAATATTTTATTCACCATATTCTATATATATTTTTACAATCTGATGATATGTACAAATTTAAAGATATGATTTATATCCATTCATGTTTATAAAAGGGGATGTAAAACTGGAGAAAAAAATATGTATTTATATATAATATTATCTTTATTTTTCTCTAAAAAAATATGGGTTTTATTTCAACTTATAATATATCTCATCATTAAGATTTATTGCAAATACTAATATTTATGTTCTATCGTATGTTTTATGTAACTGACTATAAATATAGGAATCCGGTATGTATAAATTAAAAACGGTGGTTTTATTTTAAGATCATCCTCCTTCAAGCCTACAAAATATGCAATGTATGCATTTAAAAAATATATATCATATTGTACATTATTATATGGAATACATTATTTTCTTTAACGATTTGTTACAAAAATCGTACGTTATATATATTTCATTTTCTCAATATTTATATCATAATTCTTTTTACAATTACAAAGAGTATATAAAAGTTAATAATATGACAACTCTACTAAATATAATATATGTCGAATAAAATTTTTATATAAACATAACTATATTGATATATCCTATATCTTTAGATAGATACATAAAATAAAAGGATACTAATATTTATAGGAAGCAATAATATAATTGATGAAATAATATTCCTCAGTTTTCAGTATATATATTAATAACTATATTTATTCTTCATCAGAATATACATATGAATGCGTAAATATGTAGTAAAGCTATTAATAGTAGGTATACGTGAGAAAACATATTGAATATATGAAGATTTTTGAAATTTATCATTGCTAAAAACAGTCATATGATAAAATAAATATACATATATGTACTATTAATATAATTGGAAATCCTTTGCAATTAGACGAGAATATACTTTTACAATATTAAAAAATTAAAGGGTAAAATGCCTCTAAAAAATAAATATGGAATTTTAAACATAGGGATAGAATATAACTACAATGATGTGAATGATGTACAAATAAGTGAGCTAAGCCCAGATTTTATTGTGACAAATCTTTTTAAAGAAAGTCCAGTAAACTCTAATAACTTTAGTAGTATTAGCCACAATAATTCAAATGAAGAAAATAATAAAAATTCCGAATATCAAGTGTCTCCACTATTTGGGGATAAATTTGAAGATACAGATATATGGAAAGAAAATATTTATGGACAAATATCGGAATGGATCGATACAGATAATACAAATGAAGATTTTAGCAAATACTCTATCGATGCTCTTAATAAACAAATACAGTGGTCAAGTTATATATCAGTAAACAATTTAATTATTAACACCCCATTATATAATAAATGTGATAATTATGCTAGATGCATTAATTCCAATATTCACAACTACAATGGAGTTTCAATAACTCTAAAAGTTCCATTAGCCCAAAAAATAAAAGATATCGAACACCTAAATACTAATTTTAATAATATTTCAAAAAATAAAGATAGTAGTAATGATGCATGTGAACATATAATAAACGGATGGAATATTTGGGCTAAGTTTATATCTTATTGTAATTTTGATTTTTCAAATATGAATGTAGCTATAGAATTTGTAAACATAAAAGATATTAATATTAATAATATAAATTTAGATATATGGAAATCAGAACCCGTTAAATTAATAATCATACCTCTCGATGTATTTTTTATAGACTCTAAAACTGGATATCCATATTTACCGAAAAAATTGAAAGATCTTTTAATATTTTTTTTTAGAAAAAATATTGATGTAGTATTAACTGCTCGCAAAAAGGGGGGAGATAATTACATATACAATACGGAAAGCGGAGGCATATATTTGGAAGGAAAAAAAATCGAAATAGACGAAATGAATATGATAGAAAAAACAAATAATAGATATAAATTAGGTAAAGATGCTAAGGAAAATCCAGAGGCTAAGAATGAATTCGTTGACAATATTTACTATCTGAAATGTTGTATATATTACTTAAAAAGATTGTTTATGTCAATTGAAAATTTTGATACCCACACTTTATTTGACAGCTCATATTGGGATTATTTACAAATTCCCTTGCAACCATTAAAAGACAATTTATCATCTCAAGTTTATGAAATATTTGAAAGAGATAAAACAAAATATGAGAAATACGAGTTAGCTATTTCAAAGTATTTATGTGATGAACTAAACAAAAAAAAATATAATAATGATAATCTTAACCTATCAAATGAAGAAAATAATAATTCAGATAAAAGTAAGATAAGTAAATCGGATGAAAGACATTTTATTATATTTGTAGTAGGGGCTGGTAGAGGGCCGTTAGTCGATTGTACATTAAAAGCGTTAGAAACGAATAAAATAAATAACTATTCTATTTATGCAATAGAAAAAAACGATAGTGCTATTTTAGTATTAAAAAATCGATTGCTAAATGAAAAATGGAAAAATGTTAAAGTTATTAATAGTGATATGAGGCATCTAAAAATAGATATAAAAGCAGATTTAATTGTTAGTGAATTATTAGGTTCATTTGGAGATAATGAGCTTTTCCCTGAATGCTTAGACAGTATGGAAAAATATTTAAAAGAAGACGGGATTAGTATTCCACAAAATTGTTTATCTTATGTTGAACCAATTTCGTGCGCAAAAGTTTATTATAAATTATGTAATAACAATTTTCCAGGAAATAATGAGAATTTTTATGTTATTAACTTATATTCTTATTATAAAATTTCAGAAGGGCCTAAAGAATGTTTTTATTTTGATATACCAAGTAAAAATATAAAAAATGATAATTCTAATAATAATCGTTATAAAAATATCAACTTTAAAGTAATAAATGATTCATATTTACATGGATTTTTATGTTACTTTAATTCAAAATTATATAATGATGTATATTTATCAATTGAACCAAATACCCATACAAATAACTTACACAGTTGGTATCCTTTATTCATTCCAATCAACAAAATTATTTTTTTAAAAAATAAACAAAACCTTTCTTTTAGTATTTGGAGATTAACAGATAATCATAAAATATGGTATGAATGGTGTGTCAATGAACCAACTAGTACAAATATACACAATTATAATGCCCGACATTTTTCTATTGGTAAATAATTCAACTAATAAATAATATTCATTACATATTCATTTTTTAAACTATATTAATTATAAAATACATAGATAACCAAACGAATAATATTTTAAATATATTTTTAAATTGTTTTAATCACCTCCGTTGCATTCACTGAGATATTCTTTATAAAAATTTGTAATTATTATTATGCACAATTACAACTGGGTGGATATATTTTTTTTTTGAATAAACCAAATTGTACGTGCAATATATGTTATATCTACACGTGTAATTTTAATTAGTAAACTATTTTTTTTGAAAATGCAAATTGACAACTATTATTATGTCACTCATTTATTTTTTTAGAGCATAAAATTCAAAACAAATATTTACATTGTTTCTTTTACAAAATTATAATGCTTAAAAAATAATGAAATTAAATTTACTGTTTAAATGCAAATTATACATTCGCTTGATCGCGTACATTATATTATGTATGCGTTTGAGTTAGGTTCATTTACAAAAATGAAAGAATATAATTTTAGCATAAATTGACACAATTTTAATATATTTTATACGCACACAATAAAACTACAGTTCGCACATAAATTAAAAATGTCTCAAAAATGTGCTAAATACAGGCAAATTGTATATGCATTGTTTATGTGTAAAAAAAGTGATAACTTATTCGATAAGTATTTTTTTAAAATCTTTGTCAACATTATTTATATATTCATTTGCCTTTTCTTTACTAGTTATGATGACAACATTTTTTTCAAATTCTTTAACTTTTTTTTCTAATAAATCTGCAAATTTATAAAAGTCTTCTTTTTTAGTATTCATAACTCTATTTCTGAATTCAATTCTATCTTGTTCAGTTTCATTTGATATAATTCTTGAAAATGAAAGTTTGCTCAATTCAACACCTCTTCTAGGTCTATCAATTGTTCCAATAGCATTGATTATATATCTTAATAAATCATTTTTTGTCATAACATCTGCCATTTTTCTTAAACCTTGAGCTGCTTCTCTAAATGTTTGCAATGTTTTTTCTAAATTTGGGTCTCTTGCTGATAAAAATACAACAGTACCATCATATTCAATATCAGCAAACACACCATAAGCACCATTAAGACCTCGAACAGTTTCCCATAAGTATGAGTTTTTTAATGCTGCTACTATAACAGTAAAACTTGGGTCAAGATATTCGCCTTTATTAAACAAAACTCCAGACATGGATACTGAATTTACAAATGTTGGGACAACAAGTAATTCTTTTTTTACCTCTTCTCCTTCCAATAATTTCTTATCTTGTATTTCTTTATTCCATCCAACCACTTTATTAAAACTATCATCTTTGGAACAATATGATTCATTTTCATCAAAATATGACAATAAATTATTGAACGAATTTTTTGATTTGGCAAATAACTGATCAATAGTTCCTGGATCAACTGTTACATTCATTATTAAATTATTTCTTTTAAATATTTTTTTTCTGATTCTATTTAATATGGCTTCAAGGGATTCATAGTTAGTTTCGGCTAATTTTAATTGCTCTTGTAATTTTAGATAATTGTCATAACCATGTATTAAATCATAAGCATAATATTTTGAATTGATACGAGATTTAACATATTTTATTAATATAGAATGTCCTTTTGAAGCGAATGTCGTTTTCATTCCATTTATTTTTCTCTTCAAAATTTCAATTACTTTTTTTTTATTTGAAAAATCGGATTCCTTTAATGCTTCTAAAGCAATTTCTAAAGCATCATTACATTTATGACTTAACATATGCATCTCAAAATTAAAAAAACCTTTTGCATTATATTTGTCAGTTACATTTAAGCGATCGCTAGTAGATAATAATGCTACATTTGTCATCATATTACCTATATTTTTTTCTCTTAAAATAACAAATTCTTCAGAAGATCTTTTATTTGTTTTATTTTCAAGAATTAAACTTTTAAAAAGATTTAAATAGCTTAACTCTTCAAGTGTTAAATTGTCCAATGAAAATATGAATTGTAAATATAATATGCCACTTGTAGGTATTTCATATATTAACATTGGTACATCAGCATTTTTACTATCATTCGTATAATTTCCATCCTTATTAAGAATGTACTTATTTATAAAACGGTCCATATTTTCCTTAATCAATGTTTGGTTATCTTTAGTTTTATTGTAATTTTCCATATTGTTTTCATTATTTAAATTAGTAAAGAATGGGTTTACTGGAATTTCTAATGTTTTTTCATTCAAATCAGATATACTTATAATTGGGAATTTATCCAAATGTTCTGGTGATTCTTCTGTATTTTTATATTTTGTTAAATTTTCGAAATCAGTTATAATATTTTCTTTTTCCTTTTCTGTAAAGCTTTCTATTCTTTTTTTTAACATGTCTTTTTCTAATTTTTCTTGTTCAGCTCCATAATTTTCATCACCTTCAAGCAAGATGACTACACGATGATCATTATTTAATAAATGCTTCTCAACGTATTTTTCTAAGTATTTGGGTTCGTTTTTTATCTTATCTTTAACAACATTTAAATGTTTTTCGAATTCAAATATTAATAATGGATCTTTTCCATAATTCAATCTTGATGCCATTTCAAAAACAAAATCTATACTTTTCGATATTTTTAAATTAGCTTCTTTTAAAACAAATTCTATGTTATTTATGGCTGCTTCTACAGCTGATTTATTAAAACCTTCTTTAACAACTTTTTGCAAAGCCTCTAAAACAATTTTTTCGACTTCATAATGTACTTTATCTAAACTTATATTTTTCTCATTTTTTTCCTTAATTCCTTTTAGCCCTATGCTGAAAACATATTGAACTAAACTATCGTTTAAACCTCTATCAACAATACTATTACCCAAACCACTTTCTATTAAAGCTTTATATAATACACTTTCTGATGTATGAGTTAATAAATTATTTATTATTAATAATGCAAAATAATCTGTTGGTGATTCTAAGCTTAGATCAGCATCTGAATTTTTATGTTTTTTTGGATTCAACAACCATGAAACTGAGGCTAAATTTTCTTTTTCTTCTGAATGGTCAGCAAATTTTTTCTTTATATAAAAGGGTCCTTTTCTATATTCTTGATAATTTACATGTTCCACAGCATCATCTCTATACTTAGTAAAATCTAATTGACATAAGTAATTATCTACAAAATTTAATAATTCGGTTGGATTATTTTTACTAAAAAAAAATACCTTAATCTTTTTGGGATTATAATTTTTGTAATAGAATTCTTTAAATTCTTCATAAGATAAGTTTGGAATTTCTTTTGGATCACCACCACTGATATTTGAATGAACATTATCAGGAAACATATTTCTCATAACTTCATAATATAAATCTTGTAATGGATTGCTAAAGGCTCCTTTCATTTCATTATATACAATACCATTAAATGAAACTTTATAATCTTTAATTTTAGGAATATCTAAATTCTTTTCCTCTTCTTTTAACTTTTCGACTTCATATGTCCATCCTTCTGTTTGAAAAATAAATTTATTTTCTAAAACATTTGGTTGAAATACACTATCCATATATACTGCCATTATATTAAAAAAGTCTCTGTTATTCATTGACCCAGCCATATATATAGTTCTATCATTAAATGTGTAAGCATTTAGATGTGTATTTAACGTTCCCTTTTCTAATAGACCCATAGAATCCTTATAATTAAAATTTTTCGAACCAGATAAAACTGTATGCTCTAATATATGGGGTATCCCTTTATCTGAATGGGTCAACGTTTTAACATAAAATCCAAATGCTTGTTCAGCATCTAATGGGTCATTTGACCCTAATGCTATAACTTGTGTTTTGGCCTTTTTATGTTCATAAACAGTATAAGTCAAATTTAAATTCTCATTATATCTTTTTTCAACAATATCGTAACTTTTATGCTCTGGGCATTTTTCATTAACCCACGCAGGCATTTTATTCATGGTTGCAGCAAACGAATAATTATTTAATGTGCTTATTGAATAAATATAATTATTTGTAAATATACTATATCTTTTCTTATCTCCTTTGCATAAAATCCCATTTACGCAATTTGTGATGATGTTAATATATCCTAAAACTTTCATTAATTTCATTTATTATACTGCACATATATAAAAAAATGCATTATATATCATATATACATATATATAATATTATTTGAAATTATTGAAAATTTCTTTTTACTCAAAGATATATTTTTTTCTTCACATTATTCACTTGACTTTTACTATATGTATCTTTAAATACGACGTAAATTTCTATATGGAGTACGCATTAAAACATATATTTAATATATATTTATTTATTTATTACTTACACGTGAATATATAATGCTACAAAAAAAATATATATGGATTAACGATATGACTGCAATTGTGGATTTCCCGTTACGTGATATTACGTACCCGATATCACTTAATTATAGCTATATATAAATGTATTATATGTACATATTCAACCTGTTATTTTTACAAATAAATTGTGGCTTTCTTAAATGATTATTTTTCACGATTATGAACTTGGTATATTTTTATTTTTACTATATTTTTTCATTATTATTTATTTTTACTATTTGTTCATTTCACCTGTGCAATTATATTTATTTTCGTCACCATTAATTATTTTTATTTATTACTAGCTAATTACAATTTTTTTTTTCGATTATTTCTTATAAGTTTTTTTATTCAAATTGCATGCCTTTAAATTAAAGTTGGAACTATATTTTTTATCGTTTTTTTTTTATTTTTTGCATGGGATTTGCATTTTTTTTGAGGGAAATTATGGATTTTTTAAATTCACTAAATTAAGCAATAGTGAAATGATTTTGCCCAACAAATAATATAATACCCCAATTGATATTTATTTATAATGCTTATTTAGCAGTTTGTGTGAATCTATAAAAGTATACGAATTTCCTTAAGGATATAAAATATGCGTAATGCTTAGCATATTAATGCATGTCCAAGTGGAAGTTATTAAAAATGTTCAATTTTATAAGTACATAGATATAGATGAACAATTTATATAATTAATGTTTTGTAAAAAAATATCGAAAATAGAAAGAAATATATCAACATGTATAAAATATAAATATGCGTAAGTATATACTTCATGTGTGTAATTATAAAATTTATGGAATGCCATAAATATGTAACATTAATAAATTCGAATTATTTCCACCTGTGAAAATGTAAATATCATCATTTGTCTAATAATATATTATTTTTTATAATTTATATATATTATGAATAATTTTTAACTGTCTGCAATATTGATGGGTATGTGAAATTCATAAGAGTACAATATTCAAAATTACATTAAATGTGAAATTTCCAATGAATAAAACATACAGTATCCTTTTTACATATATAAAAATGGGCATATAGAAAAAAATGTAAAAAAAATTAATATAAAAACCTATTTACTATGCATATATATGCAAAGATATTAACATGTTTTGTAACGTTTTATTATTCCTTTTCATTATTGTTTTTCCTTATTAGCGTGGAAAATTTTCGATGATTTTACATACTATTTAAATATATTTTTTAATTGAATGCATTGTTGCATTACACTTTATGATTACTCGGTCGTAATATACCATCCTATATATAAATAAAAAAATAACATCTTTAAAAATTCGACACTAATTGTAGTATTATTTATCAACTTTTATTTCTTATAAATTGCGCTTATACATATTTTTATTTCATTTTTAAAAAACCATTTTATGATAGCATTCCTGTATATTTCACATGTTTAATAATTATACACATATATTTTTTCCCCTTGCATACATATAAATTATCTACATTCCTTTAAATACATAAATAATGTTCATTTATAATTATACATATATGCATTTTCTCTTTTACAAATTTTATATATGTAAAGTTCAGAACTTAAAAGGAAATTATTTATAGTTGTTAAAATGATATACTAGTCAATTTTCAGCATTAACAATAAATAAATAAGATAAATTCGAGATATCTTTATATAATTTTTTTTTGTATTCACATTATAACATTATCTATTTGTATTAGGTTCATAATTTTTCCTACTGAAACAACTAAACTTCTTAAAAATGTTTTATAAAGTTAGATAAATTAAAAAAAAAAAAAACTTTTTGGCTGTAAGAAGGAAATAGGATTATAAAGTACAAATGATCCTTTGCCACTCATTTGTTATATGTTTCATTTCACAGTTTTATTATACTTCTTGTATAAATGAAGAGGCATTATAATTGAAAACAACCATGCATAGTACATTACTCTAACATTCTATCTTTATATATTGATATAATAAAATATACATAAAAATGAAATTATTATAAACTTACTGCATTTATCAATCATTTTTCTAATAAACAATTTTATATACTAATTTTTATGTTTTTCCTATATAAATCATTACTTCATCATTATTATAAAATTAATAAATAAAAGCAAATTAAATAAAGAAAAAATAAGGCGGGGGATATGCTAGTATTTAAAAATATATAGTATATGATAATTATTATTACATATATATTCATGAATGCTACTGTTATAATATACTTACATAGAAATGTTTAAAAATATATACATAAATGCATTTCTAAGCATCTTAAAATTTCTAATTTTTTATAATACTGGCAATTTCAATATTCAGTATGAAAACCCCACAAAAATACAAAAAAAAGTATGACAAAAAATATATGAAATATGAATTAATTTTTACAAAAGTAATAATACATCACATTGAATAGTTTTATTTATATATAAATATCATTTATTTATATATTATTCCCTTTTTAGTAATTAATATTTAAGGTAAACTGTTTCAGAACAAGGGGTAAAATATTTGTTTCATTCAACTAAGCGTTATATTTATTATTCATCACATTTTTGGCGTATATTTTTTATTTTTTATATGGATATTTTTTTTGTGAAATTTTAGCATTATAATGCTTGACAAAATACTATTAAACGTAACCAAAAATACTTTTCGTTTTTATTTTACTTTATAACTATATTTTGTTTTTTTTTCCATCCTTTTGTTTTTATAGCATTTTCAAAATATGTGTATGTTCGTATACGTCAATATATATATATTTTTTTTTTCAGAATAGCTAATATATAATATATGTAATATATTTAAATGCGTTTGATATACTATGCACAATTTATGTGGATCTCACACAGTATGTTTTATTTTCTTCATTTCTTTGCATTGTTTTTGCAAACTTAAATATTCGAATGTATTTTTTTAGATTATTAAAATATATTATAAATTTATTATATATTAACGAGAGTTATTGTTTTATGCTTTTTGAAATTTAAATGAAATAATTATTTTTGTCTTTTTTCATAATATGAATGCGTTTATGAATATATTTATTTTATTTTTTTTTAAATAACATTTTTAGTTTATATATAAAGATGTCAAACACTTTAATTAAAATGTTAAGCGCATTTAATGAATATACATTATCAGTAGTTTTATGTGTCAATTATTTTATATGTAAAACACATTCCATATAAATATCATGTATGGATGTTAATGTGGATGTATATTATATAACTATATTATTATCTTTCATTATGTTAAACTTTTAATTAATGTTTTTGACACACACAATCATAAGACAATTAATGATGCTATTTTGGAAATTTAAATAGAAATAATTACTCCTTAATGTAAAGAATTGATGTTAAATATAAAAAGGTGAATTTTGTGGGAATAGAGAAATCATTATTAAATTTAAAGTAAAGCCAATTATCCAAAAAAGGGACATAAAAAATAAAAAGAATTTAAATAAATATACATATGTTAAATAAGACTTATATGTATATCAGTAACAATGTCGTATAATGTTAGCAATACAAAATTGGCTGATTGGTAATTTTAATTTATACTTTCTTTGATATTTTTTTTTTAGCATTTAATTCATAAACTGTGTTGCATCGTCCTCCTTTTGCATACTATACATATGTGTAAAGCTCTGTATTATACTGTATATATATTCATGATTTATTTCATTATAATTTAATAGTAAATCGTTTTCATTATTCTCTGGCTTTTTTGTTACAGCTTAAATAAATTGAGAGTATACGACCTTAATCAATTATGTCGGAAATTTCTTTTACCACAAAATGGAAAGAAGATAGCAATAATTGAACGAATTTTAGAATGTATAACAGATGTTGAGAGAGAAGAGCAAATATATGAATTTATATTAGCGACAAAACCATCTATATTTGAATTAAATAAAGGAAAGAAAACAAATAACAAAGCTTCAAATAATGATAATAATAACGACACCCTCAATAATAATAAATCTAATAATAATAGTAATAATTCTTACGTGAATAATAATAAAAATAATAATGTATTATGCATTAATAATGATTCAAATAATCAAGAAATCAGTGATATAAATACGGGGAAAAAAAATTCCCCTCAAGCCGCGAAAAAGGGAAAAGGTACAATCTTATTTTTGTGCTATCTAAAAATAGTATATTTATATGTTCTCATGCTTTCACGCAACTATATTCATGGGTATATGTCTGGATGATGTGATCACACATTGCACATCTTTGAGCATTTAAATGATAAAATTCATGTATAATTTTTTTAACTATAATATGTAAAATTTCTAAATTTTTTGATTTCTTTTTAGTGAAAATATATGAAGAGAGCAACGAGTTTTCTTCATGTGCATGTGGGGGAATGGTAAAAAATGTTTCGAGTAAAAATTGTGTAGTAAAATGCATAGAATGTGAAAAGCCGCAACACATCAGTTGCTATATACAAAATTCAAGTATAAGTAAAAATATGCAAGATTATAAAATATTATGTGTGGCATGTCGGTTAAAAGACATGGACCCATTTTATCCTCTTAAACAAATATTATGGATGAAAAGTTTAAATGCAAACTCTGAAAAAATAATGATTAACGCAAATGATATAAAAAGTTGGAAAAATGAAAATAAAGAAGTTATAATATTTTGTATACATATTGATAAAACAGATTTAAGTGGTACTATTTCTGTAAAACAAGAATGGCCAAAAACTTTTACTTTAAAAGTTAATGGTAATGTTATAGAAAAAATATCTGAGCCAACATGGGAGCATAAAAGAAGGGACAGTCCTCTTAAAATTACACATGTATTACACGCTGGGAATAATAATATAGATATAAATATTACAAATTATGAAGTACCGAAATTATTTGTTCTTGCCTTTTTATTATGCAAAATAGAAACAGAACAAAATATTATAGAAAATATTATATTAAATAGCTCTTTAAATTTTAAAGAAGCAAAAAATAGAATAATTCATATTTTGTCAATAAAACATGACGATGATGAAGTAATGTGTATGGAAATCAATAGAAAAATAAGTCTGAATTGCCCTTTTTCATTAGATAGAATATTAATACCTTGCCGAGGTATTAAATGCTCTCATATTCAATGTTTCGATTTAAAATCATTTATTGATATAACTAAAAAAACTAAAGCTTTTAATAATAGATGGAAATGCCCAGTGTGCTCTTTTTTTTTAAGACCAAAACATTTAGTAATTGATACTTTCATTACATATATTTTGTCACAAGTTCCTAAAGATATTAAAGAAGTCGAACTTAACAAAACGGGTGAAATCATATTTAATCATAATAATTCTGAATCAAAAATTTTAAAAAGTATTGATGATACTGATTTGCCAAACTTACAAAAAATGGGATTTGAAATTAAAACCGAGCAAAGTATAGGTATTTATTATATTATTCAATAGAAGAACATGTATACGAACATATACATATATATATTTAATCTATTCATTGTTTTTTCTTGACGATTTATATAATTTCGAAATTTCATAAATTTGTTTTCTTTGGGTTGGTTTTATTAATAAACTTTCTTTATTTATTTCTATTTGTTTCATTTTTATGTAGATAATAATGGAAATAATGATGGAAAAGAAAACAACATCAATACGAACGAAATTATTATTTTAGATTCTGATTCAGAAACAGATGCAGAAAATAATGAGAATACCAATGACAATGTCATTGCCAATGCCATAGAAAAAACGAACCACGATATTGTACAAGGTAAACTAAATATTAATTTTTCAGTAACTTTGTATTTATATATTATTTATGCATTTAGGCATACATGCATATAGAAGCACCTAATTGTATATGGCTCAAGGAATATGCATCTTTGTACATATAGACATGTGAGCATCTATGCAATATGTACACATGCATATATGTGCATGATTCTTCTACGAAAAAAAGTATATACGAAATTATAATCCCAACATATCTTTGCTCTAAAACGTCTCCTTTAATACAATTTTTTTTTTAGAATTATAAAATTTTTAATCGCATTAATAAAGACTAGCTGTTATTTATAATATATGCGAAAAAGGGAAGAAAGCACATAAAATTATATATTTATGTGCACATATTTATATAAATATTAATGTACATATATGCATACTAATAATATATAAAAGAGCAAATAATGCAAAAAATATTTATGAAAATATACATTAATTTAATCAATATCAAATATGACAATGAAAAGAAAAAGCGATAAATGCGCATTGCCCACTTATTTATGCACTAAAGAAAACAAATATATACTCGTAAATTGTATGAGCAGAAATGATATATTTACTTAAAAATAAAAAAATTAATATATATAAATTAATAATTCTTTATTGGCAATGCATACATTTTTAAGGTTTATGTTTTATCTATTCCTTTTATACATTTCGAATTATGATTATAATGATTATTCGTAAATTTTAACAGGATAAAAATGATATTTATACCCTCATTATATATATATATATACTTGTTTGTGGATAATTACACATAGAGTCCTTTTTTTTTTTAGATGGACGTGAAGTTATATGCATATCTGACAGCGATGATAATGATAATACTCCATTGATCAGTAAAAAATCCGAGAGCCCCCCCAAAAATAAATTACCTTTTTCAATAGGTATGGCTAATTATGGAAATAATCAATATTTAAGTAGTTTTTTTGTAAGAAACATTAATGATATGGACAAAATAAATATTATTCCAAATATTTATTCAAATTTTAACGAAATTGTTTCGAATGCTTTAAATGACATTGATCCCATTCAATTTAATGAAATATATTTATCAAACAAAATATTAAATCCGGAAATAATTCAAAAAAATAATGATGACAAATTAAATGATGATCAAAGCAATAGTAACATGAATAATGCTGGTGACAAAGAACCAAACAAATTTAATATTAGCAATGATAATAATAACGAAATTTTAAAAAACACGACGATACTTAAACCTAGTAATGATAATTTAAATAATTCTCTTTTGTTTTTTTGTAACAAAGATAATTTGGTATCACAAGACATGTTTTTTTTTAATACAACATTAGAAGCACTAAGTTTAAATCCCGATAATAGATATATGAATTATTCTGATGCTGTAAATAGTAATAATAATAATAATAATAATACAATTTTAAATGAGACAGCAGAAAATAATCAAAATGATAATTTGGAAAAATTAAATACCTCTAATGCACTCGATTTATTTGATAAAGATTTAATTTTACCAACTGCTAGTGTTAATAACAATTTAACTAATGAGGTACGAAATTATTTCGATGAAAACAATAATAATGATGCAAATAAAGATAATAGTAGTAATAAAGATAATAGTAGTAATAAAGATAATGGTAGTAATAAAGATAATAGTAGTAATAAAGATAATAGTAGTAATAAAGAAAAAGATAACGGTAATATTGAATATGAACAACTTAAAGATATATCTTCGCCTCACAATCGAATAAATTTAAATCAACTTCCAAATTCTGAAAATTGCGAAACCACAGAAAATAATAAAACGGAAGAAAGTCAAAAAACTGATGAAAAAAACGAGGCTAAAGAAAATGCTGAGAACGAAAAAAATGATGATGAATCAAATTTAAATAAAAAAAAAAGGAAAAAGGATGAAGAAGAAGAAGAAAAAGAAAAAGAAACACCGCGAAAAAAATGACCATATTGTGTAGCAGATACTATTCAACTGTTTACAGGGTTTATGCCACCATAAGTACGCATGTATGTAAATATATATGACATAAACCTTTTTGAGGATCACTATCGATATTTCTTAATCACATTATATAGCATTCAAATATAGTACTATAAAGCTTATGTTATTAAACATACTTGCGAACAAAGAGTATATATGTAGATCCATTTGTTTTTTGGGCCTTAGTCAAATTTAATATAATAAATAATTAATTATATAAATTGATGAAAAGGGGCTAACGATTGTAATTAAAAAACATAAAATAATTTTTTATGTTAAATATTTTTTGAGGGGCGCAACAAAGAATTTATAAAAATGTCAATGGTGGTATTTTGATTATTTTTAAGTAGTTATTTTATCTTAAATTGTTACAGCATTAGACTTTCTAAATTTATTAATTTTTAAAAAATACACCTACGTTATTTATATATATACAGGGTGTGTAAATTGCAGAATTTTCTTTTACAAAACACTAGATCATTCCCTTTTTTTGAGCCTACTTTTTTCGATAGTTTCGTTTTTTATAATTTTTTATTGATGTTACTTCTTTTAGTATTCCATAAATTATTTTATTATTTTTAATTTTTTGGTAAAGCTTATAAAATAGTGATTAAAATGTTGTGTTGGAATATTAAGAACATTTAACAAATATAACGTTTATGTATGCATTTATTTTTTATTTTTATGTTTATTATTAATTCCATTTTTTTCTTTTCGTTATTTTATTTTTTTAATGCAACTGCATTCTGCAAAACATTTGTATCGTTATTTTATGCATGTTTTTTTATATATAGCTATGCAAATATCAAACAAAATTAATTATATATATGTTTAGGATTAGTTATGCATATGGAAATTGTTTTATTATTTTTATATTTTAAAGATTTCTCTTATATGTTTTTAAAGCGGTATCACTTTTGTGAAATTGCGACTGTGTATATTTGTTTTTGATATTTTTATACAAACACATTGTTCTCAAAAATTTTTGAATATTTTTAATATACTTTTTTTACACTTATAAATAAATTATGCACAACAATAAAAAAAGAAAAAACAAGGTTACTAAAAAAATATATGCTTTTGTTTCCTCATGCCGATGAATATGTTATGTAATATATCAATGAAATTACACATTTACTTTATTTTTTTCTCGAAGCTTCAATAATGTCTCGTAGTTTATAATTTTTGGATCATAATCTTCCTCATAATTTTTATCCTCTACAACATATATTTTGATGTCTTTATCGTTTATAGATATAGTTTTATAATGCCAAAAATTTAACTTCCTAAGGAATAAAAATGTACATGTATAAAGAATAAAAATGAATATTACCATAATGTAAAATTCACATTATTGATCTTATTGTATTTAAAAAATAAATAATTCGATTCAAAATTAAACATAAAATAAGACCATACACAATGAAAGGTATATACAACTTGTTTCAGGAAATTAAAATATGCATGAACAAATATTTTTAAAAATTAAACCCAAATATGTTCAAGTCTATATATTTCCTCAAACTTACGCATGTGGTTCGTTTTCCAAAAAAAAATTTTTAAATTGCTCTGAACAAACAATTTCACCAGGTATACCGTTGGATTCAATTTGATTTGCTATCAATACATCCAAGCCCCACATATCATATCGTATTCTTACTGATCCTATAATTCCTCCAACACACGAACCATAGTGTAATCCTATCCTCATATTAAAGTCATGTTTATTAAATTGTATTTTAATAGTATTAATATTATGCAATATAAGCTTTGCTAATTTAAAAATGCTTATTATTCCATCAGCTGCTTCTGTTTGATCAGTTATCGATGCATTTGGTTGGCTAGTAGCTACATATGCATCTCCAATTGTAAAAAGTTTATACAACCCTAATTTTATTGTATCTTTATCAATTTTGGATATAAGTTTTTGTAATAATTTTAGAACATTTTTTGGGGCTGCTGTTTTACTCCATTTTGTAAATCCTACAATATCCGCAAATAAAAATGCAATTTTTTCATGCTTATATGTCAATTGTAAATTATCATTTTGATATTCCTCTAAGACTTGTCTTGGTAAAATTCTTGTTAAAAAATCATGTGAAGTTCTTTCCATTCTATTTCTTTTTCTTTTTATAATGTATTGTGTCCTATCTAGATATTCTGAATACCAAAAGTATAAAATATTTATAGAAAGAATTAATAGTATACTACAGCATATTCTTAATTCACATACATGTTTAACAAATAATTTAAAAAATGAATATATAAAGAAAACAAAAAAAAATACAAAAAAAAAAAATTTATGTTTAAATAACATATTTTTAACAAATATTAGTTGCATAGAAATTATTAATTCTGTTGCATCTTTCATAAAAAATATCGATCTTTCACGTGAGTTCCCAACTAAATTACTATAGTGTATGCAAGCAAGATCTATCATAATAATACCCCAAGACGATAAAAATATATTCAAAATAAATGTAGTCCACATCATTTTACTTGAATTATCTTTATATTCTTTTAATTTTGTTTTTAATAAAAGCCAGATAAATGTTATTGTAAACAAATATATAGATCTAATTAACCATATAATTACAATAAAATCGTTAGGTGTTTCCTTATTTTCATAATATGATAATTCTATAACATTGCATAAACTTAATATTAATTCTGATATTACAAATATAATTATTAATTTTTTTGTTAAATCGATATTTATTATTTCTTGGTAATATTCTCTTGTATATTCTTCTTCCAATTCTTCATCTTTAAACTTGTAATAAAATCGGTTAAAATAGCTTGTCTTTCTATTTATTTGCAAAGTTGATGTTAATTTTTTTAAAATATTCTTGTTATAATTATCAAAATTAGTTACAAAATCAGAGTGTTTATTGCTTACGTTTGTGTTTGCTTTATTTACATCTCCATTTTTTTTAATTTGACTTTTTTTATTATCTGATGTTATATTGGTTTGTCCTGATTTGGAATTTGACATTGTATTATATTTTCCTGATTTGGAATTTGATATTGTATTGTATTTTTCTGATTTTGATTTATCGCTTATATCATTCTTTTTAAACATATTTTTAAATATATTATTTATTTTGGACGCTAATGAAAATTCTTTATTTTGTTTATTTTTACTTCGATTGCTATTAAATTCATTGTTGTAATTAAAATATTCATTCATTTCTTCATCACTCATTATACTATTCGTTTTTTTAGATTTAATACCATATGAACTATTATCAGACGATTTGAAACTATCACCTTTTTCATATTCTTTCAGACTGTAAAAGCTGATTCTTTTTGATATCATTCTTTTCTTCAGCATCATTTTATCTTCATTTTTTGGGGATTCATTTTTAATCTTTTCATTGGAATCATATTCTAATTTTTTTTCTTTATCTCCATTCTTTTCTTTAGTATCTTTTTTTTTATCATAATCTTTCAAATCATTATACTGCATTCCCCTTTCATCTGTCTTATCTATATTTTTTCTTAAATTTGTATTATTTTTTATATTATTTAAATTTACTTTGTTTCTTATAAATAAATCGTCCTCTGCCTTATTTTTACTTCTTCTGTTTATTTTTTGGACATTACTATTACTTCCATTAAGATTCCTTGAAATATTCATATCACTTCCAAATATTTCATCATTTTTGTGAAATCGTTTAGTTCTCTTTTTTTCCTCTTCTTCAGTGTTATATTGTACAAAACTCATGCCTCTTTTATGAACCAAATAAATATTATTTAATATCTCACATTTTTTCCCAAAATTATCATCTTTATTTACATAATTTAACTTTTTATTTTTTAGTATGCGATTTCTTTTTATTTTTTTTCGAGTATTTATATTCTTGAACCTTTTTTTGAGAACTCGATTTTTATTTATATGAATAGTAGATTTATTTCGCTTTATATGAAAACTCATTAGGCATCTTTTCTCATTTATAATTTCACATTGTTCTTTATCTTTTTTTTTTAAAAAACTATCATTATTTATTATTTCTGTGAATATATTTTCATAAGAAACTTGTTCTGCCTTTTGAGCATAAGTTCGCGAAAATAATTTTTTATTCATTTTTTGGTTGTCATCATGTTCCTCATCGCGTCTACCTGAAAAAATAATTCTATCTCTACTTATGTTTTGAATATTTTCTTTTTTGATATTAATACCGTCATTTTTAATGTTAAGCAAACTTTGTTTTTTTTTGTATATTTTTGCGAATAAATTGTTGAAGTTTATAGGTTTTTTATTTTTAATTTTGGGGTCAATAAAATATTCGAATTCACTAGAATAGTTATAATTGGTTGTGTCATTTTTATTTAAAAAATTATAAAAACTTGTTTTTTGTCTATATGTATTTTTTTTTTGGATGTCTTTTTTTTTTTTTTTTTTTTTCTTAAATGCATTGGAATATTTAGACATATTGTTAAAGTTAAAATAATTGGGGGTCACTTTTTGCCGATAATTTATTCTTTCCTTTATGTATTCTTTTATTTTGTCATTTTCTTTACTAAATTCGTCTTTAAAATCGATGGAATCTTCTCTCATTCTGTTTATTATATTTTTACTTTTTTTTATGTATGTCTTGTTTGATGTATCACGTATTTCATCTTTTTCATTTTTGTCTACAATATATGGCGAGGTAAAGAAATCATCAGTATCAGAATTTCTTTTTGTGTTTTCTCCTATTTTTGGTGGTAGATTTATAGGAGATTCAAAATTATAAGCTAATACATTTCTTCTAAAACTTTTATTTGTTGAAAAACGTTCTAGATCTAAATATTTCGATTTTTTATAGTTATAATTTTTAGTACTGTGTAAAAAATCTTTTTGTATTATACTATTTGACCCATCGTCACTTTTATTACAATTATAAAGTTTTTCTTTATCATATTTGTTTAAAATTTCTCCCATTTCTTTCATTTTTATATTTATATTTTTTTCCTTAACATTTTCTTTTTTTATCGTTTTTTTTTTCGCGCTTGGCTTTTCTGGTTTTTTAAATGTTTGTTTAGTTTCATCAATTATTTCGCTTTTATCAGGCATTTCAATTTTATCAAATTCTTTCTCCTTAGTTTTGAGTTCGCTCTTATTTACAATTTCATCATTGCTTCTAAATATAGATGAAGTAGATTCTGTCAACGCTTTTGTATGATCCTTTTTGGACTCATCTAAAATATCAACCAGTAAATATGTTTTCATTTCTCCTTTTCCCTTTATGAATATACTTCTTTCTTTCCATACTAACGTTTTATCATTCTTTAAATATTTATATGTATCGTATGAAACGTGTATATGGTCCTTTAACGAAGTAGACTTCATTCTAGATGCAGTGTTAACAGTATCACCAAACAGCGAATATTGTGGTTTAACAGATCCGATAACTCCACTTATTGCTTTTCCTGTATGTATACCTATTCTTAAACTAATATTTTTATAGATATATTTATTTTCCATTGGGAAAATACTATTTGGATCTTTGTTATTTGATAATGTGTCCAATACCTTATATGATATATAATATTTAGCACTAAGTTGAGCAATAGCCATTTTGATTGCACATTTTGTATCATATTTAATTTTATCTACACAATTATTTTTTTTTTCACTTAAACCTGATGCAGCTAAATATGATTCGAACACTGTTTCTATTTTTATACAATTAAAATATTTTATACATTTATCAAAATATAAATATAAATTATCCAATGTCTGTACTAAAGTATGTGGTTCTAATGTAGATACCATAGTTTGAAAATCATCAATGTCACAAAAAATGACAGATATAATCCCTCGATCTTCTCCAGAAATATTTTTTCCCACCATAATACCATCTGCTTTAGGATCACTTACTAATAAATATTCGACTAAAAAGCTAGGCAGCATAGTATGCAAAATTTCAATTTGCTTACCTAAATTAACTTTTTGTTTATACCTTGTTAAAAATTTTTTTTTTAAATAATATATCTCATAATATTTCATAAATAGACAAATTAATGTAAAACTTAATATACAAATTAAAAAGGCAAAAATCTGCTGTTTACATATACACGATATATTTACATATTCTAAATTATCTAGGATAGTATATGGATTGTCACAAAAATCAGTGCACATTGCGCCTAAACTGTTGTTTTTATGATAAAATATCCATATTGCTATGGATAAAATAATTAGGCTCATTAACAATCCTTCTAATATTTTAAAAGATATAAAAAATATATAACAAACAGTAAAAGAATATGTTACTAGCATATTAATTATATTATTAACCGAATTCTCGGATATTTCCAATAAGAACCCTATTACTAGTAGTAATTTACCAATAACATAAAAGTAAGTATAATCTGTTTTATTTCGAACTATTATCTTAATTAAATATAATACTGCAACTATATAATATATTACTGTTAAATAAGATAACGAATGCAATTTTTTTTCAATAGATTTAGATATAACGATTTGTATTGTAAATGTTATCAAAAATATTATAAATAATAATAATATTATTATTCTTAATTTTAACTTATTTCTTTTCTCATATGTTTTATATTCTAAGTTTAGTTGTTGATTTCTATACTTTATTTTTATATCTATTATTTTTCTTAAAGTGTCAAAAATATACTTATTTTTTTTAGATTTCCCATAATATGCATTGTCTTCTCTTATTATATAACTTTTGGGGACAGGAACCAACTTTTCAATGTTTTTATCGGTTACTACATTTTCCTGTTTGGTGTTAGTAGCTCCTTTTTCTTGTGTTTCGATTTTCAGTGTATTGTATAAATGATCTGTTATGTCTGGATATATTCTATAAGGGTATGAGATGAAAAAAAACAAAACAACCGATGAAAAGGAATACAAAATATGGAAGTATACAAAATTACAAAAAAAAATAATGTCTCATTAGATACACACACACAAATTAGGTCACATGAATGATGCTCGATCGGTTACTTGTTCTTTACAAACTTCATGAACTTGTCTATGATAAAGTTAATGTATAGTATGGGGAGAAGAGATATCCAAAAATATGAATCTTCTGAATCGAAGAGACTAAATTCACATTTTCCTGTTATTAAGCAATCAATTAAGGTATAAATGTTTATATATATAAATAAAATCGAAACAATAATAATGGTCATGATAAAAAAAAATATATGCCATGTTTTCGAAAATAACAGAATTTTTTCAGATATTAAAAAAAAATTTAAAACAAACATATGAAATGTAAATTTTCGATGTGTAATTAAATTAAATAGATTGTCTCGTAATATGTAATAAGAAACGAATGAAGCAAATATCGATTCGATTATGTTTAAAAATATTATGGTGTTGTTAAGATAATATTTTCTTCTCGCCTAAGAATAAAAATTCAAGAAAATTGTTTAAATTGTTTAAAATTATAAATTAAATAAATATGCAAATTATTATCATATTCCTTCATTATTTTTCTAATCATAAAACAATAAGAACACTATAATGTGCAGGCATTATTTTTTTTATGAACAAATAACAAAGAAAGTTCTACTAAATTTAGCTAATCGGATTAATGAACAGCTGTTTGTTTTATATTTTATGAATATATTTTTTTGTATTTACTAGCTGATAAATGTATGGGAAATTTCTGATAAACTTGTATGGAAGATCAATTTCGTATGACGCAAAAGCTACAATTAAGGAATAATGAAAGATTGCAAAGGCCGTTTGGGAATATAGTATTGATGAAATAGATGACCCAGAAAAAAAATTATCAAAATTGTGGAAGAAATAAAAAGAACCAATCATAACTTTCAGGTATACTATCCATAGGAATGCTCTACTATAAAAGGTGTGTATAAATGATAATCATATGAATAAAAATTCAATGTCTATATATTATATACGTATATATATTTATAAATGCCCCCAACATGCAACATAGATGTGGTTATAAAAAATATTATTTTTTTTGCTTATATTACCACAAAGAAAATCGATTCAATCTCCCTAATATGAGAAGCTCTCCAACGTATTTGAATTCCTCCATTGCATAATCTGATATACTATAAAGAACATTGACTTGTTTGTTCAAAGTCAAGCATACACTTATTGTAGTGTTTTTTAAGAGATGTGCATCATTCAATGTTGATCCAACTCCTAGCACTGTCAATTTAGGGGTTGTATAAGAAATAAATTTGCTCACAATCTTCCCTTTTGTTTCATTATTTAATTTGCAAAATAATACAACAGTAGCTCGCATTATGATGCATAAAAATACTTTCTGGTTTCAAGAAGTGAATAAAAAGATAGAAAAAAAAAAAAAATGAGGAAACAAATTGATCTATATAAAAATGATGCAAACAATTAGGGTATAACATAAATAAAATCACATAATAAAATAAATTTAAGAATTTTTTTATACATACCAACGCGTGTCTATTTCGCATGATGTTCTTCAGACTCATCTCGTTTATTGCAATGGCATAAGAACGAGATTTCATATTTTCCATAGAAAGAAGAAAATTGTTGAATAAATAATTAGCAACTGTTTCTTCATCAGAATTATCAGGATTCAAGAAATTAATTAAGAATAAATTTGAATTGGGAACAATTAGATTGCATTGTAAAGCTGTCAAATAAGTATTTTTAGATGAGTCATTAGTAAATATCCATGATCTAATATCAAAATTATTGATATCATTAAATGTTTCGACTACGCCATCATTTAAATCATTTTTTAAGCCAATAATACCTATGCATTCTAAATCGTATAAAAAAAATGTTTTTATTATATCAAAAAACTTGAAAGAAAATTTGTTTCTAACACTTTTTAAATAAATATATTTTGCAATATCTTCATTAGTAATATTTTTTTTACATATTAATATAACTTTTAAATAATTAGCTGTGTGTACTTTTATCGTTTTTTTAATTTTATTTATGTCATTCTTATTTTTACATAAGTATGGTAAAATATTAAAATCATAACCACGTATATATAATACCCCTTTATCTAATTCTTTTTTGTTTTTTAATATACACATAGTATAATTGTTACTTCTTAAAAAGTCATGAAAGCATATTATGTAATACTCTTTACAAATATTTTTTAAATTATAAAAAAATAGACATTTCTTATAGCTGTAGATACGAAAACCTATATTTTTTGAAGTATTATATAAGCATATATCTTCATGTTCTATTGTATTCATATTTTCTTCGCCCTCAGAATCTACTGTATATTTATTTTCATTCTCCATATTTTCTACTTCCTTGTCTTTATCATAATTCATATGTTCAGATGTTGATTTCTCATTTATATTATCTTTCATTTCAATATCACCAAATTTCTCATTATATATAATTATTCTATTACATGCGCACATTCCCAAAATAAACTCCTCTATTTTTTCTGATTGTTCATTATTTTTTAATCCGTCCTCTATTATCTCTTTACAATCATAGCTGTTTTCACAATTTTCCAAAAATTCTACAAAAATGGTATAAGAAAAAAAAATTATGTGCAAATACATGAAACAGAATCGAGTCATCATAAGTTATAAAATTAAAAGTGCAATTACAGGCCTCATTCCATGGTGATATATAGAAGGCTCTACATTGTTCGACCTTCGTATATGCATAAAACATAAATAGAAAAACATACGAATAAAAGATATTTATTATTTTTTATTTATTTTATGGCCATACGATTATATCCATTGTCTAATAGCGATTTTACTGATGATGAAAGTTTAATTTTTTTGTACAAAAGTTCTTCATTTAAATAATTCCCGTATATTTCCTTAAGTATTTTAGAGAAATCATTATTAATCGGATCATAAATAGTGTTTATATTATTCCCAAGGATTTTTAAAAAATTATTGAAATCGCGAGAAGGGAAAAAAATGTTCTCTGGGTCTTTGAAAATTCGTTCGTCTAAATTTAAGAGTTCGGATACATTTGTTCTGCACAAAAAATGTAACAAAAGAAAAATGTTAGAAACAAGAATAATACAAGGAAGAGCAAAAACATATTTGAATTTTCTTAAAAATTCGTATCATTTTAAAGTCATAATAGTTATAATTTAGACACTATTTTGTGACTCTCTGCATATACATATTGCCATTAACTCAACAAATATAACCTTTCCGCGTCCAATATATTCAAGCTCGGCAATTTTAAAAATTCATCGGATATTATAAAATTTTTTTTTGAATATAAAATATTATTAATAGTGCAAGAAACAAGTATTTCTTTTTTGTTCACAAGAACTCCGTTTCTTGCAGTAGCTATAATATCAACTGTACCAAGTGCATCATTTTTATTTTTGTTAAAAACTTTTGTATTATTACTATTTTCATCTTTATTCATTCTTGTATCCCTTTCTATAATTGGAAAAATTAAGAAACATTTTTTTGTTTGAATTTAAGTATTCAAATGGAAATCATATTAAAAAAACTAACATATCGTATACTTAGTATGCCGTATACATAAGAAAACAATTCTCAACAAATTTTTTGTTAGCTATACCTATTTTTAAACTTTGAATTATGTATATTAGGCTTTTTTCTGAATATAGCATCACAGGCAAAACTAATATATATAAACCAATAAAATCTTCAAGAACAGTAAAAAACGTATCATTTGAATTTTCTAGTAATTTACCTTTTCTGTAAAATATGGCTTTTAATATAATACTTAATAAGACAAAAAATATATACATAAATATTAAGTAATATACAACATTATTCATTTTTATACAAAATGTCATATTTTCTTCGATTTTACGAGGTATGTTCAAATTTTTTTTTGTATCTGCGCCTGTATATACAACAACACCATCAATATACTCGGCTCCCTTTAAAATGGAGGCTTAATATTGGGTGAAGGAAATAAAATAAAAATAACAACAACATTATAATAGTAATGCAATAATAATAGTTCAATCATAAATATTAGTTTAATGCAAAGAAAACATATGTGGGTTGCAACAAATAATATTCAATATACTTTAGAGATTGATGTATAATATTTTTATTTTCTTTTTGTATGTACATTGTCATATTTTGTTCATTTCTTACATTGAAGAGCAAAGTTTTCATAACTCAAATGTAATGATCTTGGATGTTTATCGAGCTTATAAGTTCCTTGAAAGCAAAATACATTTTTGTTAGGCAATTCACATTTGATAACACCATTTATTTCTGACAGCATTTTTAGATAATCTCTATCAACTAAATGCAAAATCAAAGTAAAGAATACACAATGATGATATGTTAACAGTTAAAATGTATCAATCAAAAAATGCACGTGCATATACACATTCGAAAATACATATCTGATTAGTACTTTTATATTTCTCAACAGGATATTTTATGCTTTTATTATATAATCCATCGATTTTAAACGAATCAACAACTGCATTTGTATTCTTTTTAGAATAAAGTATAACGACATCTGCAGGAAACTCTTCACCTTGAAATACCCTAATTATGTTTCCAACTTTTATATCTTTGGTCATAACCTAAAGATATATTTTAACAAAGTTGCGTATGTTCCAAATATATATGCTATATATTCATATATTATTCCTTTTTGTATTCATTAATTTACCTTTTCAAAATATGACATTTTCGGTACTATTCTAAGGTAGTTTTGTGAATTCGCATTTTTTATGTCTTTCAACAATTTAAGCTCAAAAAGACTTTCTATAACGACTAAAATTCCAATGTTTAGCAAAAGCGAAATAGCTGTATCTACAAATAAATATTTTTTTGTTATTCCTTGGCTTATTTCAGAAAAAATATACACCGTCATAAACAAAGTGTAAACGATAACTGCGTCGAGTGATATCAACCTTCTTATAAAATTATACAACTAAAAAAAATAAAAATATAAAAAGAATTCTATCGATATTATAAAAAATAATAAAAAAATTTATTCATTATAAATAAATGTATCGAATATTCCATATACACTATAAGACGTAGTAAAATTATATAGAGAAATAATGGATAATATTACTGAAAATTGATATATTCTAAAGTAATTTTTACAAAATTTTTGCAAATCATCTTCTGATGTTGGATTTATAATAACTTTTCTGTATAGCTTGTTGTTTTTATTTATATGTTCCCTTTTCCCATCTAATTGCTACAGATTAAAAAATATACAATAATAATAATAATATACCCTTAAAAGGTGAATACACATAGTTAACAAATCGCTTTTTCTATTTCTTTATTTATTTTTCTCTAATTTTTACCATTAAATTTAAAACCTCGCTCTTTATTTTATCTGTTTCCTTCATTTTTGTATTTAGCCATTAACAAAAAATATAATATTCAAAATTATGTCTATACTTTTATATACATTAAGAATTACATCAATATTCTAATATAAATATAGAATAAAAAAAATGCCAATAGTATATGTCTAATATATACATGATAAACACTTAAATTTATGAAAGTGGGCAAACAAAAAGGAAGAATAATTCTCATTATTTATCATATTATTATTTTTTTTTAATATTTTTATTATACAATTTCGTTGATCGCTAGCTCTTTTTCTTTATTTTTTTTGCTCAACAATATATCTATTCCCATTACCCCCCCAAAAAAAAGTATAATAATTTTGTAAAAATATCATACAATTTTATGGAATAACTTTTTTTATTTTCAATTAACCATTATTAAATATTTTTTGTAATTCATTACATTTTTATTCATTGATATTGATATTTATTTTTTACATATTTTTTCCCAAGCTTAAACATACAAGTGTGTGTATTAAATGGACTATATATGTCCAGTCAGGTGTAGACCAGTGTGCACTATGTATGAAGGGATATATCTAACAATCATATATGCACATTTAAATAAAATTATATATACTTCTGATAATTTTTTGTACATTTTTTTGATAATATATACAATTTAGTGGCAAAATATATATATTTATTTACATGCTTATATGAAAAATTCTATACGTATCACTGATGATGTTGTTTCCACAATATTTAAATAATAATATTTATATTTTCATAATTAAATGAAAGTTAATTTTAATTTGAAAAAAAATATTTTTTAAGGGTGTAATTGTGTTAATTATACTTTTTAAATAAAGGTCATATTAACAAAAAAAAAATAATAATAAATTATACTTTTACAATAGTATAAATATTGACTTCATATTTTAATTCAAGCGGTGAATATGTCAAAAGATGAATAAAACAAGCATAAAATAAGGACAAATAAAAAAATATATACATATATATGTATACATATATGATAAAAAATTACGGCACACGCCGCTTAAATTTGTTAAAATTATGCAAACATATATATACTTATAATGAGCATTTTTAAAAGAATGAAGAATTACTGTTTTTGTAACTCTCTTAAAGTACACATTTTCCCAGAATAAAATCCAGAAAAATACCATGACATAAGATACATCAAAAGTTCTTGCAGGTCTTTATTATTTTGATCTACTGAATTTGTGTCATTGAATTTGGCTAAAATAAAATTATCAAAATTGCTGTTAATAAAGTTATATTCATTTTCAAAATTATTTTCCTTTATGCACATAAGTTGCGCAGCTAGATATATATTTAATTTATCATGATTGTCTTTATATTTTATAAACATTTCACTTATTTCTTTATTATATTTTTGAAAGGTTTTATTAAATTGTATAGGAGGTGGTTCAATTAGGTTTCTAATAACTTCATTGTTTATATTAATATAATTGTTTCCTATACCATTTTGTTCGTATGCATTTGCGCACATAACATGATTTCCTCCTTCAATTTCAGATTTATCAAAATCCATATTGCTGCATTTTACTAGTTCATTGTCTGAATTACAATCAAAATCTTCTTCGTCAAAGTCAAATTTCACTTTATTTATATCAACATATTTTCTTTTTTTGCTTTTTTTTTTGTTTGTTGTTTCTAAAGTATTTTCAATACTATTATATCCAAACACCTGTTCTTCTTCGATTCCTTTATCATGTTGAGTTATATTTTCATTATGTAAAAGTAGCTCATTTTTATTGCTATTATTATTAATGATAAATTCTAAATCGTCATCATATTTATGGTTATTATTTATATCATCAAGTGAAATATTTTCATCAATATTTTGTTCTATATAGTCATTTAATGCTTGATTTTTTTCTATTAAGAAATTTTCATTTTCTATATGTTCTTCAAATGAAGATTCGAAAACATTTTTTAAAAATATTGATATAATGTTTTCATCATTTATTATGTTGTCATTGCTTGATTCGCATATACTATCTTTTACATTTTTATAAGCTTCATTATTGTTACTCATTTTAACATATTTAATATAGCTTTGATCTTTTTATTTTCTATCACCTTGTAAATGCTATTTTATCATATTTTTTGTTTACAGGAAAACACCCTAGGAATTAATTCACATAATGGATTTGTTCACAAATATTTTTTTGCTTAAACATCGAAAAAAATCCAAAATATATTTAAAAAAAAATTATATATGCATACCTCCTATATATATCAATATTTGTTTTTATATATTGTATAAAATATTCTTAAAAAATAAAATTTATTACGATCCTGATGAAGAAACTTGTGGACAAATGTACATGCTTTATATACAAATACCATACTAAAAAATAAAAATAAAATTTAATTGGGTTATGTATTATTTATATCATTAGCCATGCTTTGTGTGTTTTATGGTGTACACTAGAAATAATAATTTCGAAAGGGTAATAAAAAAAGGCTTACAAGGATGAAATATAATAAAATGTTTTGAAATATATTTTAATAATCAAATTAACAAAGTTTTGCGACATCAAGTATTCTTAATTGTTAAGAAAAATGCACAAATGGGACTGAGAAAAATGGTTTGTACTCGTAAATAAACCATTCTTTCTTTATATGCTGTTATTTTTGTTTACACCTTAACCTTTTTTATTGACAAACGTGCAGATTTTATAAGAAACCCTTTTTTTACATTGATATATTGCTACAAAATACCAATAAGAATATGCCTATTTTTAATATAAAAGTTATTATATATTTTTGCCTCTTTTTTATTACAAGTATAAATAGCATATTAATAAATAATAAAGGAAGAACTTTGGAAGATTTATTCAACCGGATATCTAACAAAATATATTTGTATGAGGATACCATAAAAAAAAATAATACAATTCCATTTGTTTGCCCATTTGACAGGGAAAATAAAAAGACAACATTTGATTGTATCAAAAGAAAATGGCTAAAATATAGTAACCAATTGTTTAGTATATGGAGCAATAGTATACCTAAAATACACGTAAATGAAAAATTAGAAAAAGAACAAATTAATACGGAAAAATCATATTCCATAAGAAAAAAGTTAGAAATTAATAAAAACTTTAATTATTTTGACTTGTCAACTTTAAACACATATTGCAATTTTTATAAGTTATGTATAGCCGATTTAGTTAATTATTACACACAAAATAATGGATATAATAATTATCACTTAGGAAATATAAAAAAGCGATATTTTGTAAAATCGCATCATCTAAACAGTGACCCATTAGAAGAAGAAAGTTACATATTTATTATAGGCCAAAAAAAAGAAAAGTTACAAATCAAATCATCTGTATATGACAAAATCCGTAATTCTGTTAATAATACAATATATTATTATTATCTTATGTTTATGAACAAAATATTATATCACACATTTTACTTAGTGTATAATCCTCACACATATGATGATTTCAATAATAACAACTCTTGGAATAGTAATAATAATGGAAATTTTAATAATACAAAAAATTCAGGTAATTACAATTTTATAATTTACAAAGATGAAATTATATACCCTTTCAAATCTACAATGGGTGCCAACTTACCCCCCTATAAAAATCATAATGCAAATAATAGTTGTATTTCAGACTTTTATTTAATTGAGGTTTGCCATTGTTTGAATGGGATAACGTACAAACAAAGTATCTATAGTTTGTTGAAAAATATTTCTAAATTGTATTTTAAGGTCGAATTAGTTTCTTATATTTTACAATTATCTCCAGTATTTTATCATATTTTAATCATCATAATATGTTCGATAATTTTTTCTTATATTTTCTATAAAATATTTCTGAAATATAAAATAAACTTTTAAGCTAAAAAGGAAAGTGTGAATACATCATAAAAAATTGCGCGGAGAATTATACTGTATGGGAACAAAATAATGGAGGAATTTTTTTACTACTTACTAATTATAAAAAAAGTTAATGTAAAAAAATTTGTGATTGTGTTTTAAAAAAATGTACAAATTTGTTTTTTCTTAGTAATTTTATGGAATACATATTTATAATCATTTACGCATATAATATGTGCATACCTCCCTTACATCATATTTTGTATGAATTTTTCTAAGAAAATAATAAAATAAGCTTATTTAAATAACTATAAAAAACAATTTTTTTCCTTCTTCAAATAAAAATAAAATATATTTTTATAACTTATCAACATAGTTATACTAATAAAAAAAAAAAATAAAGATAATAAAGATTCATTATATACATATTGTATTATATTCTTTTTAAATTCATTATAATATATATTTTTTTTACCGTTATATATTGTTTTTCATTTTTTGATAATTTTATATGAATTGTTCAATATCATCTTGTTTATATTTCTACTATTGCCATTTAAATATATTTTATAATATTTATAACTTATTTAACTATATAAAAAATAACATTATTTACAATTGTATTAACACCTTTATTGCATATATTTTATGTATACATTTATATAACAGCAATTAGGTCTATGCTGTTTTTAATTAGATTATATTTAGAGAATAATAGTAGTAATAATAATAATTTTTTGAGAGTATAATTAATATAACCATAGAGATGATCATATTATAAGAATATTGAAGCGTTATAAATAATCAGCGTGTATATATTAAGTGCTATATATTTATAATATACCCATATATACACACACATGCATATATAATCACCTACAAATTCTAAATACAAAATTAAAAAGTTAGCTCGTTTAAAAAATGGATACGCTTGTGTTGGACGAAAGGATAAGGATGCATGCCTTAATTCCTATATTTATAATTGTACTTTTAGTTTGTATAATAAAAAGTAATTTAGGGCAAATGCCACAACCCGCCTTAAAAATGGACATTGAGAAAATGAGACAAAAGTAAGGAAATGCTTCATCATTATTTTTTTTTATTTCATTATGCAATACTTTATCATTTGATTATATTATCATATTTATTAAGCCCAATTTATCATTTCATTTTATTTCCCTTTTAAATGCAAAGTAATTTCTTGTCGCGATTCACGCAATTGAAAACCAATTCGGGATTTATCAGTCCATTAGCATTTTTAAATAGACGATATTTTTATAACAAGCCTCAAATTGGTTTCTTCAACGAAGTGCCTGAACAAATTAACCCACTTGACTCATTTTTAAAACAAGACACATCAGATTTATTTGGAATGATGAAAAATCAAATTCCCTTTTTAATCTTACAGCTGGGATTAGGTTTTTTAATAAATATGTTTTTTTCGGGATATTTAGTAGGTACGATCAATTATATGTTCTTCAAATAAGGTTAATACAAGTCATATCATTGCATAATATATATACGCTTACTCATTTTTTTTATTTTAGCCAAGATACCCTTTCCCCTAACATACAAATTTAAATCAACTTTACAAATGGGGATGGACATTGAGTTATTAGACATGAAATTTGTATCATCCTTGTCATGGTTATTTTTCCATACCAAAAATTATTTCACAGTGCACATTTTTATTTATTATTATTTATACTCATTTATTTTTTTTTTATTTGCTCATTTTATTCATAGGTATTTTCTTGTTATGTTTTGTTCAAGTGGCTTGATAAGCATTGTTGATTATTTTTTCCTTCAAGGTAATTATATAAAATAGAAGAAAAATGAAAAATTTATTAAAAAATCCTTATTATTGCATTTTTTCATAATTACTATAACACTAATTATTAATACTACAGACAATGATAGAAGCAAAAATAGTCCAATTGACAATTTGATGTCTAGCCAAAACCCATTAAAACGTAATGAAGAAATATCCTTAAAAACAACTAAATGCTCACAAAATTATTATCATATATTTATGCTTCATATATACATTTTTTTTAATACAGAGCCTGTTAATCCTACTAGTGCAGCAGACATCACAAATATTTATGAGAAAAAAAAGGAAGAATTGAATACAATGGTATTTATAATAATTTTTTCAATAATACTTTTTTATTTTTGTGATACATATATAATTTTGTTACGTTCATATTAAGATATTTTAAGCATATAGAAACACAAATTCTCTCTTTACTTTTTTATTTTTAGAGATACAAATTTTTATTAGAAAATATTGAATATCACCTTATAGAAAATTGGGAATAAATTTGATAATAATTATTTGATTATAAATGGTTCTTAAATATATTAAATTCTTTTTTTTTGTTTATGTTACATTATATCTATTTATTATTGTTTTCTTTTATCCTGAATATTATCAAAGTTTACATACATATAAATTATATTTCTTTGCAACCCAATATTTTTTCTACTTTTATTTATTTGATTTTTTTGGAAAATTTTTTAAAAAAATATAAACTGTTTTTAAAAAAAAATATATAATAAATTTATTATAATTTAAGTAATACACACATGCTTATATGTATTAGTATACATATCAGCAAGTCTTTTTTTTTCATGGGAAAATACATGAATAAGGATGCATCGTCTTTATTTACAAGTATGTGATATTGAATTTGAGTAAATAATATTGGAAATTATATTAAATTGTTAAAAAGAGCTTAAAAAATATAATAATAAATTATGGAATAAACAATAAATAATATTAATGTTATATGTATATATTTCCAATAAGAAAAATCAGAAAAAATTATATTATATCAAAGCTAATTCAAATAACTTGCCTGTTTTTTATTTATTACTCATCACCTATATGTATTCTTTTTTTTAGCAAAAAAAGAAATAATTAAATTATATTCGCACTTATTAATTTTAAACAATGAAAAAATGATATAAATATTCATCATATAACAAATTTTTATTTTTTTATTTCATGCTTTTATTAAATACATTTTAAAAGTATAAATAACAGAGGAAATATAAAAAATTATTAAAATGAATACGGACGAAAAATTTGTAACGCAAAATGATAATTCATCTTCAAATAAAGAAAATAAATCGTCCCCTCAAAAGGTAATATATAATACTTATAAATACATAGTATATTTTTTATGCCAATACTTGCATACATTTTCTATGATATATTTTAAGTAACAATTATGTAATATGTTTTAAGAAAAAGTTAACTAACCAATTGATTTGAAATGTGAAAAATGCATTAATAAAATAAATGAATGATTTATTATGATAATTATAAAATAAGATACTGAAATCATGTATATGTTAAGTATGCTAATCTATTATATATGCATATATACATGTAGATGTCTTTCCTTATTAACTATACAATTTCATTTTTTTTTATTTTACTTCATTTAGCCGCATTTAAGGAAAGCAGCAGGAATTGTATGGAAAGATTCATCACTTGATGAATGGCCAGAAAATGATTTTCGAATTTTTTGTGGGAATTTAGGAAATGAAGTAACAACCGACATTTTAGCAAATGCCTTTAGAAAATATAAATCATTTAATATGGCAAAAGTAACTCTTAAATTAATCAGAATTTTGTGCATATATATTTATTTACTAAGAATGGTTTATATCCCTTGTGAATGCCTATTTCCCTTAAAAATTTGCGAACACAAAATTACACGATTATGCTTATAACACAAAAAGAAACAATATTACTATATATATGTATATAATAAACGTATATTCATTTATTTTAATTGTTCAGGTAATACGAGAAAAAAGAAATAATAAAACAAAGGGTTACGGATTTGTATCTTTATCAGATCCACAAGATATGCTAGATGCATTAAAAAATATGAATAATACATTTATTGGAAATAGACCAGTAACTATTAAAAGAAGCCGATGGAAAGATAGGGAAATCGACTCGAAGAAAAACAAAGATTTTGATGAATTTATAAAGAATCCATATGCTCCCACTAAAAAATTTAGGAAGTTTAAAAAATTTGTCAAACGGGATAATACAGGTTAAAACACGTATAAAATAATAAATGACTAATTTTATTGAGGATATAGATATATACGTTTATTCTTTATTATGTGTGTACATATATTTGTATATTTTATTATATTTCGAAACACGAAATTGGAATTATAACATATCATTTTATGGGTTTTCACATTTTTTTGCAGAGGTTCATGATAGATTGATAAGTAAAAATACACAAGGGTGATTAAAAAAAAAACTTGTCGTCACTCTAGTTGATATAGTTGGTTATAATCTTTTTATATATTTGAACAAAAACATATTTAGGTTCAAAATATATGCCTTATAATATATATATTCCTTATATTTATACAATTGCCATTTTAATTTTTTTTTCTGAAATGATTTCTACCCCATAAATATTTATGCTATGTTCCTTTTGTTTTATCAATATATATTATGTCTGTATGTGCGTTTGCTTATATATATTATTTCATTATCATTTATTTTTTTGTGATTTTAATATAATTTGTTACCCTTTTTAATAATGTTTTGTTATTCCTTACAAAAAAAAGCGCTAATGAATAACTTATCCTTTATTTAAAATACTCCATTAGTATTAACTTTTTTTAAATCAAAGTATTATTATATATTTATATAGATATAATTATAACTATGCCGACTTTACAATAATAAAAAAAAACACAATACGTGTAAAATATACATTTATGTTATACTTACAGTTTTTTCGTTATTAAATACAATATTAATAATATCTTGTTTAATTTCAAATATGCTAAAAGCTTGTTATTTATTAATGAAATACATTTTCCCTTTAATTTTACCAACTCAAAAAATAAACCTTAACATAAATTATTCAAGCAGCATAAAATATATGTGTATATGCAAAATGATTTAAAAAGAATATATGTTTAATATATTTTTTTTTTTCAACTAATGAACGGTGAATATAAATAAAATGCAACAAATAAATTGCATTTTTATCAATTTATTTAATTATAGTAATAAAGTAGTTTCAATTAATTGTAACAAATTTAAAATAGTAAAAAAGAAGTATTTTAACAATAAAACATTTTAATATGCATATATACGATTAGGTATCCTTATGTATTGCGATTTTTTTTGAATAATCACAAATCGCATTATATATATATATATTTATTTATTTATATGTGTGTGTATGTATATATGACACGTATATAAGTATTATTATCATGAACAAAATATTATGATATAACCTCACGATGCTAAAAAAAACAAATTACAAAAATGAATGTTTCAAGAATTTTGCTAAATAGCAGTAAAATATTAAAAAGAAATGTTGAGTTTAAAGAAATATTTACACCAAGATGGTTTTTAGAGTCCCCTAATTACAGTCGTATGCCATTATGGCGACGATTTTTTGAAGGCCAATATACAAATGGCTCATTCTTATTTTTTGGTAATGCTTGGACATCGATGTTTGCCTTTGCTTTTTTTTTATGGTATTCTAGAATATTTGACCCCCCACCCTTAGAAAGAGTAGATAGGTACTGGTTAAACTCTCCAAAGTTTCGAATATTATCAGCTTTTTATAATGAAGGCAAAAGACCCGGTGTTAAAATTTCTTTGATGACATATGAAGCTAGATATTTTTATAGAGGTATTGATCACCCATTTACTATTAATGAAATTAAAGATTTATGGTTTAAGTTAAAAGAAAATTATTTAATAGAAAGCATTCCAGCTATTCAATATCCTCATGTTTTCAGGCAATACAACAAAGTTTCAACACCTGCAGATTTACATGTACACCTTCATTAGTTTTATTGATATCACTATTATTATCAATAATTTTTTTATTCCATTCATTCGTTACATTATCTATATTCCACCCCTTAAGCATTTCGTAATTAGTGCGGAGAAGATAATCCATTGCGAAAATTAAACTCCATTCACCCTGTTTCTATAGACAGTCATCACATTTACTTATGCTTTTTATTTTTATATCATTTTATGTTTTTTTTTTTTTTTTTTTTTACAATTAAAAGAATTATTAAACATTCGATATATAAGAGTTAAAACTTTATGAATACCATTTTAATATGTGAATGTGCTATTATGAAGGTCCCTCACAATTAACATAAGGGGTTTTACTATTATAAAAAGAAGAAATAATAAAAATATTTATTTCTTATTTTAAAAGGATAAATAACAATTTTTTACAAAGAAAATGAAATGTTATAGATTCACTCTATTCATTCATGTGCACATGCTATGTCCTCTAATTATATATATCAAAATTAAATGTATGTGCACGAAATATGATAAATAGTTGTCTTATTTTGTTTTCTTCGAGCCATAATATTTAGACAAAAAAGTTTGGTAATAAGATATAAATAATTAAAAATAAAAAATGGAATAAAATAAAAACAAAAAACTCGTGAATATTTTATACTTTAAAAAATCAAATTTATGGTAAAAAAAAATTGGTAAATCATATGCAAATATAACGAAAATATTATCACATAGTATATATTACACTATTTTATATATTATGGATAAAACGGGATAATAATGTAAACATTTTTTATAATTTGTTTAATAAACAATTCAAATATGAAAATATAAATAATTTTCCATATATTACAAATGAAATTAACAAAGTTGCAAATTATTAAAGTACCTTTCAAAAAAAAAAGTACCCAATAAAAACATAAAAATAAAAATCGAAAAAACATCATACATGGTATATCAATCATATAACTTAAAAAATATAAAAATAAGCATGCATATACATAATGAATATATGCGCGCATATATATAGCCAGATATTCATATATGTTAATACATATACATTTCCCTCTTTCAAATTATCTATGCAAACTTCCAACACCAGCTGGGGCAATTCTCAATACAAATACATTTCCTCGACGTCTATCCAATCGGCTAACACGTTCGTGAGCTCGAACATTAGATATTAAAATTTCCCTTATGTCATCTATAATTTCTCTTTTTACTTGATAAAATGAATGTTTTAAGAAATCGACATTTGTCTCAACAAATGTTGTATCTATGACATCCATATCTAACCAAGCATATTTATCAAAAGAGAAATAATAAGTATCTCTTTTATTTATTGATGATGAATAATGATATTTATTATTAATTTTAATTGGGAAATGTTGACTTATTGAATTTAAATTATAGAATTCACTGTTTTTTCTAGTTTGGCATAATAATCTTGCTTTTAATTTTTTAAAATAATCAAATAATTTAAATATTTTTTTTGATTTAAAAGTGTTTAAACTTGTATCGCTAAACTCTATTGCTTTCATAAAATTCTCATTAGTATATTTTTGAGAAATATCCTCTGATATATATGATGCATTATTATGGTAGTTATACATAGAATATTTTGTATTATTTTTATTGTTGCAATAATTTCCAGTAGTAGATACATTGTTTTCATTAGTAACAGTGCACATATGACTACTATTTTCAACTATATCATCGTAATTATTATTATTTTTTTTTGAGGGTATGTTTAATGTCTCATCACCACTTTTTTGTATCGAATCATTTTTATGAAAGTTTTGTAGTTCATTATTTTCTTGGATATTGTAGGTTTGGTTATTCAGAACTTTAGATTCAACATATGATGAATTTGCGAATATAGGGTGATCATATATTTTATATTGTTCATTATTATATCCTGTGAACACATTGTTAAATTCTACAGTTCCATTTAAACAATCTTCGTAATTGTATATTTTGTATAATGGTAATTTTAATTTAAATATACTTTTTCCAAGACATTTTTCTCTGTTCCATGTTTCAGAATATCGTAATGCTTGATCTCTTGTATCTCCATACATAACAATATGATTACAATGACTCCTCAACAAAAAAAAATCTTTTTCTAAAAATTTATCTAATGGATAATCTGGATTTAATAGTATAATAGTTTTAACAATAATCTGGTTCTTTTTTTTTTTTTTTTTATTATTTATTCTTTTTTTTTTATTCGGTTCTTTTTTTTGAACATTTTTATTGACATAATTTTTTTCTCCTTCACCATTTTCTTCAGTTTTATCACTTTGAAGATTTATTTTAGTTTGAGTTATATCACTATCATTGCTACTGACAAGTTTTTTCTCTTCATTATTAATATTAGAAATATTAAAATAACTATTTGTGTTTAATTTAGATTTAGATGATTTTTTTTTATCATGATTAGTATCTGAAAAGTTTGGATTATTAATGAATTTGCTTTTTTTGTCATTTCTATGTTTTCCAAATTTTGATTTTTTTTTTTTTAAAACATTATAAAATAAGCCATCATTGACACAACTTGCGAAACCGTTAAAAAAAAGCCGTGACCCACAAGAATGACTTATTATATGTACATTTTTAATACCCCAATTAATAAGATCTTGAATAAATTTTTTAAATGAATCACCTAATATGGCCATTTCTGATCTTTTCTTTGCTACAGGATATGAAAGAGCTGAAAAAATTCCCCACATATAGCCTTCCCAATGAAAAACAAACGGTTGAATATAAGACGGTAGTTTTGAAAATGACACTAAATGAGCTAATTGAGAACAACCATGGTGTAACTTAACATTATAACCATGTATATATATAACAATTTCATCAGGTATAATATTTAAATTTCGTTTTAATGATAAAGGTTGCCATCCGTCAACTACAATTTCCTCTTTATGGTAATGTCTATAATTTTCCCATTCGTCTTCTTCAGCAAATACTTGTGCAATTGTTTTATTCCTTTGTGAATTAAATGGTGTTAAATTTGCACCATTAAAGCTGGCTATTGAGTCATTTAAATTTTTCATTTTTTTAACTAATGAATTAAATATTTTTGTATTTTCATTTTTCGTTGGTTGTTTCGAAGTTATTTCGTTTTCGTTTTTACTATTTGATGATGCATTTAACAATCCATTTGCTCGATGACTTTTTATAAAACCTTCAATTTGTGTATTTTTCTTATTTTTAAAATGTGCTTTTTTTAATAACATATTTTGATCATATTTTCTATCTTTTAAAATTAATATACTTTTTGTATATTTATATTTTTTTTCGTTTTCTTCACTATTATAGAAATTCATTGAGTCTTCATTCTTATTATTTACATTCGTAGTTAATTCAGCCTCGTTAGACGATTGTAATATACCAGAAACATTCATGTTTTTGTTTATTCCAAACTTTGTGTTTGTATTAATGTCAATATGCTCGCTACTTTTAATTTTATTATCATTACTAATATTGATATTACTACTTTTATTATCCATAATTAGATTTTCAACTAAACTATTTTTCCTAATGTTTTCTTTGTATGCCCCAGTTTCCATTTCAGAATTGATATGTCCTTTAGTTCCTATAATAGACTTCTTTCTGAATGTATGTTTTAAATTATTAGTATATGTATCCTCGTTAATGAGCATGTCATCATTAAACTTTTTTTTCTTCGAAATTTTGTGAAAATCAATACAATAGTCGTTTTTATTTTGTTCGTTTTTTTGGGAATCATTATTTTTGTTTTCATTAATCAAATCGATACTGTTGTCACCTTTACTGGATTCACTGATATAAGCAGATTTGTGAACTTCAGTTTCTTCGATATCTTTGCTCATTTTGTACAGATATATATTGTTTGTTTCCGTATTTAATAATCCATCAGAAACACTATTAGTACAATATGAATGAGAAAGCAAATTATTTTGAGATAAATTACTTTGATTATTATTATTATTGGTAACATTTAATTGGGTATTATTTGTTATTTTTATATTATTATATACTTTTTTATTATCAGTATCTAAAAATTTATAATTATTTTTATTTTTTGAATTTGTATCACATGTGATAATATTATCATTAATTTTTTTTTTTCCATTATTTTTTTTTTTATTTCCCCATCTCTTTTTGTCCTTTTTAGGGATATCCACTAATCTAATTACTACTTCATCTAATATACCATCTTTTCTTTTTATAGGACTAATTCTGTAATAATTATGAACTTTTAAACTCATGGTAACATGATCTAATGAAACCATACAATTACTTAAAAAATTTTCAGTTGGTGTACTACTATTTACTTTTAGCATATTAAAACACCATTTTAAATCGTAGGTTAATGTGTCATCATATGTATCTTTTAATATATCGTTGATTATAATATCATATCTATTATTTGGCAATCTTCCATTTTCATTTTTAGAAATTTTCGGATTAAAAAAATGCGTTAAAGGAAAATCACTAAAAAAATGCCCACTAATAGAACATTCTGTGCATGATACACCATATCTAACATCAGACCAATCTTTACCTATACACGCCGCAAATCCAACTCTTGTATTTACAAATAATGATCCAGTTCCAACTTCTTGTGAAATAAATGGACCAACTGGATATCCATGAAACCAAAACCCTCTTAACTTTTCACCAAAAGAATGATCTTCTATCCATTCTCCATATCCATGAGGTTTCCCATAAATATCTGTTCTGCCTTTATATCTTAATTGATGGCTAAATGGTGCTTCATTTATATGATTTTTCCGCATTTTTAAACGTAAATTTGAAAATTTTTCATAAAAGCAATTTATAAGGCGATAAAAAGATCGATATGCACATAAACATAAACAACAAAAATCGTTTCCACATATTCCTGCAAAATCATTATACCGACTTATAGTTATATTTAATTTATTTGTTGATACTTTTTTTTTTAATATTCTGCAATGTTCGGTACAAGGACAAAAAAATCCATAAAGTGCTAAAATTGGACCAATATATATTATTATTTTTACTATTATTATTAGAGATAATTGTACTATACCGTATATCATTAAAATGTGTTCACCCTTGGAATTTTCAATTTCTTCATTATTATTTTTATAAAATATTAATAATATAGAAGCAAATATTATAAATATATAAGATGCATATATAGGCCAATGTAAACTTAAGCGTGTTTGAAACTTTGCAAACATTATTACACCAATAATAGCCAATGCTGCCTCGACAAAAAATAAAAATGATGTTTGAATTTCAAAACTTATACTTAATTTATTGTTCTCAAGAGATATTTTAAAATATTCCCACGAAATTAGTATTAAACAAAATAGTGTTATTATAAAAACGATCTTTTTCGATATTGGTTTTCTTATTCCGTTAAATCGTCTTCTAAGCCGTCTATAATCCATGTATCGAATTGTATATATAAGCCAATCCATATTTTTTACTTCATTACGTGTGTATTTTTTCATTTTTCCATCGATATCACTTTTTACTATGCCATTCAAATTATCTATCTCGTCATTATTATTAATCTTTTTTCTTCTTTTTCTAATAAAGCAAAAACAATTTTTATTTTCTTCTAATTCAGTATTGCTAAAATCACTTACATAAGATTCATCACTGTCGCTGTAATCAGAATAATCTTTCTTTAAGCTTGTTTTCTTTTGGTCATATTCTCCAAAATAATAATATTCATCTTTATATTTGTTGTTAGATCTGCTTTTACGAGCTGCATTATTATGTAAAGGATAGCATCGAGAATCATTGCTATATGTTGAAGTGCAATTTAGTGTACAATTATTAAGTTTGCTATTAATTTCATTATTATGTATGCTTATTGAATCTGTGACATCTTTTTGGTATGATTCAATATGAATATTTGTTTTATTTTTTTTTAAACGCATTTCATTTTTGTTTGATTTTATATAATCATTTTCATATTTTTGATTTAAATAATTTCTATCATATATATCATTCTTTTCAAATTTTCCATTTTCTTTATTTTCGTTATTTTCTAGTATGAAACTTTTATCTTGTATGTGTTCACTTTCTTGTTTAATTGCCTTTAATAAGTTCGTATCAACTTGAATCAATTCCTTCTCTTCATTTTTAATAGTATCTCTATTTTGTTCATAATTATTATTATCAATTGGTAATGAAATATTGGTATTATTTTTTATTTCTATTTGCTTTCGTGTTATAATTTTCCCCATATGCTCCTTTGTTTTATGTCCCTTTGGAGCTTTACATTTTATTTCATTATTGATCAATTGTGAATCATTGACTCCATTAGTTATATCTTTGTTATCATTATATTGCGCATTTTGATTGTCATTATTATTAACATTTTTATTTATGCTCATTTTTTTGAATTTATATGTTTTTCATTTTTCTTCACGCCGTGTCATATTCAAATTTTATCTTTTCTTCTATTTTCCCAATGTTTTCTGTTTCTTCATTGTTCTTTTTATATATCTTTCAATTATTGAAAAACTAGCTGCACCGTTATCTCAATAGAACATATATTTATATATATGATTGAAAATTTTAAACGCTTTTATTTGCTCTATCGATAATAGTATGTTTTTACTAAATCGAATCTTTTTTCTATTCGCATATATAATTTTTCAGTAACTTTATTAATTATGAAATGTTTACACTTATTCAGTTTAGGAATATATATGAAAAAAAATTCGTGATTTTATAATTTTTTTACACACCTTTTTCTGTTATTTTTCACGGGCAAAAAAAGGAAGAAATTAAGATTAGCAGAAAAATAATTAGATAAGAATTTTCAAATTATTATAAAAAATGCAAAACTATTTATATTATCACGCTAATGCTAAGTGAATATATACATTATAAATGTTCAAAATTATTTAAAAAAAAGAAAACTTCCAAATATAATTTTCCGTTTTATTTATAGCACATGATTAATGATACATACAAAAAAAAATTACAAAAAAGGCATACTCATGCATTATACTTTTAACATATTCATGCACATATATATAAAAATGTATATACATTTTTATTTTGGAAAATTTTAATTTTTATGAAAGATTTGTCATATAAATATTCAAAATATCATATAAAGATTAAAAATATACACAAAAAATATACATTCATTTTATATTTTTCCTTAATAATATACTCTTTAATTTAAAGCCCTAAAAAATATAAGGGACCTTTTTTAATTTAGCAAAATATATAATATTCAATTCGCATAAAAAAAATTTATTCATATTATTTTTTTATCTTCATTTTCACGGATATTTTTAAGTTTAAGTAATAAATCTTTATCACAATTAAAGGTACTATCATAACTTATTGTATTTTTCATAATCTCAAAATTTCGCACACACATAGTTACATGACTTGCCATTAAATGACAAATGTGTATGTTACCCATAATTCATTTATTATTTCATAAAGTAGTTACAAAATTATTACCATATATATCTAAAATGAATTTGCAATTTACTTGGTATGCTGGTTTTACTTTTTTTTTTTTAAAAATAATAAGAAATTTGTTGTATTAAATTCATCCAGTTTTTGTCCAATTTGCAACTTTTGCAATCTAAAAAAATATGATGAATTCTATTTCCATAATTATCAATCAAATCCTTAATTTTATATCTAATTAGTAATTCGTTTTTAGTAGTTTCATCTATATTACTCACTTCGTTAAAAGTATTAAATACTAAAACTATACATGATGTTTGCAAACATTCATCATTTAATAATAGACTTATGAGTGAATTATTTTCTGTTATTGTTTCATCGGATATATCCATTATGTTAATAATGTATAAAACAGCATTTACCATTATGTTCCGATAAATCAGTTGCCATATATTTCTCATCTACAAAAAGTGAAGTAAAAAAAGTTGAAAAAAAATAGCTTAAAAATAAAAGATAAAATAAATATATAAACAAACAAATAAACACCAATAGAAACTAACTATAATGTTTCCTGAAATGTCCCAAAAGCCAATTCGTCCGTTCATTAATTTAATTTCTTCATAGTGATATGATATTGTTGGTTCCATGCATGAAGTTATATTTGACCATTCTTTTATGAAAAAAAAATGCACACACATGTTTATATTTTTTAATATATATTTTGAGCTAACAAATATGCATGTTCAACTAAGCATATATATTATTTTTTCAAATACATTAGACATGCTTTCTAAATTATTTTACTAACCTGGTATAATGTTATGATATAATAATGTTGTTTTCCCAGACCCACTAAGGCCTAAAATTAAAATATTATATTTTTTAGTATCAGGGTTCTTATTTTTTATAACATTGTTAGTTGCAGCATTTCCCATTTTATATACAAAAAAATGCATGTATATTATAACTTAGAAAAATGCATCATTAACATAATTTTTTTTTGAAAATTTTTATTTTTAGGGGTATTAAAAAATGTTCATTTATTTTAATTTAATTTCAATATGTTGATTAAAAATGCATATGCGATCAATCTAAAATAACATGTCTATTGCGTACGATATTCACATTTGTATGCATATTTTGTTTAAAAAGAATTATATATTATTTTAATTGAACCAAAAAAAAATCATGCTATAAAAAAAGGAATAATACAAAATAAACAAATTTTAATTTGTATACACAACAAAATAAAATATCACATATATAATTTCTTCATATAAAAATTATCACCAAAAAAACACAGCGATATAATTTTTGCATAAAAGTTTACAATTGCACCATTCACGTTCTGTGTGAAATAAAAAAAAAAAATCTCGAAGTTCACAAATCAAACATATATATACATCGAATAAAAAAAAGGAAAAATAATATATATAAATAAAAAATAGAGCGGCAAACCATATGAACATATTAATTCATGTATTCATATTGTTATTTTTTTTTTTTACAACCCACGTTTTCAATTAAATGTCAAATTTCCACCGCTGCCCTAAGTTATGTGTGACCTTTATAAACAATTGAAAAACGCGTATTTGTTGTTTTCTCCTAATAAATGTTTTCATAAGTTTAATAGTAAATTAGAGGATTTACAAAAGTATCAAAGGTTATTGACACATTTTGTTTAAGTTAACAAAATAAATATCTTATATGGTTCATCTAATCATATCGTTTTTCTTTTATTATATCCTGTTCCCTGCTTATTGAGAACAAGTGGGCCATCATTTTTCCCCTCAGACTCATTAAAATTATTATTACATTTAATATCATTCCGTAAATAAACATTATCCCCATCATTATTCCCACCATTATTCCCACCATTATTCCCACCATTATTCCCACCATTATTCCCACCATTATTCCCACCATTATTCCCACCATTATTCCCACCATTATTCCCACCATTATTCCCACCATTATTCCCACCATTATTCCCACCATTATTCCCACCATTATTCCCATCATTATTATTACCGGTATCAGCTCCATGATTTTCTCCCACAGTATATTCATTCCCCTTAAAATTGTCAATGTAACCATTTTTATGATGATTATTATTGTCATAGTAGATTGATATGTCATTATTTATTTTTATTGTTTCCTTCTCAATAAAATTTTGAATATTTGAGTTATTATTCTGTCTATAAAAATTATACAAATTTGTGTAACTTTTTATTTGTTCTGAGAATTTATTTATATTCATTAATTTAGATATTAACGATTTTAATAAATAAACAAAGTTGTCGTTTTTATTTTTGATTAAGATTTGAAAATTATCATTAGTATATTTCAGTATAGAATTAATTTTTTTATCTAAATTGTGTTCATTAAAATTGGTGTTGTATTTATTACAATCGGTATGAGTACTATTAAAAACAGTTTTTATATCAAATGAATCTAATAAATTATTATTATTATTTAAAACATAAATTAAAATTGATAAAATATCATTTAATTCTGTTATATTAGGTATTACATGAAAATGCATGTTTTCTAAAAATTCTTGCTCATATTTAAAATTTGATAAATGCACAAATTTGAATAGTCTATTATCATTTATAAATTCTTTAAATATATCATCATTTTTATTATAGAGTTGTGAAATTTGGAAATTGCTTTTGAATTTTAAGCGTAATTCTCTTAATTCACAAAAAATATCCTTAAAATAATGTTCACAAGAAAATTCAGAATTAATTAAATTTTTGGAATTGTAAATATTGTTAACATAATTATTATTATATGTCTCTCCATATTGATTTTCAACAACTTCTTCATATTCTTTATATATATAAAGTATAATATTCTGAAATAAATTTTCATTAATGCTATTTACTAAAACTCCATAAAAAAAGTGTTTAATAACATTATAAAAATTCCAACATTCTATATTTATGTGTTTCCAAAAGTTTATATTAATATCAAAATGGTGTAAAAATATATATTTAATTTTATATATCGCATTTTCATTGTTTATATCTATTATATTATCTACATTATTTATATTATTACATATCTTATGCGAATCTGTATCACCATCATAAGTATCACCATAATCTGAAACAACACCATTAGTTAATTGCAAATTTGAGTGTAAAAATTGTTCTTCCTTTTTATTTTCGTCTAATTTTGTTAGATCATGGATCTTGTCTTTCTCACAATTATTATCTATAATAGAAAAATTGTCATTGCTATCTCTCTTATTAGATTTTATTGTGCAACTATTTATTCTATTATTATTGTCATTATAAATATTGTTGTTAACTCGATTATAATTAACCCTTATATCATCTTCATTATAATCACAAACATTTATAATATCAATTTTATTTGACATTGTATGTGATTTGCTATTAGTATTAATATCATAATATTCTACAATTTCAGATATTATAAGAGCAAACAAATCTATATTCTTTGAGTTGATTACAATATAATTTTTATTTTTATCTAATATATTTAAAAATGTTGAATGATTTAAAGAATAAAAAATTGGCAAACTTTTCAAATAAAAAATATTACTACTATTAAATTTAATATTTAATAAAAATATATTTAAAAGAGAATTTATATCATTGTTATTTAATATTCCCCATTTTAAATATTTAACATTTTTATATAATGATAACATAAGATCTTCATAATCATTTATTAAATATTTCCCAATTATTGTATTACTTAGTAATTCTGCATTACATATTTTCCTATACCCCAATAAAAATAATATTTCTTCAATATTATCATCTTTAAATTTGTTTCCTATTATGTTTTTTACATCGCATATATTATGAACGTACATATATTTTTTGTCTAACTCATCAGATTTGTTACTATCAAAGGTTATTAATAAGCGAAAATCTTTTAATTTATTTAAAAAAATTGTTCCTTCGTTTTCATTATATAGTTCAATGATCATATGTAACAATGATTTGTTGTAAACGATTATTTTGAAATCATATGGAATTTTTATTGCATTGTACATGAGACCCAAAAGACAATCTTTTTCTTTGTCTTCATCATTAACTATTCTATCATCTATTCGATTCATATTCTGACATTGACTAATTATTAAATCGCTATCATTATTATTACTACTATTGTTTTTATCGCTATCCATATTCAAAATATGTTTATCATCTTTACTTATCAAATTATCATTTTCTTTGCAACTATCATCCAATAGTTCGCTTTTGTTATCTTCATTCATATTAAAAGAATTACAATAATGAAATATATGGGGATAAAGATTTCCATTCAATATGGTGGTTAAATTTTCGAAGGTCAATTTAACTATGATATTTGCATCTATTAATAGAGAAAGACTATATACTGAATAAAAATCAGCATTTATAAAAGTTACCTCATTCAAATTAAATAAGTAAAAATATTTCGAATAATATATTTGACTGTTTTCACTGTATTTAATAAAATTGATGCAATCAAAATTATAAAATAAATCCGAGTTAAAATCTTTATTTTTAATTTTAGCAAAGTTATTTACACATCCAAATTTTGTATCTCTAAAATTTGTATTATTATAAGAAAAAGGATGAAATGTGCTGGTATTGTAATCAATGCTTTTAGTATCATCATCTTTAATGCTCATTCCATTAAACCTCTCCAAATCGCTATTTACTATATCACTAACTATTTCATAATTTTTTGTTTCATTGCTTTTTACATCACTTTCTTTTACTTCATTATATATACTTTCCTCTCCGTTTTCCCAATCCATGTATTTATGTATATTTCCTTTCAAGTACGATGTGTCGCAATATAGTATAGCCAGTAATGGTATATTTGTTACGCATTTTACTAATCCATTAACTGCATTATTTTGTTTAAAATCAGAAAAAATATAATCAAATAAATACAAAATTGTAGATACATTTTTTTCGTCTAAACACTCTTTTATAAAATGTGTAAATGCTGAAAATGTTTTTCTTATTGCATTTCTTAAAAGTACAGGTGTTAAATTGCAAACTTTTCCATTATTTTGACTCGAATCATTATTTATAGTGCTTTTAGAGATATATGGTTGATCTTTTTTAGTATCTAAAAATAAATTATTGTTGTCTTCTATATTTTTTTTCTTTCTTTCATCATTAGCATTTATAGTATCAAATTCTTTATCAATTATTTCAGTTGAATTGCCTTTATTCCCACTTTTATTATTATCTTCGTTGATCATTTTATGCAAATGAATAATATTATCAATTTCAAAATATGGCAATAAAATAGTTAAACCTAAATCTAACATAAAAAATGTTAACCCGTTTAAATATTTGCAGAATGGATATATATTAATACAGTCATACATATTGTCCCAATAAAGTGAATATATACTATCCCTTTTTTTTAGACAGGGTAATATCTTAAGTTCATTACAATTCATAAATACATGTTTTATAACATGGCAAAATAAATCATTTTTATCATAATTTTTAGGAATGAAATTAAGATATTTACTTTTAATAATTTTATAAATTTCATTGAAATTTTTTATATCATTTTTATTTATTTTGTATATATAAGAAAATGCCATATTTTGTTTGTCATCATTAACATTATTAAATTCAGAATCATTACAAATATTTGCTCGGCGATTTGTACAGCTTTCTTCTGTAATTACATTTGAGCTAGTATCGAAATTTGCTGTTTTTTTTTTCTTGACCCATTTATCTTTGTATTTATATAATATTTTGCTTGTATCATGTTTTAATAATTTTTTTACAGTATTTCTATGAGCTAGCTTTAAAAAATTATTATATAAGTTAGATATGCTATTTATAGCAACTTCAAAATTTTTTATATTTTTCAATTTTTTTATGTTACAATTGTTCTTCAGCGAACTCCATTTAATATGCATAGGTAAGCTATCAATAGTATAAATTACATTCAAATTCTGAAATAAAAAATGTTTACGAAATAACTGATAATGCTCAAAACATATAGATATACATACATCATTTAAAAAGCCTATTATCCACCTGCTTGATTTATTTCCACTATATATTTGACATTGTAAAAACATTTCTAAATTTTTATTTACAGTTGAATTAATGTTTTCCTCATCATTTATTTTTACCATATTTTCATTTGACTTACTATCTACCTTTTTATCATTGTCTTCTACCTCTTTACGATTTTTGTAAAATTTTTCTCGTAGCTGAAAATGATTTTCAGACATCGTTAAAATCAAACTTGTTAATTGCTCTACTTTACCATCAATTTTTAGAAAATTCAGTTTAATAAGATTTTTCGAAAAAAGTAAAAATTTTTCATTAAATTTTTTACATTCTAAAAATGCTTTCTCAATACATTTAATATGTGATAAACCTGTGTCGTTTTTATACATACGAATTAATACAATATTACTATAGTCACTATTATTCGTTTCGCTTTGTTTATTACTAGAGAACATTTTCCCAAAATTTAATTCCGTTTTACCTTTGTAAAATGTGTTCTTATTTATTTCCTCTATTGTTTTTTTATTTTGTAAAACTGTATGCATTGTATTAAATTTTTTTATTTTTGATTCCTTATGTTTGAAATTTGCAACGGTTAATGCTCTACGAAGATTATCATTGTTATCCTCATTTTTTTTATCATCTTGAAAATAATTATAAAAAAAAAGGTTTTTTAAAACTTCTTTGTCCTTATTATTAAAGGAACAAGTTTTTTTGTGTAATTTTTTCTTATTTTTTACTTTATCATTTGGTATTTTATTTATTTCTGAAAAATCAGTACTCTTTATATCATCATTTCCATCCAATTTATCTACATTATCAGGATACATACTTAAAGGATTTACGCCCATATTATCTATACATAAATTATTTTCATTTTGTATTTCTGTATTAGTGAATTTATTTTGATAATCGAAATTGTTACCATTTATTTTTTCATTATCATTATTACATTCTTCACTAACTTTAGTATACCATTCAAAAAATTTATTATTATTAAATACCAATAAACTGTCTAATATGGAAGAAAAGTTTTCGAACAGATATAAGCAAATTAAGTCGGTGCAAGATTTAAAAGATTCCGTATTATTATTTTCTGCATTTATATATTCTTTATAATTTGAAATATTGTGAGTATGTGCATATTCAATCAAATCTTCTTTATTAAACAAAAAATCTTCGTATATATTTTTTTTTACTTTTATGTATAAATACATACGTGCCATTTTTAAAAAAGGTTTTGGAATATAGTCTTCTTCAAATATTCTTTTATCAATAATAAAATTTACATCAAAACATCCGATATCATCTAAAAAATATATTAAGTTTTTGATGTCTTTAAATAAATTTGGTTCACTTATTTTATTGCCCCTATTTTCTACTTTTTTTTTTGAAGATTTAATGATAAAGTTTTCTTTAGTGTGAACTTTATTTATATTATTAATTTTATTTTTTGATGTCAAAGGACATTTCCTTTTTGAACTGGTATTAATATTTACAACGTCTTTGCTTTCCTTCAATAAAAACTTTATTTGCTTCTTATCACCAATTGTTGATTTTGTCGTTATTCTTTTATTAATATTGGTAGCAACTGTTGTAGCTATACCTTTCTTTTTTTCTGCATTAAATTTGGAATATTTTCGAGTTATTGTTGTGGTCGACGAAACATTTATACTCGACTTTTTCTCTGTAGTTTGTGATATTTTTAATCCATCTTTAACAAATTTAGTATTCATTTTGTTACTAATTGGATAACACGATTTCAGAGTTTTTTTTCTCGCAATTTTAGGGACTGATCCTGTTCGTTCAACTGTATTTTGTTCTATTGTTTTTATTGGAATATTCAACAAATTAATAATATTTTCTTTAATATCCTTATGAATCACGTTTTTTTCCTTTGCCTTTTTATATAGAACCGAATTTTTAATATAAATACACTCGTTTTTTTTTATTAAAACATAGTTAATATTTGGTAAATATATATTTTCAAAGCATTTACATTCTAACGGTTTAATTAAGCTTTCATTAGTAGCCATTTTTTTATTATGTGAAATATTTGAATTTTTCATAGGACTTAATTTTTCGATTTCTATAAAGTTAGATATATTAAATTCGTCACAAATCGATATATCAATCATGTTTAATGTATTAATATAAGACATTTTTAATAAACCAGTTAATTGCATACTTGCATCTTCTATAAAATTATCATCATTTATTTTATTCTCATTGTTGTGACTTTTTATATTTTTTTTATTGTTATTAAAGCTATTTCGAATTTTATTTAAAATATTTACCAATTTAGAATGTTTTAATTTTAACTGAATTCCACTAAGACTCATTAAATTGGGGTATTTTATTTTATACAACTTTGGTAACTCACATATAAACAAATTTAAAGGTATACAACTTCTAAGAAAAAATACATTGTTACTTTTCCAAAGTTTATTTTTAATAAAAAGAAATTTTTTTTCTTTAATAAAATCTTTAAATTTTTCATACTCGTCAGTTTTTATATCCATTTTATTTTCCATTTTTTGATTTGTTGTTTTCATTTTATCATTTTCTTTTATTTCGTTACATGCCTTATCGTTTATTTTATTTTCAGAAACTATCAAATGCTCAAAATATTCATAAATGTCTTCATAAATTTTAGAAATATTTTGAAAACGCATATTTGTAGAATTATTAATTATTATTTCAAAATGACTTATTACATCATTTAATTGTGGCTTTTTCTGTAATTCTAACAATTCACATAATTTTGTTGATACCTTTATGTTGTCAACACAATAACACTTTTTTTTTAAAAAAATTACATTAAAATATTTCTTATCATATCCTTCATTTATTCTAATAAAATGTGTAATATTTGTATCATCTATTTTTTCTATTATACCATTGGAATTGTTATTTTCCGCATTAAGAGTATTATTGCTTGTAATACCATCATATTCAATTTCGCAATTTCCTTTTTTTATATTATTACAAGAATTGCTACTTAAGTCGGATATGTTACTAGAATTTAATTCATTATTATTAATGATTTTTATTGTGTCTTTTTTTTTCAAATTACATGAAAAATAATTATGAGATTCTTTATTTTTTGTTATCTTATTATTAATCCCTGTATCATTGTCCAATCGAATATAATTATAGTTTTTACTTTTATATATTGGTAAAAAAAATGTATTTTTTAAATCATTTAATATTGTAGGGTTTTCCAAATCAATTATATTTTTTTCTAATTGGTAAATTATCTTATTTAAAATTGTAATTTTATTTTCATATGACATAGTACTAAAAAATAATTTATCTAAATCTAATAAAATATCATGTATATTATCATTTAATTTATATTCTTCATAAATAATCGTTAGACCTAAAAGTCTGAGTTTCTCAATGTCTTCATTTTTTATTTTATCCATAAATTCTATTGATATTAAATTTTCATTACTAATAGTACGTCGTTTAATCTGATTACATATATCATATTCATCTTGTATGTTCTCATTATTACATTTTATATCTATGGATTCTTTATAATATTCCTTATCTACAGAAAATACTAATTCGCTGATTTTTCTTAACTTTTTATTCTGATTGGGAAAACATGCAATATTTCTTAAATCGTTGTCTACATTTTCGGGTTCTAATTGTACAAGATAAACTAATATAGGCAAAAGGTTTTCAAAATGCACATGTTCAATATTATTTATAATTATTTCATGCAAAAATTTACACTTTTTATTTTTTTCTAACATATTTTTTACTGAAATATTTTTATGAAATAATTCTATATTATTAATAATATCATTAGGAATGTCTTCTATATATCTTAGATTATGCTCCAATATTTTCTTGATTAAGTTATCACTTTCTATTTTTTTACTTAGTACATTCAAATGATAATATATAGCAGTTTTTATTTTGTCCTCTAAAAAAATTATATTCATTATTTCAGAGTATTCCATAATATCTAATATTCCCATCTCAAATACATTTTTTAATTCATTTGTAACAAATGTACATTCGTTAAAATTTATCCATTTCTTCCCATTGAAAATTAATTTTAAGTTTTTTTCTTCATCAAATATTTCATTATATATTGAGTATATGAGTTGGTTAATTTTCCCTTTAGATGTAATATCTAATAAAGGGAAATATGAAGAGAAATTATAATTCCTATTAGAAATATTTTGTTCTCTTAGTAGTAGTAAAAATTCGATATATGCGTTGCATATTAAAGGAATTAATTTATTATTGCAAATATCGCTTATTAATATATTTTTATTATTTTCGTCTTTTATATAAATTGAAAGATTTCCAAACAGATTAACAACACTTGTAGACACAAATTCGGAAATATATAGTTTATTATATATATCAATATTTGAGGTCTTATCGTATAATTCTTCACATTCTTTATACAAAAAATATATACGCAACATCCTATCATAAACACTGTTATCTATTATATCGTTGTCGTATACAATGTATTTAGAAAAAAAATTTTCAGTACTATATTCAATACCATAATATTTTATATCCTTATTTATAAATTGTTCTCCTTCTAACGCAGAAATATTTTTATATTCTATATATTTTTTCCATTTTAAATTGAAATTATGGTTAATATTCATATCAATAATTTTTACATTTTTACAGTATATAATAAACCATGCTGTGGTATTTCTTATTTTTTCAATAAATTCATTTTTTTCTGAATTAACTTCAAATGGTAATTTTATGAGAGATCCCGTAAACGAATCAATGGTTTGTATATTTAATGATTTAAAAATATTTTTCAATTTTCCATTTTTTAATTCACAAATATCAATATTACTATCATATCCTTTTCCATTATTTTCAACAGTATTACTACTTGATGATTTGCACATAATCAATTTATCTTTTGTTGTTTCGAATTCTTCTAAATTAAATGAAGATTCATATATACTCATTCCTAGCATTTTGGGAATCATATTAATGTCAATTGTTTCATCACAAAAAATATATATTTCAAAATATTTTTTCTCATTTTTATTTCTAGTATTATTTTCATTAATAGGATAATTTTTATATGTTTCTTTTTCAGTTATATTAGAATTTAACATACATTTTTTCTTACCATCTGGTATTATACCGTCTAATTGGTCATTTGAAGCATCTTCATTTTCTAGCTTTCTGTATTGAATTTCATTGCCATATATATTTTCTTGAACAATGTCATGTGATACAGTATTAGGAAATTCATCGAAAATAAAAACCTTAAAGGACTTAGCGCTTTCCAAATTAGAACAATCTACATATTGCAAAATATTTAAATATTCATTTATTTCCTTATTTTTAACGTATATTTCTGCTAAATACTTGCATTGGTATAACTTTATATTATTCATATTTATAAATAAAATTGTCTTATTCTTATTTTCATATCTCTAAATATGTGTTAGGAGTTTACTAGTCAAATAATATACTATTAAATGGTTTAAAATCAAATAAATTAATAGGGATGCATAATTTTTTATTTTAGGGGTTACAAGTGTAAAATATCAGGTGAAAAAAAACAAAATAAAATAAAATAAATAATAATAAAATAACCATACACCATAATTTCAAATATATAAATTTTTGAATGTATCAAAATAAATCATAATGTAACGCAAACCAAATAATATCCAAAGAACATTATTAATGATTTATTTATTTTAAAAAAATTGTAAAAATTAAAATAATATATATTATTTTAATAATACATTTGTCTCATACCAAATTACTATTTTTATTCATAAAATGTATATGTAAATATTTATGTGTGTAAATAGAATTAAGTCTAAAAAATTAATATATAAAAATAATAAAATATGTTTTACACATAAAGTGCATGAAAAAATATAAACGGTGTTATACAAAAAAATTACATAACAGGATTTACATAATATTATGTTATATCAAATTATAAAAAAATTAAGGCGTAAACATTCAAATATTAGCTATCAAAATTTATAATCTTACTTAATTTTGCAATAATATTCCTTCATTATTTATAGTTTTATTATGTATGCCCTTTTAACATACTCTACCCATGTATCTTTTATAAAAATTAACATTTGTGTAAACAGTTATTAGTTTTTTTATTAAATAGTATTATATTTTTCCCATTTGTGAGAATACATACACATATATACAATGATTAACAAAAACATAATGAAAATTTAAATAGCATAGTTAAAATATAACATATCAAACTACATAGTTCTTTTCTCATTCTATTCTGAATGTTCATATATTATTAAATATTAATTGGCTTAAAAAAATCGGACGATCATAACTGTTTCTTTCATTTAAATAAAGTTACTTTTTCGAAGGGATATTCACAAAACGTTTAACATTGAAAAACGAGTAAAAAATAAGTAGAATTGACTATAATTAAAATATAATTCATCTCATATAATATGAATTATAGAAAATGCTTATTTGGTAAACATATATATTGCAAAGGCCAAAAATTGAACGTCTATGATTTCTTCAGGATACTATATCTCTTATTGATTTTACTAAATGTTGTATAGCATATTTGTATAAATATAGCTGTATTTTAATTTGTTCACACATGGAATTATACTCATAATGAATTCAATAAATAAAAGACAACATATTTTAGGAACTATATAATCCATAAATAGGTTGATAAAAAAAATAAAGTCCTTGAAATCATGATCGTAATTAACTTTATATGTACCATTAAGCGAAAATAATGTTCGTAGAAAAAAAGACAAAGACGAAAAGAAAAATTCTCTATAATATAAATTAAGTTATGATGATAACTAAAAAAGCATAAATAAATTCATAATTAAAATTTTTACTAATGAAAATACTATATTTAATACAAAAAAATTTGCTTATACTAAAATACATTATTTATAAACCACAAAAAACAAAAAAAAATAAAATATTAAAAAGTTGAAATGGAAAAATACAAAAGATCTATGTGTATTATATACATAATTATTTTTAAATAAAATTATCTTCAGTTTGTTACTTTTTTTTTTGCTTTTTTCCGTTTTTTTTTTTTATTTGAGGTAACTTCCTTTTCTGGAGCAATAGCTATATCAAATATATTTTCTATAAATATATTTGCAGTCTTATTAAAAGAATTAATACTATATATATTACATTCCTTATCACCTTTTAATGACTCACTATTTTGTACATTATACATATTTTTATTCATAGAATTACTTTCTGTTTCGTTGTCTAAAAAAAAGTCTTGTATTACTTTAACCTTTTCTAAGTTTTTTAAATTTTGACTATTATTATTCCTTCTAAAGTATTTATTTTCATTTATTTCTGTGTCTAAGCTATGCAATTGTCTATCATACATTGTATAATTGCCTGATGTTGAATAATAAAAATCCCAAATCTTTGGACTAAATTCGGTTTTATTTGTACTAGGAAATTCAATTTCATTTTGATCAATCACATACTTTTCTGGAGAGCAGGCATTAATGCAGCTCATGCAATAATACTTTAATAAATCCATATTCGATTAAAGATATATATTATGTATATAGTTCTATTAATTATTTATCCATTTTTATTAAATTACCGACTATGCATACTTATTTTTTTTCTTCAAATTTCTCTTTTACTTTTTAATCAGTCAAAGTATTATCTCTATTAGTTTCTATATTTCTTTCAGTATTAATCTTAGAAAAGGCATAAAATGCAGGAAATACTATATGCACAAATTCAAAATAAATAGTGTGAAATAAATAGTGTAAAATAAATCGATGGATATATATAAAAATATTTACAGATTGCTATATATTGTGATTCATCTGATTTAACTTGATACAACGGAATTCGAATATTTGTTACATCAATTTTCTATAAAATTCATATTTATAACAGAGAAAATGAACATGAATAATCATGAAATTAAAAATAATAATGAATACAAATTGAAATAACTTTAGCCTATCGGAGATATATTTTGTTCAAATTATTAAGATTGTTATAATTATACATGTTTTATAACAACTTTTAACATTTTGTATGATGCTTAAATGCATTCTTTAAACTGCATTATAATGGATACATAAGGAAACTGTTTATATTGTTTAAGGCATTTTTTTTGTCTTTTTTATTATTGTTATTTTTATTCCGCTTATTTCCCACATAGGAGATGATAACTAGTTTTTAATTTTTATTTTCAACGTGAATTTGTTTTAAAAAACCATATACTTATATATATATATTCCTGAAAACAGAATGCGAAATATTCACTATTAAAAATTATAATGACAAATGTCCAAATATAATTTATCTGGATTTGTTGATTTCAGATAAAGGTATGTATATTAAATCCATTTCATTTATGTAGAAAATTTTTAGGAATAATCATATGTATAATAAATATACATATATAGAGATTTTGATAAGAAAGACATAAATAGGTTATTTTTATGTTACAAAATTTTTTAACCTTAATCCATATTTAAAAGCTCATTATATTGAAGTGTACATACATATATAAAATGTATTTTTCGTGGATCACAATATTGTGCCCTTTAGGAAATTATTTTTATCGTCCTTTTAAAATTTTACTTCAATAAAACAAAAAATTTAATCACAAAATTTTATAGGTGAAATTTCATAGGTGAAATTTTTTTTGAATAAATTAATGTATATAAGGGAACGAATAAATTATAGTATTATTTATATCGTCATAACCTTATGTGTAATATATGTTTATTACACATTGGTATTAATTCTCATTGTCAACTTATTTTTAATATATAATATTTTCTATAAAATATAAATAAAGTAAACATCTGCACAGTCACATCATTATGAGCTTTTATTTATAATTATTTGTATATCATAAAAATTATTATGCTCATTTAAAAAAAAGTAAATAAACAAATATTACATAACCGAATATGTAGATTCCTTATTATACACACACATGTATTAATAAGGAAATGAAATACAAAATTTATATTTGTAAAAAAAACTATGTATATATATATATATATATACTGAATTAATAACCTCTCTTTTAAAACAAAAAATGGTAATAATATTCTTATATAAAATTCTCCAGTTTTATATTGATATTCACAAGTATGTGCATGTATACCGTAATATAGGTTCATCAAAATTTAAAAAAGATAAAACATAAACGATTAATGGCCCGTTTTGTTGTCTCTATGGTGTAATATGAATAAGATTTCAGAATTCGATAATTCTATATCGTAATTGCATAAAATAATACACATATAGGTATCCCTAAGGATTGACATTTGATATGCATATAATAGGAATAATGTGGTGTTATATTGTTTTTTAAGGCTTACAGTTCATTTTTTTCAATATTTATAAGTAGCTACTTTTTACTTTGATAATATATTATGTTAAAATTATAATTTTAGAAAATTATTTTTTCTTTAAATCCATAAAGGTCATATAAGGTTTTTTTTTCTTATTAATTTACATATTTTTGTTATATAAATGTTTAATATAGACTTGTAACAATTTAATATATTTATAATATGCCCAATATGTATACTTCCCTCCCTATTATAAATATTTCAGATTTAAATTTCATATGCACTATTTTTTTAATAGCCATATAACAAATCATATTAAATAATCATATATTTTTTCACAATTGTTAAAAAAATTAACTTAAGGATAAAATAGGGGAATTATAACACTAAAAAGATAATACAAAAAAAATAAATGTAAATATGTAATATAAAGAAAATTATGCCTTAAAAATAATATTTCATTAATACGAAATACAAGGAAAAAATATATACATGAATATACACTTAAAGGGCATTTTTGTTTTTTATCGGTCTTGGTAAATTAATGTATATAATAATTTGTATATATTATATAATAATATAGTATTATAAAAAGGGGGTATATAAACATCACGTGCATATACATACAAAATAAAAAAAAATTAAGGTAAAAATTTTTAAGTAAATTTTATAGCTCATGAAATTAATTTAAAATCTGGGTTGGTTTATTTGCATTTTTACATAATATATAGTATGGCTCATTGTAAGCAATAAAAAGCTTTAATATTAATTTAATAATTTATAAATAATAAAAATTACATGGAATTTTTTTTTAAGCATACTAATTTATAATATATAAAGTATAAAAAATTTTTGTTTAAAATAACCCCCACAAAAAAAATTACATAAAAAAAAATTAAAATAATAATAATAATAATATTATATCAAAGAAAAATACATAAATTAAATGGCCAAAAAAAACATATAAAATAAATAAATGAAATAAAGATTATTAAAAAATAAGAATAAATAAATTAAATGTGAATAATTATTTTCACTATAACTGAATTAAAAAAAAAGAAAAAATTAATTAATTTTTGTATAAATGAACAAAAGAAATACAATTTTTGTTCAGCTACAAGTGTGAAGTATATATATATGTATGAGTATACTTTGCATATATAAAATATAGAACCAACATATTATTATATAAAATAAGTAAATATGGATAATAATGATAATATAGATTCAAACGATAATTCCTCTGATACCAATACAGCGAATTATAATCAGGGAAAAAATGATATAATATCAGAAGAAATAGATTTTACAAAAGAAGATAATGAATTATCAGGGAGCACAAAAAATTCAAAATCAAAAAATGATAATTCAACTAAAGGAAAATCATCTGATAAAGATGATATAAATATGGATTATAGTGACCATACCTTTCCTTGTCATCCAGCACCCCCTGTTTCTATAAAATTATTTATAGGAAGAGTTCCAAAAAATTATGAAGAAGAACAATTAAGACCAATATTTGAAGAATTTGGTATAGTAAATGAAGTAGTAATAATAAGAGATAAAATAACAAATATACATAAATCAAGCGCTTTTGTAAAAATGGCTTCGATATCTGAAGCAGACAATGCAATAAGATCATTAAATAATCAACGAACTTTAGATCAACAATTAGGATCACTCCAAGTTAAATATGCATCAGGAGAAGTTATGAAATTAGGGTTCCCACAAAATGTAGAATCAGGTGTTGACCAAGCAAAATTGTTTATTGGATCATTACCTAAAAATATTACTGAAGAAAGTATTAAAGATATGTTTTCTGTATATGGGTCTGTTGAAGAAGTTTTTATTATGAAAGATAATTCTACTGGTTTAGGTAAAGGATGTTCTTTTGTTAAATTTGCATATAAAGAACAAGCCTTGTATGCCATTAGCTCACTAAATGGTAAAAAAACATTAGAAGGTTGTAATAGGCCAGTTGAAGTCAGATTTGCAGAACCCAAATCATCAAAACAAGCACAATCACAAGTAGGAATCCAACCTTTGCAAAATGCACCACATGGTATCTCACCACAAGCCCATCCTGGTACCCCTAATAATATTAATTATGGTAACAATTTTGGTGTAAATAATAATTATCCTCGACAAGTTGGTGTATGGAAAGAATATTACTCTGGTGAAGGTCGACCATATTATTATAATGAACAAACCAACACAACACAGTGGGAAATGCCTAAAGAGTTTGAAACACTTTTTATGAATAATAATCCCAACATACATAACCTTTCGGATTCTTCAGGTTATTTTAATGAACAAAATGCATACAAATTTGTAACAATAAAAGAAATTTCGATCTATCTTATTGCTACATTATTAAATCATAAATTATGCATACTTCACATTTTGTATTTATTTATATCTTATATAAAATTTCTTCTAATATTCTAACAGGTCCCCCAGGTGCTAACTTATTTATTTTCCATGTCCCAAATGAATGGCAACAAACTGATTTAATTCAAGCATTCTCTCCATTTGGTGAATTATTATCAGCAAGAATAGCAACTGAAAAAAATACAGGACGAAATAGAGGATTTGCGTTTGTTTCTTATGAAAATATTGAAAGTGCTGCTGCTGCTATATCTCAAATGAATGGATTTATGGCATTGAATAAAAAATTAAAAGTCACAGTAAAAAAAGGAGAAGAAGAAGAAATGAAAAAATATATTAGCCAAAATGGAGTAAACACATTTCAACAAATAGCAAGACAACAAAAAAATATTCCATCTCAACCAAATGCTATGGGCCAACCAAATTTTGCAGCACATCAAAATCCACAAGCTCAAAATTTTTTCTACTCAAATAATAATAGCTATAGATGTGGTCCATATTAAAAAAATATCATATGTTCTTTCTCAAATATAGTTTTTAACCCTTTCAAAAAACTAAAAACAAAATTCAAAACCAAGTATGCCATTTGTTATTACAACATCGAAAAAGAAAAGAAAAAATGAAAAGAGAAATATATTTAATTGTATGAGAATGCGTTATAAGTATAGTTTATAACACTTTAAGTGTTTTAAAATTATATATATATTGAATATGTGTGTCATGCTATGCGTATAAATTATTTGTTTTTTACGAAATACAAAAAAGTATATTGTAGATCAAAATCGAAGATATAATGATTTCATGCTTTAATAGGAATATATTAACGCAAAAAGTTAAAGGAATCAAATTGATAATATTAGTGGATATAAGCAAGTTTGTGCAAAAGAGAAATAGTAATAATAAAATAATTTAAAAGAGAGAAGCACGAAGGAATAATTCATAGAAAATAAAATCATTTTCGTTTATTTTTCCAACGTATAAAAAAATTATTTCCTCTAAATGATATCGCATATGCACACATATATATATATCTAACTAAATACTTTTAGATGCCATTCGCACGGTAAAAATTTATACCTTTTTTTCTTTTTTAAAATATGTAATATAGATTTATTTTTAATTATAATTTCTTTTTTTTCTTTTTCCTTTTCTTATTCATTTTTTCTTTTTTTCCATAATATTATATTGAAAACATGTTAAAATGAATCATACATTTGTTCAATAGTTTACTTTATTATATATATATTATATATATATATATTTTTTGTTATTTCTCTTGACATAATTTTGTTTATTATGTTCGTTTTTCCGTTGACCAAGTTAAATCATTAATACGATTGTTGTTGCTGTTATTGATATTGTCGATGTTATGATGTGGTCACTGTTAATGTTATTACTGTTCAATGAGGATATTTTTTTTTTCTAAATTTTAATCACCAGCGCTATTGTAATAGATTTAGTATTTGTATAAATATATAATAGAATGTTATATTTTTTTGTGTTTTTTTCATTAATTTTATCATCGAGCATATTTCTTTTACCGATTACAAGTTATTGAAATTTCTTATTGTTTTTTAATTAATTTTTATTTCGCCCATGATAATATATAATGTGTATTATGTATAGTGGCATTTTAATAAAAATATTTCTTTCAATATTATTTTCTTTTTTATGGACAATATTTAGGTATTTCCTTTTTTTCCAATTATATATACAATTTATGAATTTATTTGGTTTACCCTTTTTTACAAATTTTTTTAATTGATCATTGTGAATTATTGGAAAAGTATTTTTTAAAATCTCTTTAAAATTTTAATTACAAATGTGGATATACAAAATTTATATAAAGTTTTTTCTTTTCATTCCTTCTTTTTCCATATGTTTTTAGTATAATTTAAATAATTTATTCCATATCAGTTTATTGGAAATATTCGCATATTATATACAAGTATGCAAAATATGCAATTTAAATTAATACATTTTTTTGTTTATTACATCCTTGTAATAATATATTTTTTCATAGTTAAACACAATACAACATTTTAAAGATAATAAAAATAAACATGATTAACAAAAAATAAATAAGCATATATGCATGCTACAATATGTATATATGGAAAATATATACGCAAATTATTATTTTTTTTAAATAATATTTATAACACATCGTTTATCTCAAAAAAACAAATATGCTGGAAAGCATAGTAATAGAATATATACATATAACATACCCATGAAAAAACAACATTCGGTGGAAGATATTGCATTGATGTATTCCAAACTTTGTTTTCATAGTTTTCTAATAAAAATAAAATGATTTTGGCATTTAATATCTCGAGTGTCAACTTGCATATGGACCTCCACATTGTCATAAAAATTTAATTGAAAACATTCCTTTTGGTTTTCATTAAGTTTAATAAATGATTTTTTTTTTTCATCAAATATAAATCCATCTTTTTTTTTTAGATAACATATTCCTTCAATACCATATGCTAACACATATATTTGTATTCCATTTTTTTTTAAGCTAGTTATTACAGCTTGTGTAATTTGGTTTCCTATTTTTTTAATATAAAGATAAGAAAAAAAATTAACAGAAGCTCTTGAAGCAAATCTAGCATTTCTATACTTTTCATTTAATAAAGTGACTTGCTTATTTAAATAAACAATATCTAAATATTTATTGTGAAGCTTTTCTATTCCATATATATGATTTAATATCCTATGCACCATTATATCAGCATATCGTCTAATTGGCGAAGTAAAAAATGTATATATATCAGCTGCCAGACCATAATGCCTTAACATATCATTATTGTGTACATTATATCCAGATATAAAAATTGCTTCATTCATACATTTTGTAACTAATGTTTTTAAAATATTCGATAGTATTTTATCATTTTTTAAATTAATATTATTAATTGAATAAGATAATTCTTTTGATGTATTAAATTTAAAATCATAAACCTTAATAGATTGTAAATATTCATCTAATTCTTTTAATGTATCATATTTAGGTGGGGGATGTCTTCTTAATATACATGCCGCTTTGAAATTTTGGAAAATAATTCTAGCTACTGATCGATTAGCTAATAACATAAATGCTTCTATTAAACGGTTTGTTTCATATGTGATATAAGGTTTTAAATTTTTAGTTTTTGTAAAATCTTTTTGTTCAAATTCAAATACAACTTCTGAATTTCCTTTTAATTCTAATGCACCATCATTTAACCATTTTTTTTTTAAATCCTTTGCAATGTTATTTAGTAATCTCAATGAAATTGCAATAGAAGATGTATCATTAGAATCGTCAATAATATTTTGAGCTTGTTCATATGTAAATGATCTATCACTATTAATAATGCATTTAGCTATATTAATATCTAATATATCATAATTCGTATTAAATGTAAATATACAACTGTATGTTAATCTGTCTTGCTTTTCAACTAATGAACATAAATCTGTTGTTAATAATTTTGGAAGCATATCAACTCTTTGATTTGTCAAATAAACTGTAGTGCATCTTTTTGATGCTTCTAAATCAAGGGCACTATTCTGTTTAACAAAATAAGATACATCTGCTATATGTACTCCTACTTTTATAATATTTTCTTCTTCTAATATTTCAACAGATAATGCATCATCTATATCTTGGCATCCAGGAGGATCAATACTAAAAGTTAAAATATTTCGAAAATCAATTCTTTTAGAAAACTCCTCTTCAGGTATAACCCAATCTGAAGGTGGCAAACATAAGTACGCGCTTTCACTAAATTCTTTTGTTGATATATTATATTCATTATAAATTAATTTGGTTTCTGCTTCAATATCATCACAAACACCTAATACACTTAAACATCTTCCCAATGGATATTTTGAATTAAAATCCCATTTATCTATTGTTACAATTACTCGTTTATTACTTAATTCTTCTTCCATATTACTTTTTATTATTATATGTGGTATTTTACTATTAAAAGCCTTAAAAAATAATAATTTTTCTATATATTTGTTATTTTTATCATTATCACAGCTTTTAATAACTCCACCATATTCTTTTCGGGATCTACTAATAATTCCAATAACTTTACCATACAATTTTTTACACTCAATAAATTCGTTCCCTTCCTCTGTTTTTATACTTTGTTTATTTTCAGATTTAGAAATGCAAGCTGTTTTATTCATATTGTTTGTTTTTTTTTCTTCACCATCATTTGCCCTTTCTCCTTCCTCTCCTTCATCTTCTCCACCCTCTTCTTCTTCTTCTTCTTCTTCTTCTTTTTCATCTGGATCGATAAGTTCCTCAAAATAATCTGAGTCGTCATATGATGGATCATTAAATTGAGAAAATATTTCTACAGCAACGATATCATTATGTATTGCTCTGTTCATATTTTTATAACCCTTTATTATAACATCTTCATAGTCGTTAATTTTTACTATTGCCATTTTATTTACACAAATAACTTGAAAAACTCCTTTAAAAAATTGATTATTTCTCAATCCTTGGATTATTTGTTTTTTGTCTAAATGTGGTTGATAAATTTTTTTTTTATATTTAAGATTTTCTAAATCATTTTGCGTCGTGTCCAAATCGTTCAAATGAGAATTATCATTACCTTCGTTTCGGTTTTCAACATTTTTATCTTCGTCATTTTCGGTAATCATATTATCTTCAAAATACATTTTAATAGTTTCTATACTAAGCATATTATCATTGTAACCATAATTATTTAATCCATTTTTTGTTTTTTTTTTTAAAAATTGATTGACATAATCTAGTAATGAAAAACAAGGTATACCATTGTTAACACAATCGTTTGTTAATAAATCATTACTAGTAATAACTGTTACATTTAAATTAGGATTGTGATGCTTGAACCATATAACGATTTTTATAATTTCTTGTAACTCTTTTAAATCATATTTTATATTATCATGAACATATGTAAACTTACAATATTTGTTTACAAAAACACTATATCTTTTACTACTATTAGGTATACTTTCATCAATTTCATAACATAATTCATGTAACTTTTTATATAATATTTTATTAAATGTTCTTATGTGTTCATAAATAGTTAATGGGATTAATATATTATCTATATTACACTCGTATAAAAAATCAATATATTTAATTATTGTATCTGTATCTAATATTAAGATATTCCTATCTCCATCTAACAACTTTTTCTTTTTGTTTTCACAAACTTTGCATTTTTCTATACTACAACTTACATCATTCCTTAAATAAATCTCTCTCACTACTTTTGTAATCCTATTGTTCGCATTACATTTATAAAAACATTTCTGAACACGTTGATCATTTTTTTTTCGCAAAAATTTAAACGTTTGCATGTTTCTTTTCTCATTCGCAACTATAATCGTTTAATACAATAAGTTTAAAAAATGAAAATTGTTACCTTTTTTTTTCACTGGAAAAATAAATATACTTTTCGAAAAAGGTTGCAAAAAACAAATGAATTTATTTAACAGAATGAAAAAAGAAAATTTTCACATAACATTATAAAAATTCAATAAACCCAATTAACCTCAATATAGGGAAATTTCATTTTATTGTTATTTCAAATGTAATAATGTACATACTATAATGAATATATGCTATATATATATGTATGTATTATATTTAATAATTTTATGATGTTTTTCAAACAATTTCTATACTGTTAATGAACTAATAGAATTCATCCAAAATACCAAATTCCGCAAGTCTATACCAAAAACTTCTTTAATACTATCACTATGCGTTTTTTAAGCAATAAAATAATAATATTTTTTTTTTTTTTTTTAAGAAAGAGAAAAATAAATAAAATTAACATTAATATATTATATATAAAATATGTATTAAAATAACAAGGAAAAAACAAAACTGTTGAAAATAATTCATATTTTATTCGCTTTTTTTTATGCACATAAAATTATCGGGCTTATGCATATACTTTTTTTTTTTCTCTTTTTTTTAAGTCAAAATAAATTCTTTGAAATAATATTTTTTTGTTTACACAATTTTAAGTATCATAAATGAACTTATTTAAATTCCTATTTTAAAACAATATTTCCTATATATTCTTGAAATAATAAAAAAAAAAAAAATTAATAATAATAATATAAGTAAATGTAATAGCCATATAATAAAAATGGACAGGTGAAAAATTAAGAATAGAAAGAATAAAATAAATAACGCAAAAATGTGTTCGAAAAAATTAAAGAATAATGAAATATTAATTATATACTGTTCTTAGTAACAGTTGTGCATATTAAAAACATAATTTATTCATTTAAATAAAAAATTGTCTCATTTTAATAATGGAAAGGCTTACTTATTTTTTTAATTTCATTTTTATGTAATAATTTCTTTTGTTTTTTTTTATCGTCTTTCTTTCACTGTATAGAAAAAAGCCCAAAGCGCCTTTATCGTCCTATTTAATTTTTTGTAATTATGAAAGGGAAAATGTAAAACAATATTTATCGCAAAACTTGGATAGCAATACAACAGTAATGATAAAAATAAACATAACAATAATAAACCAATTGTGAAATGCAAAATTATTTTACATTAATATCCCACTGTAAAACTATACAATATTAAATTAATTTTTTACACAAAAATCGAAAGTATTCAAATTTGAGGATTTTACATTTTTTTTATTTTTATATAGATTAGAATAACAGATATTCAGAAAGAGTTGAGTAATAAATGGAAAAACTTGTCTGACGATGAAAGGAAGGTGAAAATTATGTGTTTAAACAAGTTAAAGAAATAAAAAAAGAGGCAATAGTTTATACACTTTTATTCAATTATCCAAATTAATTTATTTTTTACTAGGTATACGAAGAGCAAGCACAACTTTTAAAATTAAAATATAATGAAGAATTGATCGAATGGGTAAATAAAATGAAAAACGAATTACTAAGTTAATAATATTTACATGTCATAGACATATTTACATTATGTTAATTTTTTTTTTTGTTTTCAAATGTTCAGCAAAAATCTACGTATAAAGATGGCCCTGGAAATAAGTTCGAAATAAAAAACAAGTTTCTTTTAATTATTTTTTATTATTTTAATTAGCAATTTCCCAATAACACAAAAAAAAATCGTTTTAAAATTGATTAAACATATTTCTCCATGTGTTTACATATGTGGTTACACATTTTATTTTTATTTTTTTTATAGCATTACAAATATTACAGCTAAATTTCCAACATTAAAAATTCATAAAATTATGAATTTAAACAAGAATGTTAAGAAAGTAAAAATATTCACATATCAAACTTTTCTATTTTTGTTAACAATGTAACATTTATATATGTTTTCGTTTTAACTTAACATGTTTTTTTATTATTCCTTTACTTTTTTGTTAGGTCAACAGTGAAGCTATGAATATTTTCCAAAAGGCAGTGGTTAGATATAATTTTTATAATAAAAATAACACAAGACCATATCCATATAATATATAGTTTTACTATATAAAAATGTATATCTAAATATATTTCCTTTTTCATGCATATAATCATTTAATTTTTTCCTTTTTAACATTTTTTAATTGTTAAAGGCGATGTTTTTAATTGAATTGGTTACCAAAACGATTGAATATAAAAACGAAAAACAAATGTCTCAGTATTTAACCACCAAAGATATAGGTTAGAAAATTAAAACAATACACAAGTATATGCATATATAGCTACATGTGTTCATATATACATCAAAAATAAATTACTAACTTTTTAGTATCTTGTATACAAAGGGAAGGAATAAAATACAAATTTCTTGAAGGTAATTAAAAATAATATTTTAAATGGTTATATAATATATATTATGCACATTCTAGCAAGCTAAAATATTTTTTTAATTTCACATATTATTACTGTCCAAATATGAATAGATTGTTTATATCTGTTAACCGAACCCCGAACTACTTTATCATTTATCGAAGACGAAGATAATCATGGTAATATTTTCATAACACATAGTAGTTACATATTAATATTTTTATATTCATAAATAATGTTGTTAAATAATTTAAAAAAAAAATAAATCGGTGTGTATGTGGGACTAATATACATTATTTTATTATCCCTGTTTTGGTTGTGGAAAATATGTTTAAATGATCGAATTATTTGAATGAAGACATTTCATCTCACTAATATTATAAAAATATGCATTCATAAAAAAAATATTATTGTTTTTATTTTTTCCCCCTTTTTGTTTCATTTATTATTTACTTATTATTTATTTGTTATTTATTTTTTTAAGAATCCATATTTGATTTATGTGAAGAAGATAAAAAGGAATATAACTACGACATCGAGGAAAAGAATATGATAAAGATGAAAAAGCGAGCTAACAATACAAAGACTAATAAAAAGGCATTGGCAAATCAAAATATATATGCTGACATTACTACATTTTTTAAAAAAAAATAACAGAATTTGTGTTTTTACTTTATCCCATTTTTTTTATAAACAACTGTGCATAATACATATATGTATGTACCCATCTATGTAAAATATATAATACCACAATAAAAATAAATAAGATAAAAGTATTTACGATAATATGCTGTTAAAATGTAAATTTATTTTTATTGTCCCAATGAAATTATTTTAAAACTATTATTTTTTATGTATTCAATATCATTTTACTATTCAAAAAAACTACACATTTTTTGTTTACTTTGCTAATATATTTTCTTCTATATATATACTGTACATAATTGCACAATTTTGATAAACCCTCAAAAGGCTTTTAAATTTGTAATAATACACCTATTCTTAAAAGGGTGATTTACCACAAATATGTATGCATATATAAACACATATATATGTATATACATATATGAACATTCTATAAGGATACACGTTATTCCTTCTCATCTATACAGAGAGCTATTTTATTTTCTAATAATCACTCTAATTATATTAAAAAATCAGAAAAATAAAAAACATATATATATACATAAATACAACATCGTGTTTTTAATTTGATAGCCATTTTCCACAACAGTTTATTTAAAATTAAAAAATAAAAATACATTATTACAATTATATATTTCCCATTTTTTTAAAGCGTTAAACAATGAGAAGTATGTATTTCATTCACTAATTATAGGCATATTAAGGTATTCGATTTTTTTATTTTAATTAATCAAAAATTGCTTTATTAGTATAAAAAATGGAACACAATGAAGATAAAAATAATATAGCAGTTATAGATGCAGATTACTACATTATAAATTACAAAAGTACTATAACCACATATATACAAAATATATGCAACAATATACTTAGAAGTAAAAGGGAAAATATAAATGATCAAAATGTTGATAAAAAAAAAATTATTATTTGCTTATTTATGTTAAAAATATTTTTAATAAATATCGAAAATAATTTAAATTTATTCGATTTTTTATATGATGTTATTAATAAATATCATTATTTAATTAATAATGAAAGGGTAGCATCCTCTTCATGTAAGACAAACGTGGAAAATAACAAAAGCAATAGTAAAAATTTCAGTGATAATAAAATTGAACAAGCCAATATAGGAATAGTTAGCGAAACAAATCAAGTAGAATCATCGAATGCAATAAATAAAAATGTGCAAAAAAAAAATAGCCTCTTGGAAAATACATCCAACTTAAAGTCAAAATTAGATAATGACACAGAAAAGGTTACCAAAGCCCACGAAAATGAAAATGAAAATGAAAATGACGATGAAACTAGTATAAGTATCGAAAGCAATCAAAATAGTAACACCCATATGGCAAGTAGTTTAATGCATAATCTAATTATAGATAAAGATTACGACAATATTGACAATGTTTTGGTTTCAAAAATAGGGTTGTTAAAAATTAAAAATTATTGCCATATAAATAATAATAATTCTTCATCAGAAAACATGGAAACAAATAATTACAATGCAGACAAAAATGGGGATATATCTCCAACAACTAATAATAATGTAAAAGGGAAAAATATGCATAAAAAAAGAGACACAGATATTGGTACTGACTCTATAAGTTTTACACACAATGATAATGTAGATATTTCAAATACAAACGATGAGGATATACCAGATATTTACTCAGATGAAATTGGTGATATAAATTCTGACAATTCACAATCAAATAAATCATGCTTAAAAAATACAAAATCGGGAATTGTCTATGATTCAGAAAATTGTAATAAATTTTTAATAAATTATAACAAAATAAAGTTCGATTTAAAAGATTTTAGTGAATTTTTTAACTTAAAGTATATTATAAATGAAATAAGTAAAAAAAAAAAGAATTACGAAAAAAAGACCATTAAATATATAGAAAAATTATATAGAATAATAATATTGTCAAAATTACACATAGGTGCTTATAATTTTTTGAAAATTTTAAAAAAACAAAAATTTTATTTTATATTTTATAGTTCAAATAAAAATTTAACAAATTTTTTATTTAAATATTTTAAAATTTCAAAACTTTTAAAAGGTAACTATACAATAATAGATTCATTTGATGGGCTTAGAAAATATGAAGCTTGTAAATTTTTTTTAGTATTTAGTAATAGATCATGTTTTATAACACATATGAAAAGGAATGGGTATTTTAAAATAGTAACAGGAAAGAAAAATAAAAATTCTATATCAACTAATTGTGATGATATTGATTATGAAAATATCAAAATATATAACTATGACAATAAAATTGAAAATGAAGATACCAATTGTAATGATAATAAACTACATGAACATTCTTCTAATAACATCGAAAAGGAATCTCTCAATAAATCGAATGATGTTGTTTATCCATTATCACGAAATTGTAATTTAACAGAAGATATATATTCATGGAGAATATTTTATATATTTAATAAATACATATATATATATGGAAAAGTTGTAAAAGGTTTTGGAAGAGGTAGCAAATATTTAAATATTCCCACAGCAAATATTTTTAATGCGAATTTAACAGAAGCCGATATAATGCCTGGAATTTATTTTGGTATATCAAAGCTAAAACACAAAATATATAAAACTGTTGTATCTATAGGATATAATCCTTATTTTCAAAATAAGCATATAACTATAGAAGCCTTTTTATATTATAAAACAAATAATTTATTTTACGATGAAAATATAGAGCTAATAATTGTTGGAATACTTAGGAGTGAAAGTAATTTCTATGAATTATCACATCTTATACATGCAATACAATTTGACTGTGAATTAGCTAGAATTGCTCTAAATCAAATTAGTCATGATCAATATTTTAAAAAATGTAAAAATTATCTTAGTTCTTGTAAACACATATAAAAAAATTAATGAACATAATTCACTACAATCCGCCCCCCCCTTTCATGTACGTATCTTTAATTTCTATATATAAATATTTTCACTTTTTTTTTGAATTCCCATCGATTCATGATGATTTGTTTTATATGAACCATGATTCAAATTTACAAAATTATTTTGTTAGAAGTTATGCATATATAACATAGACATAATTAATTTTGGTGTATATATAACCTTTATTATTGTATAATTTTTGAACTATATATATTTTTTCGATAATTTCTTATCATAATTTTTAGTTTTACATAAGTTGGTTATTACGTCATGGTCTTTTAAATACAAATTTAAAAAAATATTATTTATATAACTTTTCAATAATAATATTAATTTCTTTAACATTTTTATTAATATTTTTCCAATGTATATGTATAATATATGTAATTACATATAATAGCATTTTATATAATGTGGCTATAATTGTGTGAAGAAAACACAATAAATAAATAAATGATGAATTGATATTTCCATCTTTTTAATTATTCACCTGTAGCATTTTAATACCCCTTATTTAAAAACATATGCAAAATATCAATAGTGATTAAAAAGGCAATCAAATAATATTTACTATTCTTTCACCACAAAAAAATCTTTTATGTAAGAATATTGCTATGTATGATATAATAAATATAAAAGTATACTTTTTATTTTTTTAATTATAAAAAAAAAAAATATATAATATATATATATAATATATATAAATAAATAAAAATTAAGTACGATTAAATATTTTTTCATTTTTTGCATCCAACTGAAGTGGGCATATTATATTTTCTGTTCAAAAAAAATATTTATAAATTTAAAAATACCGTTGTTTGAAAATTGTACATAGTATATGTTTTATGTAAATTAAAAGGCGATTATACAGATTAATAATTTTTACGACATTATCGTAATTTATATATTCATTATTTATGTATATATTATTCTTTATATTAAAATTTATAAATTTATTTATATTTTTTCCAAGCATTTTGTATAACATTCTGCTGTTATATACATATATAATAATAATATTAATTTTAACTGCTAGTGAATTATTTTATATAATATATGTATATTTTTTTCCTCATTTTATTTGTATTTCAATAGTTTTGTTAATAATTAATTTTATTAATTTTATTCATTTTTATTATATGTATATTTTTATTCTTATAAATGCTATTAATTTTGGCAGTTTCAATTGTTACCAATTATTTGCGCCTCAACTCAATATATGTAAATATGTATACATATAATTAGTAATAAAAAGTATAAATAAACGATTGTATAGAAAATTACAAAAATTATAAAAAAATCTAGAACAAAAATTTTGCAACAAAAAAAAATATTTCACTTTATTAACATGTTATCAAAATAAGAATGTGGTGGTAGGAAGAATACCTATCGTAATTCATAATGAGTCAATGTGGATTTATTTTATTATAATTTTTTATTTTTTTAAAATTTGTACAAAATAATTCTATATAACTATTAAACCAAATTATGGGGTTTAATAATCAATATACAAGCCACTAAATTATTCACACACATCTATATGCTTATTTATTATAAAATATTTAGAGAGATATAGATACGGATAAAATACATCATGTTGGGAAAACAGCTAAACGAGCTTCGCCTACAAAAGAAGGTGCAGGTGTTTGAAGATAAAAATATTGATAAATTAACAAGAAATAAGTACAAACTATTCAGGAACGTATATAAAACTCTTGTCGTTTCACCTTTACATATAGAATCCATAAATCAATGTTTACATAATTTATCATTAATAAACAATAGTTTTAATACATTTAATCAATTATTTTATTTAGAAGAAAGTGATTCTGTATATTTTTTTCGCGATAATGAAGAAAATGGAGAAGAACAAAAAGAAATATATTTAAAACATCGTGAATTTTTAACGGAAGATGAAGAAAATATAATTTTAAAAAAAATAAAAAATTTTTTAAAATTGTGTTCTTTATATTCGAATAGGAAAGAAGTCAAAATATTATTAGAATTTTTAATATATAAATATGAAATTAATGTCAAATATGCTCATGATATTTTATTATGCATCTTTCCTAAAATATCATCACCAGAGTTTAAAAATATATTAGAAATTATATATATAGAAAATAATTCTCCTTTTTTCTTCTTGAATAATTATAAGAATAATGAAATAAAACCCATAGATGAATATGTTCTTGTCCAATATGTAAAAAAACATATACCTTTATATAAAATATTATTTGAGTATATTATAGATATTATATACAGTGATTTTGGGAAAGAATTTTTATCGAATATTGAAACTGAAATATCTATTCCATGTATTGACCTTTTTATTTCATTAACAAGCAATTTGATTAACAGTTATATTGATGTACCAGTTCAAATTATCGAATTTTATTGCAATGCCGTTCTTATATTATTAACATCATGTCAAAAGGCATTTATTGAATTAAATGAGGCGGAAAAAAAGGAAACGGATCATAACATAGTTCAATCGGAAAATGAAGTTAATTACATTGATAGAAATAATTTTGTTGAAAAAAAGAACTCAAATATTATACAGATTCATTATTGTTGCAAATTTTTGGAAGAGTTTTTAAAACATTTTGAATATGCCATTGGAAAATGCAAAAAAGATATAAATTTTGAATTTATAAAAAAAAAAATATTTAATTTTTTAGACATAAATTTTTTATCAACACATATAAAAATAATAGAAGATTATTCAGATTGCTCATATTTTATCAAAATATTAATTATTATATTAAATATAATATATAAAAATGATAATAAAATATGTTTTAGTAATTATATAGGACAAACAGAGCAAAAAATATTAAATAATAATTTTACAGGAAATGATGCTATTAGTAATATATTAATTTTTGTTAAAGAAAATAAGAAAAATATTTTTCATAATAATAAAATAAAATTAATAATAAAAGAAGATGAACTTTTATTAAAATTTCTTTTATTGTTTTATCAGTTAGATAATACATATGAATTAAGTGACAACCTTATGAAAATTATTCTAGTAAACTATTATTCGTTAAAATTAGATATTGATAAAATTGAAAACATATGTAACTTTATCCTTACAAATAATCAGAAAAACTACATATTTAATATTCTATTTATTATAAATTTAATATCTTATTATATATTCTTGATAAAAAAAACAGAAGGAATAGATACAACATTAACTGAACATGAGCTTGAAAAGTGTGCCTCCAATGATGGAGTCATAGGGCGTTTAATAAAAAAAATTAATTTTGGTTATAATAACCCAATGATTAAAAATACACATTATTATAAAATTGTTAATTATTTTATAAAAGATAATTATGAGCTTTTTAAAAATAAAGTTATCTTATTCAGTATGTATAATAAAATAGAAGAAAAGCTATTATATTTAATGAATGCTTCTAATAATAATATGAAAATTATTAATTTTGTCGACCCAGACTCAGGTAGCGACCAAGAAGATACTATTATCGAAATAGTAGAAAATGCAGTTAAAAGTATAAAATTTATGTATGATTATAAGAAAAAAAATATAAATATATTAGACGATGGAAACAAAACTATATACCCAAAAAGGAAAATAAAAAAAAACTCAAAAAATGAAAATACACATGAGACAATATCGTCACCAGCAGTTCAAAATAACGATTTTTCAGAACAAGTTAATAAAATATTTTCTAAAGAATCAATTCCTATGGAACTCATAAAAAAAGGAACTGAGCTTACAAAATCGAAAGAATACACTCTACTTTTGTATACCAAAATAATTCATTTATTGAAAATTAACAAAGTCTTATTCATAGATTATATAGAAAAATATCAAAAACAATTAATATATTTTTTCCCTTCCAAAAAATGTCTTTATAAGCCATTATTTAAAACATTTAATGAATTGATACAATCGAGTCTTCGTGAAATAGATAAACGTCGAGTTTCGCTTTTTTGGGAATTCTATATTATATTATTTTTAATCAAACTAACAAAAATGGAAATTAAAAATAAACAAAAATTAACACAAGATAAATTTTTTAAAAATTTTGTAGCCAAAAACTTCATCTTTTTTTTAATGATAAATGATTATATAATGAATCTAAAATCATATCCCACATATAACTCTTTAAAAGGATATATTACCCCAAAGCAATTTAAATTATATAAACAGTTTTTTTTACTTTTATGTAAAATAAAAAATATAGATAACATAGGATTGAATGAATTTTTTATTAATGAAATCAAACAATCTCGATTCGATAATATTAAAATTTTAATCAAATATAGTATTTATCTTTATGATATATTTTTTAATCGGATTATAGAAATTCTCTCTTCCAACGAAATCATAAATAATTTATACGAAATACAAGAAACAGGTGATAAACAAATTAACCCTGAAATAAATAACAGAGAAGAAACACATTGTGGGGATAAAGTAGAATTAGAAAATGGTTTGATTGAAACCTCTTTTAATAATAACCAAAATAAAACAGAATACATACTCTGTAAAAAAAAAACAAACAAACCCGTTTTATTAAAAATATTATTTTATATAATAAAAATTATATCTTCAAAGAATTCCAAAGATGATAAAGGAAACAAAATGAACTCAAAATTCCATATTAAATATAATAATTTAGTACCTATTTTTGAAAAATTAATATTAAAATTTATAGGAATAGATCATTCCTTAACAATTACCTTATACTGTAAATATATAAACTTATTTTATAATAATATTAATGTAATTACGTTTGTATATAATACTTTGAATTATTTATTTTATATATATAGTATTGATCGCTTAAAAAAGTATATACCAAATAAAAGTATACTTGATTATATAATCAAAAGGGTAATTATAAAATCACGCAAAGAATATAATAAAAAAAATGTTATATCTTCCTATAAATATTTTATACTGTCAATTATGTCTTTATGCATAAATAATAGTATTATGTATGTAAATACATTAATACCTGAACCGACGAAGCTTTTATTTAATAAACAAAATTTTTTAATAAAATATGAAATTGCTGTCAAATTATTCCAAAGTGACTACAAAGAAAGAGCTAGCATTTTTAAATTAATAAAAAGCATTGAAGAGCCTAATTTTGAATCAGAAGATATCAATAGATTTGTGGATATTTTGGCTAATAAAAATAATTCCCAAAATAGTGGAAACCTAATAGATAATATAACAAGTAAAGACAATTTAAACGTTGAAAGAGATGCAATGATGAATCAAAGAACAGAAAATTGTAATAATAGCGAGGATATTTCAAAAAATGTGGACGAAAATGATGCTGACGAAAATGATGCTGACGAAAATGAAATGATAGAAATAGGAAAAAATAAATATTCAATTACAAAATTTAAACCAAATATAATTAATTTATCCTTTTTAATAATTAGAATGAATGGCATATATAAAAGCGAAATGATTTATGAAATTGTAAAATACTATATATTTGTTTTTTCTTATTTGAATAAATACTTTTTTGATTTATCAATATCAAAATTAAGCAAGTGCACGCACATGCTTTCAATTTCTCAAGAATTTTTAAAAATTGATTTATTACGAATGTTTTTAAGAAAAATAATGCAAAAAGACAAATATCCTTACAAAATTATGAAGATATATAAATATATTCTTATGAGAGATTTTGATTATGAAATTGAATCTAATGTTATACATTTACTTTTGAATCTAGTAGATTTTTATGTAAACGCGTTAGAAAATGGATGGAGTAGCAAAACAGGAAATGAAAATAAAACTAATTCTAATAATATTAATGAAGAGATAAATTATGAACAAATAGATGATAATAATAAATGTGTTAATGAAAAGTTGTTAAAGAGCATAAATATAAAGGGGTTAGAAAACGGAAAAAACAAATTAACATTTACAAAAATAAAAAAAATTAATTATGAATCATTTTTAAATGAAAAAAATATTGAAGAATCAGAGGAAAAGTTTTTTGGAAAATTAGAAGGATTTTATAAATATTATAAAAACTTATTTGAAGATTGTTATTTTGATAAAGAAAAAGAAATAAGAGAAATTTGTGAACTAATTATTAATATAATAACAAATGGAAATGATTCTAAATTTGTAGTTCAAATGTTAAATATTAAAAACATTTCTACTAGTATATTATTTAAAAAACATATACGCTCACAATTACAAAGATTAGAAATAGCTAATATAATGTTATTTAAAAAATTGTTATCAAATAAAAAGACAAAAGATTATAATTCTATATTATTAATGTGTAAAAATTTGAAAAATGTCAAAGAAAAAAACAAATTGTTAATTTTTATAGAACGATATATGATTAAAAAGAAAAAGTTTAAGACAAAAAATGTAAATATCATAAAAATTTTAAATGCATTATCTGAGTATACTTCAGAATATGAAAATTATTGTACAGAAAAAAATCAAAGTGATAATGTAGAAAATTGCAATATATACACTGAATTTATTAATAGACACATAAAAATATTTAAAAATATTGTTAACAATTTTGAAATTAATGATAATGTATTTTTAAAACTAATAAAATATGTAACAAATATTTCTGAACTTATGTACAACATCGATGAATTAGTTATAGAGAATTTTTCTTTATCTAAAAATAGCTTTTTATCAAATGTTAATTTATTTTTTTCAAAAAATATATTTTTTTTTTATGAAAATATATCTTATCATTTGACGCCAATGGCAATTGTTTTGGATAAACTTATAAAAAAAAAAATATTGCTTTTTGTATTTTATCAAAAATATGGTTCACTTTCTGATGAAATGGAATTACCAAATAATAAAGACATGCAAAATAATGATAGTTTCTTATTTACAAAAAAAAGATCAAGTATTAACTGTGATGTTATAGACAATAATGAAAATTTAAATGTTACAAAAAAAAAGAGAAAATTAGAAAAAGAAGATTCTATAGATATAAATAATGAACAAGAAGGCGAAATTGACACAAATTTAAATGATGATTCAAATAAATCGAATTATTATTATTATAAAAAATGTTATAATTTTGAAATGTTTGTGCAAAATGAAAAAAAAAATAATATTAAAAAGTACTATGATTTGCATACTATCGCTTTCATATGTGCTACTATAAATAAACTATTTGTGAATGATATAGATATAAATAATTTCAATGCTTTAGTAAATAATCTAATTTTCCTTTTTAATAAAAACTATTGTTCTTATATTATATCTATTTGTTTTATTAATTTAATTATAAAAATAAAGCTCGAAAAAATACATTCTTGTAAAAATTATATTATGGATATTTTTAATATTTATCATAATAGTGATATAGATTATTATATAAATACCAATTTGCTTTTATTTCTTTCACTATATTTGTGTCCTCAAGAATATGAAAAGGAAGATTTATCTCACAAGTTGAAAGAAGAAACAAATAAAAAAAATGAATCTATAGCTCCCCAATTACAATCTAACAATAAAAACAATTGTGAATCTGTAAATGATAATATTATAATAGGTAGCCAAAACAATAAAGTTGACGAAAATGATAACAATAAAAAATTTAGATATCCAGAATATGTTGAATCAAAATTAAAATATATAAAGCCTTATTTAAAAAAAGTTAAAAACATTCAAAATTTATGCCTAAAAATAATATCTCTAATTTCAATTATTAATACTCTAAATAATGGACCTATAAAATCAATATCATATTTTGTGTACTTTTCAACTTTTAAAAATTTTATTCTTGCCAGTTGTTTTGCTAGAGATAAAATAATTCATAGAAAACTGAACATATTGTTTAAAAAATTTAATTTTAAAAATACAGATACTTTTATATTTTCCTTTATTATTAACAATTTTAAAATGCCAACAAATGTTTTATATAATAATAATAATAATAATAATATAAAAAGAAGTTTGAATGATTCAACAGTTGTAGAAGATACAATTTTACAGACTGACCTCAAAAATGGAAAGGGAGATCATTTTGAAAATATATTTTTACATAAATTTTTATCATGTTTAAATAATTTAAAATCATATATGGCATTTAATGAAGGATATAAAAAATATTTGAAATATAAAGAAAATTTATCAAACCCAGAAAAATGTAAAAATAGTTATGATATAATAAATGAAAATTATTCTTATTATGACACATTTAGCGAAATAATACAAATAATTGAAGGAAATGAAAATCCTTTGGAAAATGTAATAAGAGATAGTCTTTCGAATTTTTATTCTTTTATAATAAATAAATTATTATATTTAAATTATTCAAAATACCCAAGTTTATTCAAAGAAATTGTTGCATTTATTAATGGAAAATTAGACAACCAAACTGATGCAAAATATATATTTGATATAGTTATATTAATTTTTTGTAAAACACCAAAATCAAAAAATATCCAAAAAATAGAAAATCAAGACCAACTCGTTTCTCGTTTGAATGAAATATATATGCTTCAAATATTTAGGACATCAATTTTCAAAATAAATCTAAACAATTCAATGAGAATTATAATTATATCAAAGATAAATGAAATTTTAAAAAATATTTTTTATCATTATAAAAATGTTCGAAATCAAGAAATTACAAAAAGAATCGGCAAATATAAACATATTGATAATACTACTATTAATCAGGATCACCAAACAAGCACTGAAAATATAACAACAGAAAATGAAACTGGACAAATTGATCAAAACAATTTAGAAAAAAAAATAAAAAAAGTTAAGAATATTTATTCAGAAATTGACATAATATATGAAATATGCAAGCAATACAAAAAGGGACAACATCAAATATATATATTAAATGAACCAATGGGTATTGAAGAAAATATGCAAAATAATATAAATGATGAAATCGTAAATAATGACACTATAGATATCGATGATGGTTGCTCAGATTTATCAAATGCTGATTCAATCGATTCTGATTTTAGTTTCGAAAAATGTAAAATAACAGAAAATAATGAAAAAGAAAAAGACAAGAATAAATATACCAACTTGAACTTTTTTAAAAATGAAGAAGAAAATGAAATAATATATTTTAGAGATAATTGGAACGATTTAAAAAATATATTTTATTTAGATGATTGCTATCTAAATAATATTTTAAAATGTATTTGTTCTTTATTATTAAATTTCCCTATATTTACAAAAAAACAAATGATTGAATTATTCAAAATATTTATCCTCACTAATAAAAAGAATATACTTGTAGATGAGAAAAATATTCTTAAAAATAATTTCTATAATTTAGAAAAAGATAAAAAGATTAAACATATTATTAAAGCTATTTCAAATCCTTTAAAAAATTTAAATATATATCATATATTTTTTATATTTTCAAATAATAATTTAAAAATTTGTTTAAAATATTTAATTAAATACTATAAAAAATATTATCCTATATTTAACAATGATAATGAAATATATAATTATAATGGATCAGTTGTGTTGAACAATTCTTTATTTTTTTATCAGAATCTTATTATATTTCAAAGTGTGTTGAATGATAATATAAAAATAATTAATACTTTAGGTCTATCTCTTTTATTTTCTTTAATTAAAACATATATAAATAATTGTAATAAATATATTACCAAACTATATAATAAAAAGAAAAATAAAATAACATCTATTAATATTATGGAATTATGTTGTTATAATTATAACACATTTGAAACTAATATCCAAACAAAAAATAAATTATTTGTAGATCTCAGAATAGAAGAACATAATATAGTTACAGCATTATTATATACATCAACCAAAATGAAATTAACATCTTTAGAAAATTTATTTGATAAACTTATTTCATGTTTTGAAGATAAACAATTTGAATCAAAGTATTTAAATATATTACCTGCTTATAAAAGTGTATTTGAAAGAAGAATATATTTTATCTATTTTTATAGATTATATCAAAATTTTGGTGCAATATTAAAAGAAAAAAATAAATACTTATTTGATTTACTTAATAATATTAAGTCGACACTAGAATTCTGTCAAAACCAGCTTAAAAATGTGAATAAGGCAAATACAGAAAATTTTGATGTAAATGCTAATAATATGATTGAAGAAGATGAAGCCAATAATGATATTGAAAGCCAAATAAATAGCGATTTAAATTTGAAAGATGAAAAGAAAAAAAAAAGAGAAGGTAAATTAAAAACGACGTGGTTTTGGTTTGATCTTGGATATTGTACATTATTATGTTTATATGAAATATTAATAAATGAAAAAAAAAATCAAAAAAAATTTACCCCTATATTTTTTCAATCATGTTTTGATCAAGTTATAAGTTTTTTTGATTTCTTTGCATATTTACCAAGAATACATATGAATAGCGATTTTAATAATAGTGTTAATGAAGATGTAATTAGAAATAGTGAAAATTATACCATTGAACAAATCACTATTTTATTATTTGATATACTCAAATTAATATTATTAGAATTCTATTCACTATATTTAAATGATACAGAAAAAATACAAATTATGACAATGAGATTATCACTTAAAAATGATAATAATAATACTAGTTATAATATTACCATATCTATTTTATTAGCTTTAAAACATATTTATGAAACTATTGGATATAAAGAATTGTTATTCTCCCTAAAAGATTTATATCAAATATTTTCAGAACTAAATGATCATCCTGATGATGAAATTGAATATGTAGCTAAGCAATGGTTTAGTTCGATATCAAAATATACATCATAAATAAAATAAAACAAATTAATGTGAAAATAGTTGTAAGAACAAAACTCCTTATTCAGTTATCTATTTATATATTGCATATGTTTTAAATGACAAATAATATTCTTTCACAAATTATATGCTCCCACTTTTCTTTTCTTTTTTTTTCTTTTTTTCATATTTTAAATTTTACACAAAAAATTATTATTTTTTAATACCAATTTTTGTTTTAATTTAATTTTATATTTTTATAGAAAACAGTATTAATGTATTTGTTTGCTCATTCATTTATACTTTAACTTATTTTTAAATTTTGTAATTTGTATTATTTATATAGCTTTTTCAATTTTGGTCATTTTGATCTATTATTTTAAACTTTTTGAAAAACTATCATAAAAAAAAATATCAAAATAGTAATATTATTAATAACAACAATAGTAGGAATATAATGATTTATTTTATTTCAAATCTGGAATGTGAAAATATTTTTTTTGTGTAAACAATGGAATATAAATTTTGAATATTATATAATGATAGTGATATGCTTTTAAAATCTTTCATCATTTTTTTTGGAAAAAAATATTGAAATAGCATGATTTTCTATATTTATATAATATGCTTATAATGTATATATTTTTATGATCAGAAAAAAAAAAAATAATAATAATAAAAGATAACAAAATAATAATATCACAATTACATTACCTGTTCAATCTTTATATTTACCCTTTCCTATTAAGAATAAATGGGATATTTATATAATATATATATATATATATTCATATATATGTATATTTGTGGTGATAATTATGTTCTTTAATAAAAAATTATAATTATGTTTTAGTAAAAATGGGAGTATTGGAGGTAAGTGTTATAAGAAACAGAAAACAATGTTGCATATTATTAACTTTTCTACAAGTTTACTTTTAAAATATTGTAAATATATATGTTATATATTTTTTCTTTCCTTTTTCATATCTTTTTCTCATTTTTTTTGTAGAAAATTAAAGAAATCGAGGCCGAAATGGCCAGGACACAAAAAAATAAAGCAACAGAGGTTATTCCTATGTGTATGCTGCATATGTCCCCCTTTTTATTTTACAGTTTATATAATACTTAGACATGTTTCATATAATTTTTGTCCTATTTTTTATTTCATATAGTATCATTTAGGGCAATTAAAAGCGAAACTGGCAAAATACAGGTAATGAATGCATTTTAAGGGAAATATTCAAATTAATATGTAAATAAATTAATATGTAAATAAATTAATAAATATATATATATATATACATGCAAGCCTTTGCCCTTTTTTGAAACACATATCAATATAAATAAATTTTTTCATATTTTTAATTTTTTAGGTCCCAATTACTTGAAGCCCCTAAAAGCGGGAAAAAGGGAGAAGGCTTTGACGTACAAAGGTGAGGACGCGAGGGAAAATATACAACTCCGAATCATATAAATAATATGCACATATATATATTTACTTATTTACTTACTATTTATCGATTTTTACTATACTAATTATAGACAAGGAGATGCAAGGGTATGCTTAATAGGATTTCCATCTGTTGGAAAGTCAACTCTTTTGTCAAAAATTACAAATACAACATCAGAAGTAGCAGATTATGAATTTACAACTCTAACATGTAAACCTGGTAAAACAAATACACCAATTTTTCATTTTAAATACACCAAAAATAAAACGATATCACATATATCATACTATATATACTTTACTAGGAATAATAAATCACAAAGATTCAAAAATCCAGTTGCTTGATTTGCCTGGAATTATTCAAGGAGCCTCAGAGGGTCGTGGAAGAGGCCGACAAGTAAAAAACGAAAAAATATTTTTTGTCCTATTTCTCGAAATTGAAAAAAAATACTACAACCAATATTATATTATATATGCATGTATATACACATAAATATCGTATACATTTTTTCTATTATTATTTTTTTTCTATTATTATTTTTTTTCTATTATTATTTTTTTTCTACTATTATTTTTTTTCTACTATTATTTTTTTTCTACTATTATTTTTTTCCTATTTAGGTAATCGCAGTAGCAAAATCATGTGACATGATTATGATGGTACTTGATACAACTCGAGATAATAGTCAAAGATTAAAATTAGAAAAGTGAGGACTTTAAAGACTTAAGAATTATATTAAAAAAAACTTGCTTGGATTTATGAATTAAATGGAAAAGAAAAATTATAATATATATTTTTTTCCTTTTCAGTGAATTAAAATTAGTTGGAATTAGGATAAATCAGGAACCTCAAAGAGTAATCAACATTAAATTATAAAGTTATTTTTTTTTATTCATTTTTACAAAATATGTGTTATTTGCACATCATTTTGTATTTTCTCTAAAAAAAAATATAATTTAACTATTTATTTTGTTACTTATAATTTTGTAGATAACACTAACACGAAAGAAAGCAGGTGGTGTTGTTATAAATAGTACTGTTCCCTTAACAAAAGTACTTTTTTTAATATTACTATTTTTATTATTTGCAAACATCATCAATAATGTGTATTCTTTTTCAATTAAAATGGCATTTCTTTTTTTCTTATCTTATTTTCTTATCTTATTTTCTTATTTTATTTTCTTATCTTATTTCTTATCCTTTTTTCAGATGGATAATAAACTTATAATGAGTATATTGCATCAGTACAAAATACACAATTGTAATTTGCTATTCAACGAAGATGCTAGTGTAAAAACAGAAAAATAAATATCTAGTCTATTCCTATATATATTTTTTAAATAAATAACAATAATTGTTTGCATATATTTGTTAATGATAGGTTGATGATCTCATTGATATTATAGAAGGGAACCGAAAATATATTAAGTGCATTTATGTATACAACAAAATTGATATGTTGCCTTTAAGTGAAATCAATGCCATTGCATCAGAGTGAGTAACAACGTGTTCATAAATAAATAAATAAATATATATATATATATATGTACGAATTCATAATCATTTATGCAAGTGTTGAAATATTCTTCCCACCCGTGTTCACATGCTATACATCTATTTATTCATATTATTTCCAAAAATCCTCTTTTTCAACTATAGAGAAAATACTGTTGTTATAAGTAGTAGCAAACAATGGAACTTAGATGTACTAAAAGAATACATACTTCAAAAGTTAGAAATAATTCGAGTCTATACAAAAGTACGAAAAGAAAAACCTGATTTTACCAATCCAATTACATTGACTAGGCAAAGAGGTATGAAAAAATATATACGCATCAAAAATAGTTCATAACAATTCATAAAATTTATAGTTTACCTTGTTTAGATTGTGTTCATTATATTTTTATCTCTCATATTATGTACATGGATGTAGAGTTTTTTTATTTTACAAATGCTTTTAAAATGTTTTTAGTGTAATATTTTCCTGATTTATTCATATATATCTCTCTTTTTAATCTACTACAGGAAGTCAAACTGTTGAGGCTGTGCTTAAACAAATCCATAAAGTAATAATAACATGAATAAACTTATTTAACACGCCTATTTAATACGCATATTTAATACGCATATTTAATACGCATATTTATTTTTTTATGAGATATCAATTGAATAAATGATATATAAAATATTATTTTTTTTTAGGACATGATTAAAGATTTTAAATATGCATTAGTTTGGGGAAGAAGCGTAAAACAAAATCCGCAAAGAGTAGACTTATGTACGTTTAAATATGATATATATATATACACATTTTTAATTATATATTTTATATATATATATATTCGTTTCCTTAGTGTTTTACATATATTATACACATGAACATGTATATATTTTTATTTTTTAAATTAGATCACAAATTAGAGGATGAGGATGTTATACAAGTTGTTAAGAATAATTGATTCGATTAAAAACTGTATCATATGTCCTTTATAGAGTTTTCTTCTTTCATTTTTTTTTATATATATGCAACTAGCCATTTTATAAATATACTAATTTTTTTTCATTTTTTTTCATTTTTTTTTGATATAATCTCCAATTTGTGTACATATGCATATAATACCTACAAGAACACCTTTAATTATAACCAATATCAATTTGCATTTTACTTTTAATTTTTTGTCTATACAATTTTGTTTTATGTAAAATGCATAAAAGAAAAAAATTTTTTCTTAAAAATTTATATCGAAGTTTTTTTTATAAAAGTTGTGAATACATATTAAAAATTAAAAATGAAATTTGGTAGCTCTAAAATTCAATTCATTAACATAAACACACAAAATCTATACATATATAATATACGTATATAATTACTTACGGTTACATACATATAACATAAGTATAGAAGTATGTACATTTCGCTTAATATAAAATTATATTTAATTTGGTTTAATCTTTTAAGCAATAAGAGCACTAGCAGTGCTTGATTGGTATTTCCAGTTTGAGGGTAACAATCTTTTTCTCTTATAATATCTGGATATTCTGTGAATTTTGGATTCAGTTAAAATTAATCTGAATTTGCAATCTTTATCTTTTTTATTTTTTTCAAGATGCTTTCTCATAGATACAGCTTTTTTTATTAAAAAATATAAATCTTCTGGAATAGTTGTAGCAACACCATGAGCTCTTAATATTCTTAAAATTTTATTTCCAGTAACTGCCTTTACTTGAGGTATTCCATAATTATCTCTTAATGTTGCACCTATTTGAGATGGAGTTTGACCCTTCTTTGCTAATTTAATAATAGCATCTTCAATTTCAGATGGTTTTTGTTTTAACCAGCTAGGTTGTTTTCTTTTATATGGGATGGTTGAGCTGGATATACCTTTACCTTTACCGTACATACGACCCATTGTGCTTACTGCATAAAAAAATGTATATAATATATATGTATATTTTATAATTTATTTTTACTATACATTCATATAACATATATACACTTATGTATATACTACAACAATTATAATTATCATACATATATTGTTTCTAAATTAATTGACGTGTAAAAAATATATTAAAAATACGGACTACAACTTTTTTTTAACTTTCTATATATTAAAAAAATATATGTATAATCTCCTAAGTATACAAAATGTATATATATACTTATTATTCATACATTACAATTTCCAATTCAATTTCGAAAAATTTATGCATATAAATTTTATGTATTATTAAGCTATTATGTTTTCTTTCTTTTTTTTAATTTTTGGGATTTACCTTAAGTATTAAAAAAAATAAAGATCTTTTTAAATTAAATATTTATTATTGAATAAAATCCTTGCTTTTATTCCTTATAAAATAATTTAATATTCTTTTTATTAATATAATTATTTTTAATATAAATATTTTCTGTTATTTATATTTTTTTTTTTTTAATTTTTATAAAATATAGAAGAGTTAATATATAATCGGGTTACCCCTTCTTCATTCCATATATTATACATACACGAATTATATATTTTTTTTTACTAAATTATATAATGGATACATATTTTTACTTATGGATCTCTATTTTAAATTGGTAGGAGTATGCGAACAAAATATTTTATGTTTTTTTACTATATATTTTTATTATATATGTAAAATATATAAGTTGCCCTTGCAAAAATTTATGCGCATATTATTCATATATAAATGTGTTTTTTATTATATATTATATGTATGTATGCAATATTGTATATACATGATATTGAAATGTATACGAAAAAAATATACAGGAATAATAATACTTACAAGGGTTTATTGCAAAAGCATTTTATATTTTTACGGATAATAATTTTTCTTTCCCTAATTATGCATATAATATATTCGCAAAATTTTGAATTCCCATATTAAAAGCCTATATATTTTTTTTAATGTAATAAATATTACTATATTATTTTTTTTATATATACATTTTTTTCCAAATATTATAGGGTGATCTAGGGGTACAGTATATATGCCCTTAAAAATAATAATAAATAAGTAAATACAAATTATTTAAATTTCTTTAATTTACAACAATATAATTACAAAAAATAAGTTATATTTAATATAAATAATTCCATATTTTGAAATATATAAAAACTTTATTTTTTTATATAGCATTTAAAGTGTTGTTATATATTATGTATACTTAAGCTAATACCGTATAATTTTTTATAAACAATAATCTAGCATTATGGTGTACTAAGAAAAAAAAATAATTGTTTTATATTTTACTATTTCTTATTTTTACTATTTCTTATTTTTACTATTATATATATTATCTTACTTTATAATCTATAACTTTCTAAAAAATAAAATCAATATATTATTTTTAAGTGATTATTTCACATATTTTTTATTCAATTTTTCGAGATTTTTATAGTATATACATGTTGTATAATTAAACAAAATTTATAGCACAGACAATGGGTAATAAATAAAAGTATTCAAAGATATTAATTAAAAAGTAATAGTAAATAGGTATATATGTGTATTATATATTTTTTTTTTAATTATAATAAATTATAAAATTATTGGTCTGTTTAAATATGACATTGTCTTAAAATTGTTGATATATTATGGTAAACAAAATACTCATTAAAATGTGTTTTAAAAAGGAAAGGTAAAAATACCTAACTATATGAAAATATTATTTAAAATAACTAATTTTTAAGTATATATAATAAACTAAAAATGGTAAAAAAAGTACATGCATTTTCCCTTAATACACCTTTCGATTTCAATACATGTTTTTATAAATATTAAACTAGATAAGCACAAACGAAATATATTGCATATATTCTAGACATTTATAAGTACCATACTATATTATTTTTTGGGGATTATATTATATATGGACATGTATCTATATATTATTAGAAAAAAATCGGCATTAGTTTATTGATTATATTACTAATAATATAAAATAAAGTCAGTTCATTTTCTTGCTACTTTTGATCCTATCTATATTTAACTTATGAATATTGCTATTTTTTAACATTGTTACTTTAACATTTCTATTTTTTGTCTCTTAAAAAAATTGTTTCAATAGTAGGTATATCAAATATGTGAGTATATATACTTATAGAAAAGTCCCAAAGAACTATTTTTTTTGTGTAATCATATAATTTTCCAATATATTAATCTATATTTATAAATGACCATACAAACTATGTTTTTTTTTTTTTTTTTTAAAATAAAAAAAATTATATTTATTATACAATACATGAATAATTATATATTTTGATATGCATATTTTGTTTATATAATAATATTATCCGTATATTCCCCCTATTTTAAAATTTAATTATAGAAGGATTTTCAGTATTATCCCTTATGCTCTTATAATTATAAAAACGAAAAATACAACAAAAAGAAAAAGAAAGAATAAAAGTAAACAAATAAAAATAGGAGGAAAAATTATCGTAAATAAATAATAGAAAAAATATATTTTTTAAAAGAGAGGAAAAGCAGGGTAAATAATATTATGCATATATTATATATATACATATATACATATACATATTTACAAGATACGATTGTTTTAAAATGGTATATTTATGGAACGATATGTGTATTATATTATAACCGGATTTAATATGCGTATTATTATTATATAATTTTATTAAAAAATAATATTTAAATTAAATAAATATTAGCTACCATTACTTACTATTTTTAATGCAAACCTATATAAAGATTATAACTTAAAAAAAAAGATACAATATTTTAATATGAAAACGTTAAGATTATAAATTAACTATAATCAAATTTTTTAGTAATATTTATTATATCTTTCATATTATATGTATGTAAAATAACATATTTTCCTTTATTTTTGTTTTAAAGTCACATAAACATAAATAAGGCATATTTTAATACAAAAAAATAAATTAAAACAATACTAGTACAAAAGCAAAACACAGTAAATAATAAAATTTAAAACATTACGAGAATTTTATAATATATTTAGAGAATAAAATTCATAAAAAAATATTTTATAATATGTTTGAAACAAAACTATGGGCTTATTTAAAATTAAAAAATTGTAGAAACGTTTAAAATTACACCTTATAGTATTTCATTAGATTCATCAAGGTAAAGCTAAAACATATATTATAAAGTATTCACTTTTATTTATATATCATTATTTATTCACACTTTATATTAATTTACTCACATATATATATATATAGTATAATACCCATGCTTATTAATTTGTATACAAAACATTAAGATTCCATTATAAGCATGAACAACTAATTAATTTATTGCATTTAGTTGTGTACCCATATTCCTATACATATTCATATTATTCGTATATGCATATATATATGGCAAATGTTTAAAATTAATAGACTACAAAATTGAGAAGACGCTATATATATATTTACATTATAGTGTGTTAATAAATGCCTAACCGTGCTTGTATAATTTAACTAACATAATGTGCATACCAAACGCAATTGAATTACACCCATATATGTATAATTAATAATCTGATTGGTACAATTGTGTGCTCATTTTTTTGTTGACAGCAAATTAATATATTTCGTTTTCCCCTATTTACAGCTTTTGAAAATACTATTTGAAAAATATAATTTCCGCAAATACACAAAACGACAAAATAATAATAAACTAAAAACATAATATCCACCATATTATAAAATATTTTTTCTTATTTATCGATTTAATATAATATTTTATTAAAAAAAAATATTAATTAACAAATCGTGAGCAAAATGGGGTTACATATATTTCCAACTAAGATAGTAAATTTGGTAAATATAATAGTATCAATATTCTGCCCAGCAGCTGAAACATACAATTTATTATTTCATAAAAAAGACAAGGCAAATGAAGATTATGTCCATCATATTCACTTTATAACATATTGGATTATTTATTCTTTATACTATTGTCTTGAGTCATTATTATTAATTCATATTATGAATTATATCCCATTTTATTTCGAACTTAAATTATTGCTTTTTTTTTGGTTATATAATGATACATTTCAAGGAGCAGGTTACATTTATTTTAAATTCATTGAAAAATATTATAGTACCATAGATAAAAAAATATGTGATATAGTTTATACAAATGTACCAAAAAATATAATAAACCTTTTCCCTTTTGAGAAGCAACAACCAATTACTCTTAAAAAATCATCAAGCAAACTTAGAAGCATGGTATCCAAATAAGGATTAGCATTCAAAATTTAAAAAAATATCACTATGGAAATATACTTGTTAAATGCTTAGGGACAATTACGGAACTATGAATTTATATCAATGAAACTCAACCAGTGTTAATTATATGTATATATTGATTTACCTCTATTTTTTTTTTAATTATTTAACTATAATAAAAATGAATATGTAACAATTAATTGCTAGTATGATTGATGCATACATACACACACACACACACACACTTATATATATATTACATACATATATATATATTTCCTTTGTTTTTTTCTTTTATGATGATGTGAAATAATAAAAAATAATGTTGGAATAACGAATGCTATAGCAATATATATGTTATATATATTTTTTTTTTCTTTATCCCTTATTTCTATCAATGTATTTAATGTTTCATTTATTCTTTTACTTTTTCCTTTCGTTTTTTTTAATTGTAGATATCTAAAATTTTTTTTTCGATACCGTAGTATAAAAGTAAAATGACAATAGTATAAAAAAATATAATCAAATAAAAAATATTAGTTAACTTTATATTTTCCTATGAATTAAATAAAATATACATATGTACACAATTATAACTTATCATAGATCAATATTCACTACTATGCACACACATATGTAACATAGGGGGATTACGTGAACTTTATGTTTGCGATAATTTGTTTAAAATTGTAAAATTTTCAATATTCTGTATATACAAATACATAATTTTATCAACCGATTTCTCTATGATATGTTTTTAAATATATAGATTCGACAGTTTTTATTTTAAGGAATTTTTTACACAAAAAAAAAACAATGTATTTTACGTTCAAAAATTTCGAAAACAAATGACATATTTAAATGAAAATTTTATACTTTCTTTTAATTTGTATGTTAAAAGACGTATGGAAAAGAAAAAGGAAAAAAACATAGAAAAAAAAAATTAAGATTTTTTGAAATATATGACAATATATAAATATTATCACTTTGTGATATATTTATATATCTGTTTTAGACATAATTAAAAAAATTAAATCCTATATATATAATCATACTGTTGTAATATATGGATACATATTTTGTGTCATAATCCCCCCTTTTTAAAATCTTATGACAGTAAGCACATGTCTGCATATCTGTATAATAATATAGTTTTAATATAGACAAATCATATATGTGAACATATATAGTGTTGACAAAAATGCAATTATACTGAATGAAACAAATGGAGGTACATGCTTGTGTTTCTCATTTTGAATGACAAAATTAATTTAGATATACTTCATCATTATATGTTGTGGGTATATAAGGATAATAATAATAGCCAATGTTTCTATTATTTAAATTATAAATCATTTGTTCATTATTTAATTCATTCATATGACATGGATTGTTATGATACATTTCCATTGAAGGTACTGAAGGATTAATCAAATTCTTATCATAATTCATGTTTTGCATATTATTCGCATTAACCATATAACTATATACTGAAGATGATGTCGATTGCGTTTTTATACAATTCCTATTTTGTTCATTTAAAACATTATCATTTACTAATTTTGCTGCTTCCATATTGCCCTCTTTTTGCTTGTTAAAGTGTTCATCCTTATTCATATGCAGTTCTTTGTTAAATTTTTTTTTTCCATTTTTGTTTAATGGAACCAATTTTGATCGCTTTGTTTTTTGGTGTCTATATTTTTCGGTTTTTTGATTTTTTATAATTTTCAGTTTTGCAGTTTCGTCATAAACATTTTCACTTTTTTGATCATTTAGCTTGGCTTCTATCCTTATTATGTTATCATTATTATTGCTATGTGTGTTTTTTTTTATGCAACTATATTTATTTTCTTTTTCAATGCAATCTCTCTTATTGGTTAATTCTGTAATACTATTATCAACGTTAACATCACTTTTGGATTTATGATTATTATATATATCATTATTTTTACTTATTTCTTCTTCATTTATTTTATCATCAATTTCATCACAAATCTTGTCATTGTTTGTTAACTTTTCTTTTTCACAATTTGCTTCTTCACTTTCTTCGTCTTTTTCAAAGTTTATTTGATTAACTACTATTTCCTCCTCCTCATTATCGTCATGATCACTTTGGCAAATTTCAGTATCACTTGTTGAAGGGTTATTTTTTTTTAAGGGGCTCTTATCATTTATATTTTTATCATTATTATTGTTTATTATTTTGTCAGGAATTACACATTGGTTATAATTACATGGGTTTGTATAATAGTATAAATAATGCGGATAATAATTTGGAGCAACCATATATGGCATATTGTTTTGATGATCATATAAACCACATTCATTTGGTTTAATAAACTTTGAATAGTTATTAGGCATTGAAGCATCATTTTGACCCTCAATATTATTTATTTGTTGATAATTCATATATTGCATGGATGGATTAAACTTCATTTGCATCATTTTGTTATAAAATAAATGATTTAAATAATTATAATTATTATAGTCCATATAATTATATTGCCCTTCTAGACCATTTATACATTGTTCATTGTTATTTATACAATTTGTGTTATTTTTTTTATTGTCTTCATTTTTATTCATATTTTTTTTTTTATTTTTATTTTTGTTCAAACTTTTTTCCTTGTCATTACTATATGCAACTTTATTACAATTTTCATAAGTACTTCTATCATTATAATTGTCGTTTATATTTTTGTTTGATTCTACAGATGTATTTTCTTCTATTTTTTCACAACATTGATTTATGTCTACTTCTTCAAAATTATTACTTACATAAGCTTCATTTATTTTATTTTTATCGCTTTCTTCTTCAAAATTTAAACTTGATGGTATTGTCGTGTTACTATCATAAAAGTCATTGCCTTCTTCTTTTTTTTTAATAGACTGTGCTACGTGGTTATTTATAACATTGTCTTCATTATTACCATAATTTTCATAATTTTTATTATGATTGTTTTTTTTTTGTTTTATTTGTTTGTCCTTATTCCTGTTTCTATTTTTATCTCTTCTTTTTCTGTCGTCTCTTTTGCTATTCATCGCATTATTTTTGTACATATGGTAGTTATTGTTCATATTGTTATTGCTCATATTGTTATTGCTCATATTGTTATTGCTCATATTGTTATTGCTCATATTGTTATTGTTCATATTGTTATTGCTCATATTGTTATTGTTCATATTGTTATTGTTAATATTATTGTTATTGCTAATATTATTGTTGTTGTACTTATTTAAGAAATTTTGATTATTGTAAATCTGTTCACCATTGGTCTTTATGTGCATTGCGTTGAAATTATTCAGTAGCATATTAAAATTATTATTAAAATTCCCATTATTAATGTTTCTGTCACTATTAATACGTTGATAATTATTTCTGTTGACATCCATGCTACAAATGTTGTTATTATTTCTATTAATATGCATATTACAATTGTTGTTTCCAGTTATGTTGCAATTGATGTTGGTTTCCTTGTTAATATTTCCGTTATTATGTATGTTTCCAATTTTGTAGCAATTATCAATGTTAGATTCTCCATTTGCTATTATTTCATTGTTAATTTTTTCATTTGTATTATTATTATCATCCAAATAATATGGTGCGTCGTTTTTTCCATCTATTTCAGTGCTACCTTTTTCTAATAAAATTTCTGGAATTCTTGGAACTCTTAATTCATCTATGTTATGAGCAAACCTGCATGTAGATCCATTTAAGCATGCTTTATTTTCTATAAATTTACACATGGAAGACTTATAAGCAAATAAATTTTGTGCTGATTTTAATTCATCCTGGTTATGAGCATAATTGCATTTTTTATTAAAGCACTTTTCACCTTTCAATAACTTATAACAAAGCTTAGTTCTTTTTAAATCTGGAATTGATCTTAAATCTTCAATAGAATGAGCATAGTCACAATTATCACCCTCTTTACATTTATTTTCCGCATATAGAGGGCATAACTTAGTTTTCCAGAAATGCTGACGAAGAGTTACTGACATTTTCATTTTTTAAAGAGTAAGGGAAAAAATTATGTTTTGAAAAGTATATTATGCGATACTTTAGACAAATCCAAAAAAATAAATAATATCAATAATAAACAAGACAAATTATTAATAAGAAATTAATATTCATATAACAAAAAAATAAAATAATAAAAAACAAACACAAAGATGCAATTAATTAATATTAATGGAAAAAGACCCCCAAAAAATACAATATAACATTATAAAATATGCATATTTGTTTTATTATCAATAATAGATATATCTATTAACTATATATTTTGGTAAATAATGTTTTTAACAATATTACATAAAAATAAATAGATTATTTCTAATTGTCTTTATATAAATTTAATTATAAATGTTTACTACAAATAATTTTATGCAAATAACAAGTTATATTATTTCTGCGAATTTAATGGGGGAAAAATAATAATAATAATAATAATAGATATAAAAAGTATTTTATAATTTGTATGTCCACAAAGATATATTTTTATTTTAATACACAAAAAAAATTATAGAATGGAAAATTAAAATAAAAAAATTAAAGTGTACACATATGTATATATACGAGATATATTTTTAGGACGTTATTTTATACACAAAATTACACATGAATATACATATATTTAAGTGTTAGTTTTAAGAATATATGCATACACACACGTACGTAAATTTTCACGTAAAAAAAATTCCATATTTAATTATTCCTTTGTCAGAATTTTTTTTTTAATACTTCAATGCATACACAACCAAAATTTGATAAAACATATATTAACAAGTCATACATAATCAAATAATATATTAAAAAAAAAACGACGTATGGCTATATAGCTTTTTATTATAAATAAAAATTTTGTTAATATATAAATAAATATTATATGAAATACTAAATCATTATAGTTGTGAATTTTTTTTCTTTTAATTAAAAAAGATAATAAATTTATTTGCTTATTTATAATACATAAAAATAAACAAAAACTTAAAGTTAATACAAAATTTATAAAGTATATAATTATTCTTAAAAGTATGATTACATCCGTTGTTATACTTACATAGAAATTTCTATATATTTTTAAATAATATATATAGACAAATATGTGTGCGTATTTTGAGAGTATTATATATTTTTATGGATTATTTTATTGTCCTTGTTTTAAAAAAATATATAATTTTTTTACACATAAAAGGAATAATTTTTATGATTAAAAAGGTATCACCTTAATTTGTGAAATTCTATAATGTTCGTGTGCATTTATGCTTAATATGAAAGCATTTAATATTAAAAAGGGAATTTAAAAAAAATGAAAAAAATTTATGTTATGGCTGTGAATGCAATATCAAACGACAACCACATGAGTATAAATGAATATATGTAATTTTAACAAATTTAATAAATGAAAGGACAAATTGACAAATAAATAATTAAAAATAAAAACACAATAATTACAATATTCTCACAAAGATTATGCTTTGTAAATCGCAGCTACTCGAAGTAATTTGCATTGCTGCTACACTTTAAAGTATGTTTTTCCTCATTTGTTTTTTGGTGGATTTCCAATAGATAAATCCTTAAATTAACAAAAAATTGGAATTTGTTTATTCTTAATTTTTATTTTAATAGATTCAATATATATGTATATATTTATCTGTTAATTTCGTTATCTCTTCGATTTACCTAGTTCAAAGGGATATTGTTAAATATGATTTGGAAAAAAAAAAAAAGCCAATTAAAAAAAAAAGCATGTATCGTTGAATTGACACACGATATATATATGTGCATATACTGCTTAATGCTAATTTGCATCCATGGATGTAATACCTAACATATCATTTTGTTCAAAATTTCTTTCATATTCTTCTTCTTTTAAATTAGTATCATCTCCAATTTGGTCACAAGATATGTAACTATTTGATGCAATGTCATCAATTATTAAATCAAATGGAAACATTTCTTCTGTTCTGCATAACTTATATAAATTAGAGATTACATTTTTAATTTTATTTGTAACAGAATCATCATTATTGCTTGTATCAACTTTGTCATTACTTATATGTGTGTTTATACTTGAATCACCAAGTAAAAATTTGAATTTATCTTCCAATGACTCTATTATTTGGATAATTATTCCTTCGACGGTTGTAAGTGACCCTCCAAGTGTTCCATAATCAGATGTTAAATCAATAATTGGAATTTGGATTGATGCTGTTTCAGATTTAATCACAAATCTGTTTAAATCACTTTTATTTTTAACGGTTAAGGTAATTTTTTTTCCTTTAGGATTAATTTCACCACTGCTTTTAATTTCGCTCGTTTTATAATTACAATTAGGGCAAACATAAGATAAAATTAAACATTTTTTAAAACCAGGTATATTAATTTCGCAAAAATTATTATCTCCTAGATAATTGCAGCATGGGCAATTTGATGTAAATGATTCAATAAGTTTATTTTCTTCACCTTCATTTATGGTTTTATATTTGACACACATATTATTAGATCCATTACTATTATTATTCATGTGAACATATTTTTTTATAAAATCGAAATTTTCTTTTTTTATTTGGTCCCCTTTATCAATTGATTGGTTTTCATTTATATTTAAATTATTTTGCTTAGATTCTTCATCTTTTTTTTTTTCCTCAAAATCTTCTTCATAAAAGCCTAGTTCATTTAATTCTTGTTTACTTCTTTGATAGTGTTCTATTATAACTGTTTTAGAATTTATATCTTCATCATAATATTCCAATGAACTTAATCCAGAGGGGTCTATAATTTCAACAGTAAAAGGCAATTCCTTCGATACAATAAATTTCGATAATTTATGTATTGTTTTTTCAATCATACTCATATAATTTTCTATTGTCATTTGATAACATGTTTCGTTTACTTCCGAAGTATTTTCATCATCTTTAGCGCTATAATTATTGTTATTGATATCATTTATTTCACCATCTTTATTTAATTGTTCTTTTTCTTCTATTTTATGTACATTATCATTTACATTTTTTTCTACCTCTTTAGATTCTTTGTTTGCATTATCGTCAACAATATTGTTTGCTTCATTATACATATTTTTTAAATTTATAAAATAATCTGTAAGATTACTTAATGCTGTTTGAATAAAACCTTCAATTGTATTTATAGATCCCTTTTGCGTTTCTTTTGGTATTTCAAAATTTATTTCGGGAATTTTCAAGACTCCATATTCTGATTTAATCAGTTGTCTATCTAAATGCTCAATTTTTGTTACACTAAAAAGTATTTTAACACCCTTTTCTTTTATTGGATTTAAATCTTGAATAGTATTATTTCTATAATTGCAAAGTACACATTCAAAAGAATGTATTAAAATATTTTTAAAGTACGGAATTTCAAATTTTAAAATTTTATTTATTCCCTCCTGTTCGCAATTTATGCACATAGACTTCACTTCAATAGTATCATGAGTTATTTCATTGTGATTTTCTATATCCTTCTTAGTGTTTTCATTACTTAAAGAATTTTCCATGGGTACAAACAAAATAATGTAGAAACAATAAAATAAATAAAAATAATTTAAGTAAGGCTGTGAATATAACCTTGGCTAAACCAGTTGCATTCTATATCAGAACTATAACAGGTTTAGAGTATATATATATATATTATATATACGTTCGAAAAAATAAAATTAATATCAATAGCAATGTATAGGTTTTATATAAATATATTTTATGATAATACCCATATTTTAATTAATTTAGTCTATCATATTATATAACATAAATATTTTTACTTAAAAAAACTTTATTTATTGATACCTTTAAAAGTGTTTTTAAAATGCAAACAATTAAAAACTATAAAAGAATTTGTTAAGATTCATTATATAAATCATTACATGCTTATTATCAAAAATAAAAAAAAAAAAAATTTAAAAGAAAAAAAATAAAAGAAATGTCGGGCAAAAAAAATGAAAAATAAGCGCTAAAAGTTATAAAAACTTTTTTGTAACATATATAATATATTTGTATGTGCTTTATTATATTATGCAAGTTTTTTTCCATTTATTGTAATAATATTTTTTTTTTCATGCTCCACTTAATATTATTATATGCTATGTGCTTCAAAGTTGTGATAACTATCTTGTAATAAGGGTTCATCATCGTTAGAAAAATTGTAATGATCACCAAAATATTTGATAGCAAATATAAGGGCAACTATAAGGATGCCATAGAAAAGGATATAATTAACAAATATATATGAAAAAACTGTAAATATTATATATATGAAAAATATTGCTAAAATACATTTCTGAAAAAAAATAAAAAACGAATATATATTTTTAATAAAAGTATTCATGTTGTAAAACCAAAAAATATGTAGCCACAATTTTTATATTATACAATACAACCCACATGTGCATGTAGTAATGATAATACATATAAGTATGAGAAAACATATCACGAAATATGTATGTATTATATATTTACAGAGATAAACTCCGTTATTTAATTATATTTATTCAATTTTATTTCGTATTTACTATAATCATATTTTTGTTGAGAATTATATTCGATGGTAGGGCACCCTGATAATCGCCTTTATTTTGCATAATATCACTCATATATAATAAATTATAAAGAGTTGAGCTTCTATAAAAAAAAAAAAAAAAAAAAAAAATTATTTAAGCTTCATTTTTTTACAATCATGAGTATACAAGGGTATGTTATGTATCTCCTTGCAATATCTAGACATATGTATAGTTAGAAATGCACGTTATTTTAAATAGATATTTTTATAGGAAGGTGTGTATATGAACAAAAAGTCTCCAAATTAGTTCACACTATTCTATCATATATTTATCATGTATGTTATACGTAGTCTTTTCTTTGTATACATTTTAAAATAACATTTATTTTTTTTTCGTTGTGTTTTTAAATAACCTTTGAACTAATCCATGAGCAGTATTCTTCATAATATCAACAGTACTTTTGAACGTGTCAAAAATTCTATCTAAATTCATTGTATTATCACCATCCATCTATAAAAAATAATAAATAACACTCCTTTTCATAAATAGTGAAATTAAATTGCACATTTGGAAATATTTATATTATATAAAATCAATAACATTCAAAAAAAACACAATAAATTAAATTTCACACAGATATTATATATATGCTTATATACTATACTTTGATTTAACGCAGACGAAGGGGAAATTATTGATATATGGGTATTATATATATTTTTTTTAATGATTTAAAATTTAAACATTCATTTAAATAACTAGGCATTTAATTTGAACAAATGAAAAAAATTAATGAAAAATAAATTAAAAAAAAATAAAAAAGAAAAATTTTAAAAAAGTGCAAATTTCCATTTTTTACGAATATATGTATATTAAAATTGTTTTTATTTGGACAATTTTTTTATTTAATACACATAATTTACATATATAATAAATCCATGCTATATTACATTTTAAAGATTAGATGAAATAAAAATTTAAGCAAAAAAAAATTATATGCCTTGTATTTTCATTGAAGATATAGTATTTTTTTTAATACTTATTTTTTTAAAAATATCAATTTTTGTTCAAATGCAAATTTTAACAAATAAATATAATTTTCTTCATATTATAAATTTTATTACTAAATTTATTTAACAAATCTAATTGTTTCTTGTGAATTTTTTTTAAACGGGTAGCATTATAATTTTTTTTTCTTTTAAAATGAAAATTTACAACTTGCTAATTTTAGCACACACATATTATATATATATGGATGTATAGATATATGTATATGCAATTTACATATGTTGATTATAAAAATATGTTTGTAGTAGTGTATATCTATCCATTTTCCAAAACGCCATAAAATATAATTTGAAACAGAAAAGGAGGCGTGACAAGAAAAGTAGTACACATATATGCATACCTTATTAGCATATATTTATTGTTCTATTCAAAAATATTTTTGTGCCTTATTTGAAGTATATTAATGATTTCCTAAAGAAAGAAAGAAAGAAATACGATTAGGTAGAACTATAATAAATAAAATATGTTTTTATGAAAAAGGAGACAATTATGAGTGTGCATATAATAAAATATATTTAAAAAAAAGTAAAAAAAAAAAAATGAATTAAGAATAGATATACAAAATAATTAGTTGTAAAATATTTATAAAAGTTTTAAGCATATATATCACACATGTACACATACATGATTTTCGAAGAATATATGAATATTCATATTTACATACATGTACTGATATAACATTAATCCATGGAATCATATTAAAGAGACATCATGCGATTTTTTTAAGAATGAATCTTTTAATTTTGTTCATATTTATAATATATATTGCAAGAGGGAATTCGTTGCATTATAACAAAATAAATTCCAAAGGAATAACTACATTTATAAATACTAAAAATACTATTTTAAAAAATGAATACAAAATATATCGATTCAAAAAATATAATAATGTAGAGAGAAGGATATATTCATTTAAGGAAAATGTTTTAAGTTTATTTAATACTGTGAAAGATAAAGAGAAAATAACCAATTTGCTTGAAAATATTTCAAATAATGTAAAAAATAAATTTCCTAATAGATTTACATACTACAATTATTTATTTAATAAATGTAAATTAGACAGAATACTTATAGTAATAAACACACTGCTTTATTTATATTTAAATAGGGTTGATAAAAATGAAGAAAAAAAAATTTTTTTTACTAAGGGAAATTTAGTTCAAATAAAAGATGAACAGAAAGCTGAAAAATATCAATGTAATTATTATGATATATATAAAAATAAGAATTATAAAACACTTTTCTCATCTATTTTTATCCATAAAAATATCTTACATTTATATTTTAATATGAGTTCCCTAATGTCCATATACAAAATGGTATCGCCAATTTATTCAAATAGCCAAATACTTATTACATATTTATTATCTGGGTTTCTTTCCAATTTAATATCTTATATTTACTATATAAAGCCACAAAAAAAAAATATTTTTTTAAAAGACATAATCGATCAAAATTATTATAGTCGTAATACACCCCTAAATAAGCCCAATAAAATAATTTGCGGAAGTAGTTCAGCTATATATTCCCTATATGGAATGTATATAACACATATGATTTTTTTTTATATTAAAAATAATTATATTGTAAATACAGGCTTCCTCTATAATATTTTCTATTCATTTTTATCATCTCTGCTTTTAGAAAATGTTAGCCATTTTAACCATGTTTTGGGATTTATGTGTGGATTTGTTATGTCGTCCACATTGATTTTGTTTGATAATAATTAAGCTTTTTATTTATTAGCACCTTGCTTATTAGCATATTCCATATTAGCATATTCCTTATTAGCATGTTATTTTTTTTCGTTTTTGTATTTTTTTTTTCAGCGTCACTACTAACAGTTTTTTAATTTATTTATTTTGCTTCAATCTTCTTTGTTTTTCACCCGTTTTAATTAAATATTATTTTGAAAACTATTCAAATTTATACTAACAATTATATTAATACAATCGTAAATGTCTTAGTAAAAAATTTATTATTTTTATCGAAAAAAAAAAAATGAAGTAAATTAAAATAACATAACATGGGGATTTTATGAAATAATAAGTGCATGAAGGTAAAGCAAGGAATTATCTATGAGAAAATACTCATGGACAAAAACATTAAAAAAAAATATCATTAATATGTTTAAGTGTATAGCATTACACACACACACATTATATATATAGTGTGTATATACCCTAAAGTAGTATTGTATATGCTATTGTAACATGCATATTTATAAAGGCATACGATAAAGTGGACTTTTCCATAATCACCCTACCTTATGTAATGCTTCGGAATAACCATATTAATTTGTTTTTAAAAACAATAAAATATATACATATATATTATCAATATAATAATACAAAATATTGTAAATTAAAAAAAAATATAGAAATACAAATACAAATGAATAGAATTAATAATTTATATAAATTCATTTATTATGGCATCAAATTTTTCATCGTCACATACATATAGATTATTCGATAGCAACAGTTGAACAATTTCTGTATCGTATAATTCTAGTATTGTTTTTTTCGCATTTAAAATATATTTAATTTTGCAAAAAAGTAATAAAAATAATACTCTGTTTTTTTTTAAGCTTATTAAGCAAACTGGGTCATCACCAGCTATTTTTAAATAAGTATTTTCTTCTTCTACAATATTATTTTTTTGTTCAAATTCGTTATCTATAAAAGCAAAAAAAAAAAAGTATGTCCATAATGTTAGTTTAAATTTGTAAAAAAAAAAAAAAAGATATTATTTCTTATAGGTAATAAATATATTACTGAAATTATGTATAAAAAACATGTACATACCTTTATAATCTTCCAGAATAAAAGATAAACTATTTTGAATAAAGATAAATTTTTCATGAATAGAGTTTCTTTCATCATCATTTAATTTTGTTTTCTCTATTATATAATCCAAAATGTACTGATTTATGTGATAAAATAAATAATCTATAATACGTAATATAATGTCTTTATGTATTGATTTACATAAATCTCGTATTTGAAAAAAATCAAAAATCACATTAACTATTTTGGAAATATTTATCAAAAAATTATCTTCCATCACATTATTATTTTTTTTTAATAATTTGTATATTTGTTCTTTGTAAATATTAACAAACATATTTTTAAAATTTTTTAAATTTATGTAGAACTTATCAATATATAAATGCATATTTTTAAATATGCTTATTTTGTTTACACATAAGAATTTTACATTTTTTGATAATTTCAATGTATTTTTTTTTTCATCAAGCTCATGTGTTTTTTTATTTATTAAAAATTCATCCTTATATTCTGATGAATTATTTTTTACGGAATCATTATCATCACATTTATTATATTTTTCTTTATTAGTAGCATCCTCAAATATTTTATTTTTTATTACTTTATCTTCATAACACATATTATTATCAACTTTGTTTATATTTTTATCATCCAAATTAGTGGGATATATTTCAGTGTTTGTGTTAAATGTGTTCATATATTTTTTTTGAAAGATGCTATTTTTTTTTATGTCGTCCATTTCAAATATAATTTCTTTTTGATATATATAAAAATTGAATAACTCTTTATAATTTAGATAAATATCATAAATATTTTCAAAAGTTTTTTTTAAAAATATATTATTATTAATTATACATAGCAAAAACTCTTTATTATTTAAATTTGAGACTGATGAAAAACGGAAAATAAAATAGGAATAGCTTAAGAATAAATTATAAATATATTTTATAATTTTATAACAAAATAATATTAAATTAATGCTAATAATGTATTTTATTTTATTTTCATTCATATTTATTTTTTCTAAAGAGTTAATATTTTTCACCTTTTTAATATCAAGTAATAATTTTATGGAAAAATGAACAATCTGATAAATTTCAAACACTATAAATATAATTTTTTTATGAATATGAATACAATCTATATTATTAGTTTCAATCATTACATTTATACTATTTTGATTTGAATCTTGAGATACAGTATCATTTTTTTCATCTATTTCTGTGTTTAACATATTTTCCCTTTCATTAAGTGTATCATCTTTTTTTTTTTCATTAATTTTATTTATAATAATTTCTTTTTCGACATTTTCATTTTCTATATTTTTGGATAGTTGTTTATTATTTATTAATTTTTCTGAATTCATTTTTTGGGTTTCTTCTTTTATGATATCTTTTAAAAGAATATGATTTTTCTCAACCCAATTTAATGCAATATTACAGTCAATATTTTTTGTATCTTTTAAATTGTAGTTGTTTTCTTCTATATCATCAAAAAATAGAGTTAACAAATAATTATCTGTTTTTTCATCTATTAAAATATAATCTTGTTCATCCTTATATAAAAATATATCATTTAGTATAGAATAAGCATAATTAATGTAATGAAAAAAATTATTTTTTAAAATGTCTTTATTTAGAAGATAAAATTTATTGTCTTCTTGTTTCCACTTATAAATATAATACACATTCAAAATATCTTTTAAATTATTTCGATTCATATTAATTTCATGAAAAAATAAAAACATATTTTCATTTAATTCTTTATTTAAAATATAAAGTGGAAATATTTCTTTGTCTCGTAGCACATTATCATCATTGTTTATATTTTTAATATATTCATATTTCCTTTTTAATTTATCTTTTATATTACATAGTTTTTCTTCTGTATCCTTCAAATCGTATATATATTCGTTAAAATAAATTTTATCGCACTTTTCTTCATTTTGCATATTTTCAAAATAAAAATTAAAAGAATTTACTAACTCTTCAATGTTGAATTCGCCATCTATATCTATATCTAATTTTTTTATCTTTTTTTCATCTTTTTTTATAGAAAATAATAACTCTGCAATATTATAAAATTCTAATAACCCTCTTGATAGTGTCAGAAAAAAATCATCATTCCCTCCAACCTCATCCTTTTCTACATCTATCCTAGAAGAGTCATCATTGTTATTTATTTTGTGTACGTCATCATTGTTATTTATTTTGTGTACGTCATCATTGTTATTTATTTTGTGTACATCTAAATTATTAATATCAGTATCAGATTGGGGTATTCTTTCATTTAAATCGATATTGTACATATCATTTTCAACAACCCAGTTTTTATTTGATTCAAATGAGGAAATAAAATTTTTGCCATTTTTTAATATTGTTTGTTCACAATCCTTATTAATATTATTTCTTGATAAAATAAAACAATTAAAAAAATGTTCGATATCAATAAATATAAAATTGTCTTTTTCAACTATATAATCATTTAAATTAATATCACACCATGAAATATTTATTATTTCTTTTTTTGGTGGTGTAACAAATTTCATATCATTTATATGTCCATTTTCTTCAGAAAATATATAACTTTTATATTTTTTATAATAATTATAATAACTATTTGGTGATTTTTCTATCCCAGTTTTTTTAATCACATCTGAAACATATTTTTCAATATTTTTATATGTTAATGAATTTATATGTTTAATAGAAGATATATTATTTAACACATCCTTTGGATTCAAATTTTTTGTGATACAATAAAATAAAACCATAAATTTAAATATATTAAAAAATAAGTGATTTTTTATTATTTTTAAATAATAATTATGTTTCTTCAATATATAAGCAAAATACCAAAACATATCATATGTTATTTTTTCCTCATTTTTATAAGTATCATTTGAAAAAATAGAACTTCCATTTAAATATATGTATTTATATATTTTTATATTATTATCAAAGACAAACATTTTATTAAAAATTATATCAATCATATTCTTTAGATTATTTAATATGCCTTCATATTTACATTTCGTTTCTTTTACAAATTTTACTTTACTATTATTATTATTATTATTATTACTATTACTATTGCTATTACTATTGCTATTACTACCATTTGGTGATCCACTTTCATCCATAAACACCTTTTTTATTTCATCCATTAATTTAACTTCAACATTTTTATCAGGTTTTCTATTAAAGGAGTTTGATTTACTATATTTGATAATATTATCATCAGTTTTATTTCCCTGTTTATTTATATTGAATTGGTTATCATTTGATGAAGTTAAAATTTTTTCCTTTGGAATAGTTTCTATAATTTCATTGTTTTGAGTATTTTCGTCTTTTTTCATTTCATTTTTACCTTTTTCATTAATATCTTCATTTAAATAATCATAAGACCTATTTTTGACATATTTAAATATCGACTTTATTAACAAAAAATGTGTTTTACAATTTCTTAAATACATTAATGACTCACCAATTTTTAATTGTTTATAGCTTTGTTCAGATTTATCAAGAAAATCCATAAAATTTTTTAAACAAGTAAAGAAATTTTTTAAAAATAATAAAGAACAATACATTTTTTTCTTTTCTTTCTTTGATATATATAATTCATATAAAGGATCATTTTTTTTGAAACTTGTTTCTATAATTTTCATTTCTTTATTCAAATTTTCTAGCATTAAAATATTTTCGTTATAATCATTTTTTATTTTATTTTTGTCGATAAAATCTTCTAATTTTTTTGTTCTGTCTACAATTTCGTTATTAAAACGGTTAATCAATTTATCTAAATCTTTTATATCAACGTTTTTTGTATTTTGAAGTATTTTTTTTACATTTATTATATTCTCTATGTTTTTAGAAGTTTTAAGTGATGAATCTATTAAAGGTCCTTTATACTTATTCTCTTCTTTTTTTTCAATTTTTAATTTATTTTGAGGTTTTATTTCATCTTCTTTTACACTCCATGTTTTTTCTAAACCAATTATATTATTGTGACATTTTTTATCAAATCCGGTTTCCTCCAAATTTATATCATTGTTCACTTTCTTTTCATTTAAATTATTTCTATTAATATTTTCAAATATGTTTCTAATTTCATTTTTTGTATTTTCATTAGAATTTTCATTTGTATTTGTTTTATTTATAAAAGAACTCAAGTAATTTATAGAATTATTGCCAAGAAAATTATCAAATAAATTTTTTATCTCTAACTCATTTTTTTGGTCTTCTTTTTTTACAGTTGTGTTTTCTTTTATCTTTTTACTCAATTCTTTTAATTCATTCATAATTTTTTTTATTATTTCATGTATGGTTTATTGTATATTTTATTTTTTTAAAGATAAAGGAATATGCAAAGGGGCTAAATACAAAAAAGAAATGAAATGGTATTTCTTCTATTCTCAAATGCATGATTGTTCCACTTTTCAACGTGTAAAAATATATACACTTATACATAAATACATTTTATGTATTATACTATTATTGCATACTACTAAAAAATTTTTATTGAATGTGCTAAACATTTAAGTTAATACACAGATAAATTAAGTTATATACATATAATACCATTTCTCGTTTTGTAAAAACTATTTTCTCTTTGGATATTATTTTATTATTATTTTTTTTTTTTTTTTACTAATAATTTTTAATTAAAAATAAATAAACACATTATATAATGGGTTTATAAAAATTAGTTCATATTAATTTTTCCTTTTTGTTTCATTTTTAGAATGGGCAAAAAAAATATATATAATATGTATAATATGTATAATATATATAAATAAATATATATAATTATTATATATATATATATACAATATTGGTATTAACAACGGAGCTTATAAAAAATATAGCCATGGATACTTATTTATTGTATATATCAATATATGCCTTTTTGATAAAATACAAACAAAAAATAATATATGCATTTTTTCCGATATTATTTTTATTTTATTTATTCCTATAAGAACAATTTACAAAAATAATATAAATTATTCAAATTTTTTTATATAATTAAATTTGTATGTATATATAGGTTGACCTGTTATTATGAAGTATGATATTATAAATAAAAACAATTTTTTTAAATTAAAAAAAATAAAAAAATAAATATTATATGCATAATAAACAGTAGAATGTCAAAGGAAACAACATAATAGCAACAACTGTAGAAACAATAATAGGAATAAATTAAATAATTGGAATAAATTAAATAATTGGAATAAATTAAATAATTGGAATAAATTAAATAATTGGAATAATATATATGAAATATCAATTTTGTTTAAAATCCATATTTTTTTTGGTTTGATATTTGTTGTGTCATATGTTATAGCAGCTTATGCTGATTATAAATTATAAATTATATTTTACAAATTTACTATGATTTTTTATTAGCAATTCGATGAAACTTAAAATTTGTATATTAATTTAATTGATCTTCTTCATTATTATTGTTATTTTTTATTTTATTTTTTGGAGGAGATATAGTATAAAAAAATGAAAAAAAAAAATTATGTTCCCATTGATACAAATAAAGTGAAGTTTGTTGAAGGATCTGAATCAGAGGATATTGAAATAGAAGAAGAAAATGATAGTGATATTAACAACGAAATATATGATGACAATTTAGTAAGTGATAGTGATGATGAATCGGTTAATAATATCAATAAAAAATCCAAAGGAAAAAAAAAAAAAAAAAAATTATCAAGTGATGAGGAAAGCCAAGAAGATGATTTCGATGATGAAAATGAAGGCGAAGATTTAAGTGACGACGATGAAACGGAAAATGTAGAAAATAAAGAAGACGAAGATTTTATAAAAGTATCTTGGAAAAAAGATAAAAAAAATTATTATCAATATGAAAGTGATAATTCTTCAAGTGATGATGATGAAGAAAATAATGATGAAAGAATGAAAGAAGTTATTTATTTAAATAAAAAAGAAAAGGAAAATTTAAATGAAAATGATTTTGATCTATACAATATATATATGAATGAAAAAGATGGAATTTCCTCAAAAAATAAAGATAATGAAATAGGTATTGATGAAAAAGAAAATACTATTAAAAAACTAATCAATAATATGGCAAATGAATTAAAAGAAAAGAAAAAAGAAATAAATATAGATGAAAAAGACAAAAAGGATATTGAAGAAATGATAATGAATGAACATCAAGAATATCAAATTATTTTAAAAGAATTATCTCTAAATATAGAAAAAGTTTTTAATGAAATTAATGAAAATCAAAAATTATTTCAATTTAAAAATATTAATGAAAATGATGTTAGTCCATCGGATATTAATAAAAACACCTTACTTTATCTTAAAAAAAAAAATGAAACAATGCTTACATATATTATATATATTACCTATTATGTTTTTTTAAAAGTTATGAATTGTTATACCCATAATCATCCCGTCTTAGATAAATTAATATACATTAATACAATCATTTCAAAAACAAATGAATTAGATAATAAAATTAAATTCAAAATACAACAACTTAATAAGCTTCCAAAGCGACAATTGGATGAGTTAGAGATAAGCAGCTCAGACGATCAAACACATACGAAGAAAAACGCAACTGGGGCCAAAAAAATAGGAAAAAAAAGTGCTGATAATGATGATGAATATGAGGAGGAAGAAGATGGAGAAGATGGAGAAGATGTAGAAGCTGAGGAGGATGAGGATGAGGAAGAAGAAGATGAGGAAGAAGAAGAGGATGATGAGGATGATGAGGATGATGAGGATGAGGAGGATGATGAGGATGAGGAGGATGAGGATGAAGAAGACGAGGATGATGAGGAGGAAGAAGAGGAAGAAGAAGAAGAAGAAGAAGAAGAAATTGAAGAGGATAAAAATAACAAAAACAAAAAATATAAAGTTAGCAAAAGCATTATAACAGAGTATACTGACAGCCATATAAGGGAAAAAATGAAAGAAGAAAAAAAAAAGCAAAGAGAAAAAATAAAAAATGAGAGAAGCATATTTTTAAAGGAAATAAAAGACATGGTATCAAATAAGCCCGAAAAAATCGAAGAAGAAAATTACTTAAAAAAATTGGAAGAAAAGTTCACAGATTTCGATGATAAAATTTTAAGGAAAAAAATGAAAATGATGAGCAAAAAGAAAAATCGAATGAATAATTTAAGTAATGTTGGTATGACATCAAATGATTTATTGAAGTTTGTAGAATTACCTGAAATGAACAACGAAAATGATAATACAAGTTTTCATGAAAATAAAATATTTAGGAATAATATTAATAAAATAAAACAAAAGAATAAAAACAAATTAATGAATAATAATGCAAATGATGATTTTGTATCTTTTAAAAAGTTTAATAAGGTTCAAAATAAGAATGATTCTTATGACAATAAAGAACAAAAACCATTGAATAATTATTCATTTGGAAAAAATATGCATAATGAAATCGATGATGAGAATATTAAAAACATGCTAAAGTCTAAAAAAAATAGAAAAGAGCAAAGAAAAACAATTATGGATAAAAAAAATAAAGAAATAAGAAAACAACTAGTTGATCAAGAAAATGAAGTAAATGATAGGAGAATGCCAAATAAAAATATTATACAAAACAAAGGTTTAGTAAGAAAAAGAAAATCAACTGATGGTAATGCAAGAGTTCATAATAAACTTAAGTATATGAAAAAGATGAAGACATATAATAGTCAACATCCTAAATTTAAGACCCATGATAATAACTATGATGGAGTAAAGAAAGGAATAAACCCATACTTAAAAAAATCTATAGATATAAAGTAAAAATATATAAAATTTTACCCTTTTTATATTTTTATTTTTTTGTCTCATAAAATATTACAAATAATTCATTAAAATGCTACTTTGTTTATATATGTGTGTATGCATTTCTTAATTTTTTTTTAATATCATAAAATTTATACTTTTATAACCATAAAAGAAAAAATGTTTTAAATTAATTTTTTTTCACACAATATTATATATATATATATATTTATGTATATATTAAAACTGTTTAGCTTATGCTCATGTTTTAATTTATTAGCTTATTACTTTATATTTTTTGAAAATGTGTAATAAATAAAAACTTATGTTCTTATACGAACGCCAATATTATAATAAAATAAATAAAAGGCAAATAAAGAATAAATTCATGAGCAAATAATAAAATATCCCCCTTGTTACATACGTTTGAATCCGTATCGTTTAATATCCCATATTATTTAGTTTATTTCTATGCGTTATATATATCTTTGTGAAATTAAATAAAGGGAGAACAAAATATATAATAAAACAAAGGTAAAAAAATAATAATAAAATGAACAAGTACTTATGCCAAATAACTACCATTACGCTAATCGTCTTAAACACAAAGTGTGTGTATATTATAAAATAAAAACATGTAACAATAAAAATGTTTGACGAATGAGAAATCAAAACTTTTGGAATATAAATAAAAAATATATATAATAGAAAATAGAAAAGATAAAATCGAAAAGATAAAATGATTAAGGATATACAAATAAAATAAAATAAAATAAATATAAGAATGTAATGGTATGATAAATACGCCAATCCATACATTCTTCATACATCATACCATTTTTGTATATGAAAAAAATGTACATATATTTATTTATGCGTTCCTTGAAGTGTATTTGTTATTTAAAAATTTTTATATTATTTTTTTTCGATTTATTTTACTATTTTTTTTATCAAATAAAATGACTAAAAATGTTTATATACTATTTGTTTATATAGTTTACGTCTTTCTTCATATGTTTTCGTCATCCCTAAGAATGCAAAAAAATTTATTTAAATATATCACACCAATTTCAAAGAAAATCAATTTAACTAGAATAAAAAAAATAAAAATTTTCAGAAAAGAAAGAAAACAAAAAAATATCCATGTTTTCAATGATGCCGTTAACAAATATATAGGTATGTATAAAACAAACATACTTTAGAAACTATATATTAATCTATATAAAACAAAAAGGAGAGGAAATGTGTTATCCTTTTCTATATTGTTTTACATTCATTTGGATGATGAGATGTTTTATATGCTTCATTCTCTTCATCTTATTCTCGTTGTCATATTTTCTCTATTCCCTGAATATTTGTAGGTTTTGATGCATTTTTTAAAAAATTAAACAATGTATCAACTAGCCAAGACAAGCTAAATTATATTAACATGTTGCAGAAAATCATTGAGGACAAAAAATGTGAATATTTTCTTTTCAGTAACAATTATATGAGAATTATAATATACATTTTAAATGAAAGATTTTTAATGATTAAAAAAAATGAATATAAAAATGACGCCACAGAGTATCAGATAATTTACAAACTTTTATTAATATTTAATAATTTGACAAAATATCGGAATTTTTATCATGTAATACTAAATGACTATACACATAAAAATGTAAAAATATCTTTAATATATATTATTATGAATATTTTAAATGAAAAAAGAAATAAAGAAACACATAAAGAAGCAAATTCGGTTTTTGATTATTTTACTTCCTTTTTTAAAAACCCTGATGAAACTACAAAAAAATATATAGATCAAGATAATAATATTACAGATGAACAAATTAAAAGAGAAAATGATATTAAGAAAAAAAATGGTATAGATGATATTAAAAATAAAATTTTCCATTTAGGAAAAAATATTTTATTAAAAGTAAAAGAAGAAAAATTAAAAATAGAAAATAAATTAAATGAACAATATAATAATAATAATGACAATATTTTAAAAGATCAACAATATACAAAAAGACAATTAGAATATTATCAATTGGGACAAAATGATATAAGCTTATCTAAAGAAAATAAAAATGAAAATCCTGATGATAATAAAATGATAAGGGACGATCATACTAATAATTCTTATTATTTTAACAACAATATTGATAATTATCATGATAAGAATATATATAAAGGTTATACTAACAGTACTAGCCAATTAAACTATTTTAATGAAGACTTAAAAAATATAGACAATATAATATATGATAACAAAAAAGACAAACAAAATAACAATGAAAATTATATGAAAAACTTGTTAAAATATTATAATAATGATGATAATGAGCAAATGAAAAGTGACCAAACAAATGAGAGCACATATGAAATAAAAAAGGGTAACGAACAAACAGAAGATTCCATTGGTAATTATACAAAACAAAACGATATTTCATTTCAAAATAAAAAAGATGAAGAAATGAAATATAAAAATATGAACAAAAGAATACATGAAACAATAAAGACACCAAATGATCACATTACATTCGTTCCTTTTTATTTTAATAAAAATTCTAAAGATAATATTTTAACAAGTATAATTGTTAATTTTCAAAAAAATCAAAACGGAATAGTGGTTTACAAAAGGAAAAATGAAGAAACATCGAATGAAAAAATTAGCGATAAATTGGAGGAAAATAAATCGGAATATTTAATAGATAAAACTATTACAAAATTAAAAAAAAAAGGAATACCAATTGAAAATATAGGAGATGATTATAATTGTAATAATTATTATGAAGTATATGACAATTATGCTGAAGATGATACGGATATATTAAACTATGAAAGAAATATGAATGATACAAATTTTAATATAAAAGAAAATGATGAAAAAGTAACATCAAATGGTTATTATAAAACAGGTAGCGAAATAAACCAAAAAAATGAAGGACAAAATGAAAAAAATCATTTACGAACAAGAAACGAACACGAAGATGTAGATGAAAAAAATGTAGAAGAAAATTTCCAAAAAGAAAACAAGAAAACAAATAAAAATAACGATATAAACGAATCAGATGAAATACTTGAAGAAGATGAATTGGAAAATAATTCGAAAAATCAAACAAATAGTGGAAATGAATATGATGAAAATAATGTTAATGTAGTTTATGAAGATCATAATATTAATATAAAGGATATCAATAATAAAACCGATGTAAAAATGGAGGAAAATGGCAACTTTTTAAATATGGGATTATTAATATTGGTTAAAAAAAATCCCTTATTAAAAGATGTAATTTTGCCCATTGAAAACGAAAATAATAAAATGGAAATAAATAAGAAAGATACTATAGAATCATTCGATAGTAATGATATTAATAATATAATTAATAATCCGCTATTCTCAAACAGTACAAAAGGTATTACAGATAATCCATACAATTATCTAAAAGTCGATAAATTCGTAAAAAATATCGAAAAAAATCTTCACATTTATAAAAAACGTGAACATATAGCTAGCAATGTTGAAGGGTATGATAAAATATATTTAAAATTTGATGAAAGACAAAATGAATCAGAAGAAATGGATAAATATGTATTAATGGGATATTTAAACTTTAATTTAGATATGTTAAAAAATTTTAAAATGAATAATGAAGAAAATAATTTAGTGATGTCTAATAATCCTATTAATAATAATAATAATCCATATTTACATTTAGAATTAATAAAGAATTATATCGAATCATTATTTAGCTATTTAGATATAAATAGTTATTTTACAAATAAGTTATTAAAATTATTATATGAAATATTAATAGAAAATCGTAATTCTATAATTTATAATATGTTTTATTATACGATTTTAAACGATGAAAATATGAATAAAATAATTGATATATTATCAAAAAGTGTAAGTAATAATTTAAATAAATCTAATATTACATTTATGCTAAGAATATTATATATTTTATCTTTCCAACAACATTTATATATTAATAATATAAAAGAAAAAAACAAAATAAATGAAAAATTTATGATTCTTTATAAGAATATTGCAAAATATTTAGAAGATATAAAAGGTGAAGATTTTATTAAAAATCTACAAAAAAATGAAAAATTAATTACAAGCTTAAAAAATGTGTCTCTATTTTTTGAAAATAAATACAAAAATCAAAATTCGTTATATATTCGTGATGAAAAAAAAGAACAATTCTTGGTAGACAATAAAATAGTTAAAAAAAAATTAAATAATATATATAATAGACATTTTATATGTGAACATAAAGATCTAATTATTATCAGAAAAACAAATATTATATTAAAAGCGTTAGGAGCTAATATGTTCGATTTATATAATGATATAGTTTTTACAGATCGAGAAAAAAAATCACATGAATATTTAATGAAAGAAAATAGTATCCAAAAAAATATTATGTATTATTACAATGATACTATTACAAATTTTGTTTCAAAAATAAAAAAATTTTTTACTTTTTCCAATAATGAGAATGTTCCAAATAGTAAGGATAATATTGAATATGATACACACACATTAAATAATAAAGACAATGAAAAATTAAAAACAGATAATAACAAAACATGGAATAATAGTCAGGTAAAAAACAATTATAATAATAGTTATTATTCATCTGATATTAATGAATATACAGATAAAGTAAAAAATAAAATTTTAAACAACATGACAGACAAAATAAATGACACAAATATTTTCACTAAAATGGAAGAAGAAAACAAAAAGAAAAATTCAGAAAAAGAAAAAAAAATATACATATACAATTTTAATAATAAAGAATATATAACATTTGATAAATTTAAAGAAAGTTTAATAAAAATGAAACATCAAAGAAAAAGAAAGTTAAGAATCTTATGTCTTGATGGTGGAGGTATTAGAGGATTATTATCAATTGAAATTTTAAAATGTATTAATAGTCATTTAAAAAAAAATTTATTTGAATATTTTGATATAATATGTGGAACAAGTACAGGAGCTATCATATCTATATTAATAGGTTTAGAAAAAGCACATTTAAATGAAATCGAATTTTTATATAATTTATTAATTAATAAAATATTTCAAAAAGATACATATGCAGTTAGAAATACTAGATATTTATTGAAACATTCATATTATGATTCAAATGTGTTAAATAATATTTTAAATACATTTTTTAAAAATACGAAAATGTTTCATTATAATTCGGATTTGTTCACTCCATATGTATTTACTGTCTCAACACAAATGAATATTACACCAGTTCAACCTGTCATATTAAAAAATTATCATGTTAATTTAAATAGAATAACAGAATTAAACAAATCAAATGAACAAATGGTTAATGCAGCTAAAAGGGAAACAAATGATATATTAAATAGTGGTTCTGTTTCACATAAATATGATATATCTGAATATATTCGAGATAATAGTAAAGTTGTGGATGTAAGTAATAATAATAATAATATAAATCAAGAAGAAATTCAAAGTCATGGTAATTTAGAAGATAACAAAAATTTACATGAATATTACAATAGTAGAGAAAATTTAAATGATAACAGTAAAATAAAAAATAGTAAAATTCATATAAATCAAAATGTTCATGATGTAAGCATATATAAAAGTTTTTATAATATTTTTGTAAAATATGTTTTAAGATGTACTACAGCTGCTCCGGGCTTTTTTAATTTTTTTACTTTTGATGATAATATATATGCTGATGGAGCTATATGTTTTAATAATCCTACTCTAATAAGTTTAAATGAAATGAAATTGATTTTTTATAATTATTTAAATAAAAAAAAAAATAATATATTTAATAAAATAAAATATTATTATGTAAAAAAAGACAATATAAGTGAAACAGAACAAAATGATACAATAAATTTAAATGATTATATCGATTGTATAGTAAGTATAGGAACTGGAAAATTTCAACCTAAAATAATACACGAATATAATGAAAATAAAGAACAAGATACATTTTTAAGATGGGACGTATTATTAAAACAAATTGTCTTTTCTATTACAAATACAGAACTAACTCATGACATATGTAATAATTTATTAGATAAAAATAAATACTTTCGATTTAATTGTTTTATTAACAATATAAAATTAGATGAAACATCATCTGAAATTATTACTAAATTGAAACAAATAGGAAAAAGATATTTTGAAGATGATAAATATAATCAACAAAAATTAATTCAATTAATAAATATATTAGAAGATAAAAAAGATGTAAAAGAATATATACAAAACCAAAAAAAAATTTGGAATCCTTCTTATATAGATCATATTAAATCAAAAATATATGACTATTTTTTTCCAAAAAATAAAAAATCAATGAATGAAGAAGATTCTCCAATAACTGATTCTTCTCAAAATAGCAACATTGGCAAGAATGAAAATTTGGACAAAAGTGAAAATATAAAAAATGAAAATAAAAAAAATAATAATATCAATTCTACTAAAAATAATAATGCCGATTCAAAAGATAACAAAGAAAATCAAAAGAATACAGGTGGAAACTTATATAGTGATTTCAATTTTAATTTCTTGAATGATGATAATAAAATTGACATAACAAATATCGATGAAATTTTAGATATAATAAACAGAAATAGTAATAATTTTCCCCAAAGTAAAAATACATCAAATGGTTTTTTTCAATATTTTACTAATTTATTTTATAATAACAGTAATAATAAATTTATAAAAAAATTAGAAAATATGAACAAAAATAATTTATTTATTAAAAAAAAAAAAGAAACAAGTAATTATGTTAATGTTACACCCAATACAGGTATTAGAGTTTTGTTAAATGAAATATATTTTATTTTATTAAAAAAAAATCTTTATTTTTATACAGATCAAATTTCTCCAATTAATGAAAATCCTACAAATTATTATGATATTAATATTCAGAAATACATTCCATACCCCCCTGACCAAAATAATCAAGTTTCACACACAAATGAAGATAATCATCAAAAACAAGAAATTGAAAATACATGTAAAAAAAATGAGGATAACGAACAAAGTAGCATGGAAAATAATTCTAAAAATGAGAATATAAAAAAATCGGATTATTTCAACAAAACTGATTCTAATAATACAAATGACATTAAAAATAATTATAACAAAAATAATAATAACGACCCCTACTTATATAATGATGAACAAAATTTACTTAACATTGTCGAAAATTCAGATTTAATTAAAAAAAAGAATATTAAAAACATTATGAGTTCTTATAACATTAACTATAAATTTTTTAAGTCAATTAATCCAGATTCACTCGAAATAAAAAAAAATATGATATTTAATGTGTTGAGAAATATATTCTTTAAAAATGATACATAAAAAATACACACAAATTACACGATATAATGGTAATAATATATGTATAAATATTGTTATGTTTTCCTTCCATAGGAGAGATTATTTGTAAACTTGCATACAACATATGTATGCACATTTTTGTTTTTGTCTATATAATTCATAGAAATTTCTTTTAAGTTTATTTCAATTTTTTTTATAATACTCCATATTTTTTTATTTGCTCATTTTTTTTTTTAATTTTGTTAACATATTTTGTTCTGTGATTGTTTAACAAATATGTAAAGCAAAATATTATATACATATATATATATATTTGCAATACCTATTAATAGCATTCTTCAAAATAGTTTGCTATATTCGTCTTTATGTCGTTGTTTTTATAAGTGCTACATGTTTGAGATGTATATACATTTTTTTTTTTTGGTAACTTAATAAATCGTTAATTTTACATTATTTCCTCTATTTTATCAAATTCACGAATAAAAGGGACAATTTTTATAGTTAATTTATTTCTGTCAATATTTTCCATTTTTGGAATGTGATGGAACTAACTCATTGATTTCGATTTTTGGAAAGCGGCATCAACTGCTTCCATAACTATATAAAAAGGGTAAAAAAAAAATACAATAATATTTATCCAAATTAATAACAAAATAATGCATAGGAATATAAAAAGATATACACACAAATCATTATTAGCATAAACCTCAAGCACATATTCACAAAGATATATATATATCCATATACTGCTAAAATACATATTTAATTACCTCCATATTTAAAACCGTTTTTTTCAAGGGTATATAAACCCATAGCTGTAATACCTCCTGGAGAACATATGTTATCTTTTAATTGTTGGACTGGCTTATCAGATTCTTTAACCATTTTAACAGATCCTTTAAGAGTTTGCAAAACTAACTTTTTTGATAAATCTCGGTTTAATCCATTTTTAACTCCAGCGTCAATTAAGCTTTCTATAAACAAATAAACATATGCAGGTCCACACCCCGATATAGCTGTTCCTATATCCATATGCTTTTCGTTTATTTCATGTGCATCCCCACATGAATTAAATATTTCATTCACATATTTTTTATTTTGAGCATCCACATTTTTATTAGAGCAATAAATAAAGGTCCCTTCTCCAACTAAACAGGGGGTATTAGGCATAACCCACACGATTTTAGCATCATCTCCAACCATCTGTACATATTAAATATATGCACAATTTACAAATGTATCAAGAAAACGTTGAAAACGTTGAAAATGTTGAAAATTTTACACATAATAAAAAAACTTATTCACACACTTAACATAATTCCCATGTTTTTTTTCATACCTGTTCCAAACTTTTGATTTTTAATCCTCCACAAATGGATATCAGCAACTTCGATGCTAAATAGGGCTTCGCATGTAAACAATAGATAAAAAAAATAAAATTAATAAAATAGGAAAATTAATAAAATAGGAAAATTAATAAAATAGGAAAGTTAATAAAATAGGAAAGTTAATAGATTAAGATGGTATTATAAGTTGCGTAACAAGTATATGTAACGATGTGTTCAAACCAATACATGTTCATGTATAAATATTTTCAAACTTTGTAAGCATAACGGAAATACCTTAATATCACTTAAAACATAACTAGCCATGTCTGGTTTAACTGCACATATAATTATATCGCATTTTTTGGCAACCTAATTTGAAAAAAAAAACACATAAATATATGTTATTTTCCAATTTTATCATATTTTTGTAATTTATTAAATAAATGCAATTTATGATACCTCTACATTTGAATTCATGTAAACAAAATCGGTATTTTTTTTTGATGGAGAATAATAATAAATATTTTCCTTTTTAATTATATTGGAATTAGATATCCCATTTGCTAATGCTAATCCCATTTGTCCTAACCCCAAAAATCCTGCATAAAAATCAAACACAAAAAATAATTTACATATATAAAATTTCCACAATATATTATATTTTATAAATAATATATTAGAATAAATCTTTGAGTTATCCAATGTTAAGAATAAAAATGTGTTTATATTGCGAAGCACATACTTAGAAAAAAATATATAAATTACCTAATTTTATGTTTTCCATTTTTAAGAATATTTTTATATGAAGAATGTATTTAAAAATAGGGTGTCAAAAGAAAAGATACGAAAAAGAGAAAAAAATGAAGAAATACTTGTATAGTTTTCTATATTCTTGAATTTATAGATGTTTAACAAGTTGATTTAGCTATAAATTTAGAGTTAAATAAATTTTAATTAAAAAATTTAATAAATATATAAACGAAACTAGCTGGGTATATAATAATAGTGTGTTTTAGCTACATAGTTTATAATATTTTCCCGTTGTTTTTATTCCCATTTTTTATAATTATTAGTGCCAATAATGTGCATAATAATAAAATATCCCTATGTGTATCCATCTCACATATATTATTCTAATGCTATTTAATTGTTATAAATATTCTTTGATTATATTTATCATATGTCATTAATATAATAAGAGAACATAATTAGTTTCCATTTTTTTTAAAAGAGAGTTATAAGGAATGTATATATAATTTATATAGGATGGAGAAAATTAATAAATCATTAAAACTAATAACATATAGGCTTTTTCTAATGATAATATTTCATTATATTTTTTATTTTTGTTATTATTATATTGGATTAATTAAAATCTATGACCCTATAATTATTATAATGGAATTTTATTAAATAGTTTAATATCCTTATATGATCATATTTTCACATTATACATGTAATTAAATAGCTATACTAGCCTATTTTATAATAACCATCATCAATAAAAAAAATTAAATAGGTAAAAAAATGTATTTATTTTTTTTAATTAAGTTTATATAAGTTATAAAAAATATATTATGTGGACGGGAAAAATGTTATTCGTACGTTCACAATTATTATTAGGACATACGCATATTAATCTCCATAAATATATGGAAATAAAATAGGGGGAAATAATAAATGTATACAGAAATGTACACACATATGTATATATACGATATATACATGTGCATGCGTGCATATGCATGCTTATGAAGGAGACATGAACAATTCTCTCAGGGGTATGTGTTCGACTATTGTTATTGATGTCATTTAATTTTTTGTAAATGCATATATGAATTAAGAGGAAAAAATAAAAGATCAAATAACTACAATTGTATAAGTACCTATAATTACGTATATCCCTATATTGATACACTAACGTAACATGAGGGGACAATTGAGAATATTTATTTTTTATCTACATACAACCGTATCGTCAATCTTTAAAATCATCATAACAGTTTCTGTTGCCAATTTAATTGCTGTTGATGTTACTAATAATGGTTGTATAACATTTTCATCAATCATATTTGATATAGTACCAGTCCTTATATTAATTCCGTAATATTTATGGCCTTCTGCATGCTTATTTCTTAATTCTGTTACAATGTGTAATGGTGATAATCCTGCATTTTCAGCTAAGGTATAAGGTATTAATTCTAAAGCATCTGAAAATGCTTTAACACATATTTGTTTTGATCCTTTTAATGTATTTGCCCATTGATATAATTTTTGAGATAATTCCATTTCAGGTGCAGCTCCACCAGGTAATATAGCTCTTTCTTTAACTAAACTTCTAACAACACATAATGCATCATGTAACGACCTTTCTGCTTCATCTAACATCATATTATTAGATGCTCTTACTAAAACTGATATTGTATTTTTTGATTCTACACCTGTAATTTTAACAATTTCACCATAACCTACGGATTCTGTAACAACATTTTCTGCATACCCTAATTTATCTGGAGTAAAATAATCCAAACTAGCTACAGGAACGCAATTGCATGTTTTTGATATAAATTCAATATCTTCTCTTTCGATATCTTTAATAACCATAATTTTTGCTTTAGCTAAAAAATCTAATGCTAAATCATTAACTGCATCTCGTAATATACTTTTTTGTATTAATAATAAATTACAACCTGTACTAGCTATTTTTTTTACCATTTTAGCTATTATTACTCTTTCTTCTCTTAATAATCTATCCATACTGTTATAGTCTTTTACTACAACAGTGTTATCCATATCTGTTTTTGGTAAAGATAGGCAAAATTGAATTAAACCTATTTTAGCTTGAGACAAATTTTTTATTCCATATGCTTTTTTACATATTTTATTACTTGTAAATATTAACCCATCTACTATTTCAGTATCTTCAATAGTTCCACCTAATTTTTTTACAATTCTTATATTATTCAAATCGACATTTCTATCATTATTTATATCAGTAATTTTTAATATAACATCTACAGCTATTGGTGCTAATAATGAGGAATTATGTGAAACGACTTTCGAATTTAATGATGTTATAGCATTTTGTATTAACATGTTTTTATCATTTAAATCAATTGGAATAGACATTTCTCTTAATATTTCTAAACTTTTTACTGATGCTTCAAAAAAACTTTCTGATATTTTTTGACAATGAATATTTTTATCTAATAAGTTTTTGCATACGCTTAAAAGTGATCCACACATAACAACAACAGAAGTAGTACCATCACCTGCTTCTACATCTTGTGCTTTACTCAGTTCAACTATCATTTTTGCTGTTGGATGAGCGACAGCCATTTCTTTCAAAATAGTTGCTCCATCATTTGTAATTATAACACCTCCTTTTCCATCTTCAATCTAAAAAAAAATATTTTTAAATATCAAAAATTATAGGAATACTTGCAAAAAATATCAAAAGGCAATTAATTTAAATTAAAAAAAAACAATATAAATACATTTATATTTCTATGTTAATATGCATATATAATAACCATTTTATCCATTCCTTTTGGTCCTAAACTTGTTCGTGTTACATCAGCTACAGCTTTAGCTGCCAAAATATTCATTTGCCTCACATCGTTTTGTTTTTCATTTCTGTTTAAATTTTCGGTGGATTTACCCTCTGAAAAATAAAAATAAATAAGTTATAATAAATAGATAATTAATATAAATATTCCATTGTATACAACTTATAATAAATAATATATGTAAACCATAAGCTAATATTCATGTTTCATTAAAAGTTAATAAATATCATGTACTTTGTAAGTATATAATTCAGTTATAAAATAAAACAATGTGTATATTATATGTACAACATTTTTTGTTATATTATTCTCTGGAAAGTGTGTATATTAACAAACGCATGCATGTTTCGTCAAACATCAAATAAATAAAGCGTATAAAGTTTAGAAATAGAAGCAGAATATTCGTGTGTATGCACTATATATTGAAATATATAGATTATATATATATATCACACGTGTATATATGAATATATGGAATATTTGTTGTCTCGATTTAAAACAAGTTCATCGTGTTATTGTTTTTTTCGAGATTATATAAGAAATCGCTACATATAGAACTAAAAAATAAACTAATACAGGCCTTTACATATATAAAATTACTACACATACATTAATAGAAGGTGTGGAGAAAAAAAAAATATATACATACATAAATATATGAATAAATATACGAATAATATATATATATTACATACAATATAAAGATTATGTATGTAGATTTTTATAATTTTTTTTCATTTTTAAAGTATTTATCATTACTTGCTACGTCAGCCATTTTGAATTATCTTATATAGCTTTGTGGTTATATTTCTATTATTCCTATAATATTTATATGTATATAATTATTTATGAAGTAAAAAGTATGAGAAAATTATTTTAATTATTATTAAGACGTATTAAAGTAATTTCTAACTACCCCCAAAAAGTAAATAAATAAATTTTGAAAAACACTGAATATTTTACAAAAAAATTCCTTTTCACATCAAAAAAAATTGTATGCATATAAATTAAACATGTTATATATAAAAAAAATAATATATTACATATACAAAAAATTAAAATAAATAACTGTGGAAATGCCAAATACTAATTTTCATATTTTTAAATATTTTTCTCTACTGCACAAGCATTTTATGAGTACATTCAGACCTACACGTATAATCCATAATATATATATATAATATAATATACATATACTGTACTACATTAAATAGGGGAATGCATATATACTTATATTTTTTCTATACACTTGTTGCATAAAGAAAAAAATTTGTATATGCATAAAAATAATTATTTTCATATTATTAGTTCATTTACGTATATGGTTTTATTTTTTTACTATTGTTTTTTTTTTATGTTTTATTTTTTCCTTATATACAGAAACAACCCCCCCCAAAAAAAAAAAAATACAAATAATAACATATAATATATATTATGAGGGTAAAATAAAAAAATCTTTAAACAACTAAGCGAAAATTGCTACTAATACGCTTACCTATATATCTACATTTGTAAATTTCAAAATTGGAATAATATATTATATTTAAAAAAAAAAAAAAAAATTATTATCGATTAATTAGTGATTAATCGTCTAGATAACATTATTTGGAATATTTATATATACTCGTATGTATATATATATATTTATTAATTTATTTTTAAACCTATTTTGGCATTTATATGGGGTTTATCTTTCGCCTTTTTGCAAACGACATGATAATTTGTAACTATTTTTAAAATATACCCTTTTAAATATAATGATTATTATTTGACATTTTGTTTTTAACATATACCAAAAAAAAGGAAACATAGTACGTACGTATATCCATATGCAAAGAAGAGATCAGTAAATCCAGGAACAACTACGGTAAAAAAGGAGGCAAATAATACAAACAAATTCAAAATATATTAAAATACTTAATATAAGAAGTAAATAAAAAATAAAAATATGGTGGCAGGTAAAAAATCACCTTCGCCCCTAAAACTTAGCGATGTATTTGCACAAGAAACAAATCAGGTAGCATCAAAAAATGAAAAACATAATGCAAATGGAAACAAGGAAGAATGTAAGGAAAATACTAAAAATATATTAAATAAATATAGAATAACTGAATCAAATAAAAATGGAATAGTTAATATGCGTATAAAAAAAGGATTTTATATGAATAATAAAAATAATAATATAAAAACTAAAGTTAATGAACCAAATGGAATAGAAGAGGGACAAATTTATAATAATAGTGACATAAATAATAGTACAAAAAATATTATAAATAAAAAAATATATAAAGAAAGTAATTTACTAATAGCAAATGGAGCCTCGGGATTAATTGTACATAACGGAATAATATGTCTATCCAAAAAAGGAAATCAGTTATTTATTGTATCAAGCCTTAAAAGATCATATTGTATTTATGATCCACATAAATTACGAAAGGCATATTCTTCGGGTTATTTTTCAGAAGATATAAAAAATTTATATATTTTTAATGGTTATGTTTATATTATTTTTAATAAAAAAACTTATAAAATAAATGATACTGAAGAAAAAAAAATTTTTAATATGGATTGTCATAAATATAATATTATTGATCTATTAATTGTCTCTGATTATTTATTAACATATAGCAAAAAGGAAATAATCATTTGGGACGATTCCGAGAATGATGAATCTCATTTTGTGACAGATTCGTATAGTGACGAAGATTCTAGTTATGAAGAAAAGGAAGAAAAAGAAGAAACGACAGAGGAAAAAAAGGAAAATTTCGAAGAAATAAACGAAACAGAAGTACCTGATGCAACAACGTTAGATAATGATGATTTGAAAAATAAAGAAAATAGTTTTGAGAATAAAAATTATCTTTATAAAAGTATAATACTTTTTGATGACGAATCGAGCACTGAAATAAATAAAATTATTCATCCAGATGGATACACAAATAAAATTTTAATATTAACAAATGAGAATAAACTATATTTATATAATATTAATAAAGAAAAAATAATACATGAATACAATTGTATAAATAATTTGAATTTGAACAATTATAAACATATTAAGCTAATGTCCAAAACAAATAAAAATGATGAAATATGCATAGTAACAACCAAAAATGAATTATATATAATAAATATTGAAAAAGATGAAATAATATATTCAAAAAATATATATATGAATGATGATTTAATAAGTTGTGTTAATTTTTATAATTATAAAGAAGATGGAGAAATGGTATCTATTATTTTATTAGGTACTGAACATGGGAAAATTCTTATGATAAATGAAAAAAATATACAATATTTTACATTAAGAAATGTCCATGATTATGTAAAAACGATTTTAGTTGCTCCAAATGGATATATATATAGTGCTGGATATGATAACAAAATTAATTTATTAAATTTTAATAAAAATTTATTTACTCTAGAAATTATGAAAAAACGAAATAGCTGTGTTGGAATTGTAAACAAAATCAAATATTTAGACGATGAAAATTATAAATTAATTGTATCAGCAAATTTATCAAATTCACTAAATGAGGGTAACTTATTTATAATAAGTCCAAATAATCCTGAACAAAATAGAGAATTCTCATGGAGTAAAAAAATAAAAGCTTTAAATAAAAATATAATAGATTTTGACATTAACACTAATAGACATTATGATTGGAATAACATTTTAATATGCTTGGAAAATTCTGATCGTGTTTATCTTGGGTCTTCTTATAAAAAGGTGATAGAAAATGAATATTTATCTTTACCACTTGAAGTTATAGAGAAGGCACAAAGAGATTTAAATGTTGGTAAAAAAAAACAAAAAATGAATAAAAACAGCATTGAAGCTGATGAATCTGATAATGATAAAGAAAACATACTTTTGCTAGATGGAAAAATTACCGTGAAGAATGTCATTAAGCATGTAGAAGAGGAATATAAAATATATGATGAAAATAATAATGATTCTGAATATTTGTTTAATACAAAAAAAAAAAAATATGCAACTAGTGTATTAATATCTACTTGTGGACATATAGGTATTGTTGGTTATAATGATGGAGAGATACATTCATTTAATATACAATCAACTACATATCGAAGTGAATATAAATTAAATAAATATTCAATTAAATCTAAGGCGCATATAAATGGAGAAGTATTAAAACTATATTTATATGGTATTAATCATTTTGTTTCTGCTGTAAATTCTGAAGAAGATACATGTTTGAGGGTATGGAATATATATACTGGTGATTTAACTTATACATATAATATAAAAAATGAATACAAATTAGAAGAAAATAATAACTCTGAAGAAAATATAAAAATTCAATCATTTTATCACTATAATATTCTTACAGTTGCTTGTTTATCAAATAACAATGTCCTTATTTTAGATATTGAACAAAAATGCATAACTAGAAAATTGAAATTTTTATTTTCAGTTACAAATGTAACATTTAGCAAAGATAATAGATTAATTTTATTTGCATTAGATAATAAAGCGCTATTAATATATGAAATTATATCAAATACTTTTATTGATTATTTATTATTTAAAAATCATATTATATATATGATATATAATGATATAAATTTATATACAGCTCATCATAATAGCCAAAATTTTATTTATTCATTTACAAATAAAAATTTGTTTAATAATAATAATTATGTTGTTAATGATTATAAATTATTTAATGCAATGCCTTTCGAGCAATTTTCAGATTCAGAAAATGAGAACAATAGTGAACATCCTTATCGCACTTGGAATTTAGATGAATTAACTATGAATACTGAAAACGTTGAAAATGATACTACACATTTGAATTATTCTGAAAATGATGAAAATAATTCCAATTTAAAATCAAAAGATAAACATAATTATATACATGTAATACAACCATATGTATCTAGCGAAAACCAAATTAATAAAAATTTATTAACAATGTCAGGATATACTATATCAAAAATAGCTTATTTAATATTTTTAGACAAAATAAAAGAAAATTGTAGGGTTGAAGAAAATGTCAAAAAAAATGAAGATATTCCTTTTTTTCTTAGTGCCAAATTAGATAGCAACAATAATAATATAAACAATATAGAATATATTGATGAAAAAGAAGATGAATTTTTAAAAAATATTACAGAAGAAAATCCTAATAATGATCAAATAGAAGACCAAACGGTTGAAGAAATAAACTCTAATAATAAAGAGTCAGAACAAAATGAAAATGAAATAGATAATAAACAAATTATTACAAAATCCGTTAAAAAATCTAAGCGCATAACAAAGAATATCAAAGATGGTATCATTTGCTCAAAGTTGCAAGAAATGATTGGAAAAACAGAGGAATCTTATAATGGTAAATAACTATATGATTATTAATATGTCGAATAATAGATAAAATATTTCTTTGTTATATTCTACATACTATTTTTTCATAATAATTCCCACATTTAATATACCCTCCTCATTTAATTCACTTTTTCATTTATCCATTTTTAGAAACCTTGAAATATTTAAAGAGTTTATCACCATCAGGAGTTCATTTTAATATTTTATCTCTAAGTACAAAAAAAGAGGTAATTATATATACAAATATTTATTTAATAGTGCCACATTCAAATTGTTTTTTCCTCTAGATATTTCATTAATATATATGTGGGGATTATAAAAAAATAATGTTTGATCATAATTCATCCTTTTTTCTTTTCTTTGATTTTTATTTTTTTTGCAGCTTGAAAATATGATGAATTTCTTTATTTATCATGTAAAGACAAATGACAACATAGACCTAATCCAATCATATATATTAATATTTTTAAAAGTAAGAAATTCATAAATATTTACAATTTCATTATACACTTGCAACTTATTTCCTTAATTTGTATGTTTACATTGTAAAAAAATTAAATATAACCTCATATTTTTCTCGACAATTTTTCTTAATGTATAGACACATGGTAAAAAATTATTGAAAGCAAAGGAAAAAAACTTACAGAATTCCATAAGAGTATTACTCCAAGAAGTTCAAAAAAGCTGGTCAAGCGTTAACGTTTTATTTGAAAATATTATTTTTTTTATAAATTTTTTAACAAATATTCAAATGGAATAATTATCCAAATTGAATTTCAATTAAATATATATATATAATTTGGTATATACCAACTTTTTCGTAATTTATGTCAAATTTTTTTTTATTATATTTATGCTTCAAATCTCTTTTAAAGTAGGAAACATAATTTCCAAAGATCTAATAAAACTCTGAAGGAGCTTAAAATTTATTTCAAAAAAGTTATAAAATTATTTTGTATAAAATAGCTATTTTTTTCTCTCTCATGCATATTACCATATGTGCTTATTTATTCAACAAAAATCGTATTAATTTAAATTTGTTACATGTAATAAATGTTTGCATGCTATTTTTTATTTTAAACTATGCATATCTGCACTTTGAATTGTTTTATGTAGACCTTTCCCTCATTATTTTATGAAATTAACAAACTATTTTGTATTTACCGTAATTTTGTATTTTGATACACTTATATGCTTACCCATATAGATATATATATCGATAAGCTGTTTAATTGTTATCATTTAAAAAAACAAGATAATGCAATGGTGAGTTATTACTATTATGTTTTTTGTTCTCAAGGAAAATTATAACAATAATTTAAGCATATTTGATAAAAGCAATATAATTCAATTAAATTACTAGACAAAATGGTGTATAAACTTATATATATTTAAAGAATAATTAATATATATATATATAACAAAAAAAATATAATAAAAGGTATCTCTACCTAGTTGTAATACCACATCTTCAACTAATCCATCTCAAAACAAGTGCATATATAGTTGTGTATCTTAAAATGTGTCTTCGTTATTTTCTAACAAATTAGTTTTCATGAAATTCTGATGTACTAAAAAAAAAAAAGTAAAAAATTTTATATCAACTATATGAACAATTATTAGCATTGATTAAAGAAAAAGTAGTACATTCCAAGAAACGTATACATGTATAAACATATGTGTACATATTTTATTTTACATTTTTGTTGGTCCTCATCTATTGCTCTTTGAATTTCTACCAAATCATGACTTTCGGGATTAAACCTAAAATTATAATATTTCATACATTAGTTATATTTTTTAAATATCATATAATTCAGACCAGTTAACCAATCGGAATACCACTTAAATAAATAGGAAAAGTAAAAAAACAAAAAAAATTGCAATAAGGATAAATAAATTACGTACTTGAAAATTTTCGAGTTTAGCATTTCGATTTCAATCAATGGTTCTTCATTATAACTAAATTAAAAAAATGAATTATTCCATATTTAATTAAAATAATACAACATCATGAGTATAGAAAATAATATATATACACATAGATGCCACAGTGTAATATTTTAGTGTGATTAAGTGCTTATTTTGTTTATTTAATATTACTCGATTAACTCTAATTTATATTCTAAATTAAGAAATTTGTCCTTTTTCTGCTTCGCCTCAATATGATGTATTAATTTTCTGCAATTGTCATTGTATACCCCACATGGGTTATACTTTATTTTAATACGTTTTATATATGCTAAGAAATTTACTTTCGGGAAAAAGTTAAATTTAGGCATTATATTTATAAAAATTGAAAAAGGAAATATTAAAAAAAAAACATAATACATGCATAGGTACATATATATATGCCATACGAAAGGATTACACTTGCATGGTATTAAACCCATATAAAATGTAAAAATTGTTAAGGAAATCTACCGAATAACGAAAAACATAATTCCAGGTAAAATATCATAAAAAAAAAAATAATAAAATTGCTTAAAAAATTTGTAATATTATTTATAGTATTTTACACAAAAAAATAAATTAATTAAACTCGTATGCAAATCGCCTCATATTATACCCATATGGATGACATTAAAAATGAAATTCATAATATTTTAAAAAGATAAATTTTTTACATAAACAAAAAAATTTATGTATTTCGAAATTTCTCCTTAAATTGGAGAAAAAAACATATATAGAGAGAAATATACACATATATATATATTGTGTTCGCTTTATTTTGCATGACTTTCTTATTGCCATTCCTTAGGTTCAATAAATTTTGTCATATTCTTAAATCGATAAATATTATATATGTATATACACCTAGAAATACAAATGCTTATATATGAATTTGTTTACATATTCGCTTTCATACAATCAAAATTTCCGTAAAAAAAAATATATATTTAGCATTCTCTCTAATTAAAAATTTGCAAAGAGACTTTTATTTAATATATTCATCGAATTCATATGTGCAACATCAAATAGTGTATATAGAAATGTATTAGTAAAATTTAAATGATTTCTGTTTTGTATTTTTTAGTTAAAATATTTGAGGTACTATTATCAGAGTCGTAATTTTTCGGCGGGGAATAATTAGATCTCTTTTTTTCGAATAACGTAGTGCCAGATTTTTCTAAATATTTATGCGTTGAATCATGTGACGGCCAATCACTTTCTTTCTCCTCTTGCCATAAATCAACTGATTTTTCAGATAACATATCCATCGATTTTTGCTCTTCTATATCTGTGCTTTTTTTGTTCTTTTTGAAAAAATCCCTTATATCAAGATTTTTTCTGTTACTTCCACTATTTATCAGTGCTTTATATTCAGATGACCTTCGTCTAATCTTAGGTGTATTCACAAGAGATGTTGGATACGATTTATTAGTATCATTTGTTAAGTCTAGCATAAATTGATCAAATTTACTAACTTCTTTTACATTTAGTGAATCTTCAGTACCATTTAATGCTGTAGTTAGAGTATTCCATTTTCTGTTAATAATTTTCCAAACAACTTCATCAATAGTATTTTGTGCAACTAAGTAATGTATATTTACTGTATCATGTGTTGTTCCAATTCTATGTGCTCGATCTTCTGCTTGTATCATTTGCCCAGGAACCCAATACAGTTCTCCAAAAACAACAGTATTAGCTGCTGTTAAATTTAAACCTACACCACAAGCAGTAATAGATAATAAAGCAATTCTAATTTTTTCATCACTTTGAAAATTTTTAATATATATTTCTCTTTTATCTATTGGTGTTAAACCATCGACTCTTATAAAACCCAGTTTTTTTTCTTTTAAAAATTCGTCGATTTCATCCATAACTAATTTATGATGACAAAATAATAAAAATTTAATATCTGCATCAATCAAATATGTAATATATTCCTTTATAGCTTTAACTTTTGCATAACCAGTCATTTTAAATAATTGAGAAATTGTTATATTTTCTTCATCATTATTATCGCGATTTGAATTAAAATCGTTAAACCTAGATAAGTTAATATTATCAAGATCATTAATATTTATATTTTTTTTGCTTTCTAATTTTTTAGAATATATTAAAATTTCACTCAATTCGTTAGGAGGTATTTCAATAGGAATTTTTGATCGTAATTTGTCTGGTAATTCCTTTAACACATCTTTTTTTAACCTTCTTATCATAATAGTGTTTGTTAAAAATAAATGTAACTCTTCAGTGTGCTTACAACCAACATATTCTATTTTTCTAGTGTATATATTTTTATCTTTATAACAATATCTATCACAAAATTCATTATAATTAAATAAATTAGGTATTATACTAGAAACTTGCTCATATAATTCTGATGGCTTATTTAATGCAGGTGTACCCGATAATAATACACATCTTTTTGCACTTTTTATTATAGGTACTATTGCTTTAGTTCTTTTTGAAAAAGAATTTTTTAGATAATGTGATTCATCACAAACAATACATTTATATTTATTTTGATACTTATCATTTTTTGTAATTAATTCATAAGAAATTATAATCATTTTAGTATTACGAGGTATATCCATTTTACCACTTTTTATAACACATATTTCGTTTTCTTCAATTAAATGAGGTAGCCATCTTAACGCCTGATCTTTCCATTGAAATCGAATAGATGATGGACATATTACTATGAAAGGCCAATCTTTGTTATAAAATGCCATTAAAGCTAATGCTTGTAGTGTTTTTCCTAAACCCATTTCATCACCTATTAATACTCTTCCATTTTTTTTTAGACCAAAATGTACTCCTTCTTTTTGAAAATTTTTTAATTCTTCAGATAATTTTTCACCTAATAAGTTATTTAAATTATCATAATGTACTTTAGTATATGAACACATTGTATTCGTTAATATATTTGCAGTTACTTCAGATATTTTTTGGGGTTGTGAAAATTTCGAATAATTTTGAAAACATTTTAATAAAAAATTAGGTATACTATGTATACCTCCTAATATTGTGCATTTCTCTGCTAAATTATTTAACACATATTCATATTTATCTGATTCAAAAGTTACACAAGAATAATTATTAATCTTTTTTAATGTTGGATTAAATTCAGATAGTATTTTAAAAAGTTCTTTTGGTACAAAATTTTTAAAATTGGAATATTTTTTATTATTATTGTCTTTTTGCACTATTTTAAAGCTATCACTGTTGAATATTTCAAACGCCACAATTATATCTAATTCAGGTTTATCCTCCTCCTTATTATTATTATACCTATTGGCTATTTCGTTCATTATATTTTGCTCATAAAGCTTGTGTTCTGAACTATTCATTTTGTTCACACTGTTTTTATTATCATATCCATTTTGTTTGTAATTGAAATTTCCATTTGTGTTTTTATCAGTTTTATATTTATTTCCATTCCCATAATAATTATCATTTCCATAATTGTTGCTGTTCCCATATTTATTACTATATTCGGTGTACTCCGTATTTGTATCTCCATCATTTCCACCTTGTTCTTCTTTTCGTAAAACATAATTTTTAAACTCAATTAAAGATCCTGTAGGATTTTCAAGATTTTTAACCCATGTTACATAGGATTTATGTTTTTCAAAAACTTCTTCAAATGTCTTTCCTTTATATTTCCCGAAATTAAATGTCTCCATTTTTTTTTCATATATTCTCCAATAAATTATAAATTATCAATACCCAATTTTATAATATTAAATTGGATATTTTATATTATCACCTTTTCAATGCACAGTTTATAATGTGCTTCCCTTTATTTTTCTCTTCCAAAATATGCCCCCCAAATATGTATATCACCAAGGATTTATTTCTTTAGTCTGAAGTCATTAAAAAATGGAAATTAAAATATTAATTTTTTTTTTAATAAATCTCGGATTAAGTGTGTTATATTCTTTTTGATTTATTTTACAATTTTATGCGTGCAAGAAAATGAAACTTGCTGTGTAAAAACATTTTCTTTGCATTTTTTAAACTTTTTATTATTTCCCAGCCCCTGAGTTCAAAAGCTTTTTTCCTTTTGATTTCCAAAAAATAATTAACAATTATATATACATATTATATCCTCAAGATATCGCTAATATTGTTTAAATCCCTTAAGACATACGCGTAATGCATATATGCATACAAATGAAACTTTTCAAAATTTTGGAGTATTAAAAACGAATATCAATTAAGTATGAGTTTGCTTAATATTTTTTTAATCACATTTAACAATTCCTTTAAAAAATAAAATTAAATAAATTCTTTCAAAAAATTTTATGTAAATATTCCTTTCGTATTAATTTAATGCATTAATGCTGAAATTAAAACTTTATGCATATTTATTTTATTTATATATAATTACATTTTTTTTCCTATTTTACTTTACCTTATGTGACAAATAATCACAATATTAATAAATTATATATTCAGACAGCGAAATTAAAAAATATATTTTTTTTAATTTAAATTATATATTTCTTTTTTTCTTAAAATTTTATTTTTCTTACTATATATCATTTAAAAAAAGCCAATTTCTCTTTTAAGATGACATAACAAAAATATCAAACTGTTAAAAATTATTCTTAATGATTGTTTATATTTTATAAAAAAAAAAAAAAAAGTAAAACATCCATTAATTTTTATCACAATAATCATATTTATGCAAAACTATTATGGGATAATTTACACAAAAAACAACATACGAAAAAATGCATTTTATGTAGGTAAATTCACAAGGAAATAAACTCTTGTGATCTCTATAATGTAGCCTATTTCTAAAAATAAAATAATGTTTACAAATAACCGGATATATAAAATGAATTAATGTAAGAATAAATTAACGAATAAATAATATATGCTACTTTTGCTAGTATGCAAAAAAAAAAATTGCTAAATACACATTGTAAAGAATACGATAAAATTTAACTTAACAATGTCCAATGCATAATATTGCTAGGAAGAACAAAAAAAGGATAAATATATATATTACTTAACAAACATATCACGCTCGTTCCATTTTTGCTGAATTTTCGAAATATCAATGTTCATAAGAATTTTAAAATCACTATACAATTCCTTGTTTAACTTTTTTGATATTATATGTGCTAATAAAAACGGTTCCTTAAATAAATTTTTATCTTTTTTATACAGATTGGATAGTTTCATATATATATATTTTGTGAAGAAAAATTTATAATGGTGAAAAACATGCCAATAATATACTGTCGAAACGCAGAAAGAACCCAAATGTAAAACTATGATATCTTTTTCGATATAATGTTTTGAGGAATTCGAAAAATTGTCACACACATTTTTTAAAACAAAGGATAAATTGCTATCTCTATCATTATTATTACTTGTGAAAAAACTATATGTCGTTTTCATTTTATGAGATTCTTTCTTTTTTTGGAATCTTTTCTCATCAATATCACCAGTATATCTATAACCTTTTGATTTTTCATATTTATTTAAATAATTTTGAATATATTTTTCATGCTTTTCAATGACATGACTGTCTATAGTAGTTTTTGTATCAATCTGTATTAGCAAATTATTATAAAGTTTTTCATTCTGATTTTTTATAAATAACTTATTTGCTTCTTTAATTTTACGCATTTTAGTATCATCCTCAAATCTACTATTTGAGATTTTTGCCGGATCTATTAAAGTGGTCAACCCTATTTGACCAAAGTATTCATAATTGTTAATTTTCATGAAATTATAAAAAGAATTTTTCCATAAATCTGATGATTTATAGAATGGCTTAATAAAAAATACGGGACATGCATATGTGAGTTTTCTATTACAACAACTACAATATGCATTATTATATTCTAAATGTGATATAAATATATTTGCATAGTTCTTTAAAATATTTTTAAATTGTGTATCAAAGGGATGCGACTCAAATTGATCTCTTTTTGATAATATTTTATTTTCAATTTTTTTTATATAATTTTCATAATAATTCTCATCTTTAATGTTTCGAATTTTGCAAAGGGTTTTTAAGAAATCATAATTACTATAACCTTCTTCATTTTTTGCATGTTCATATAAATTAGCCATAATATCATTATTTAATATTTTATATATAATATTATCGTTTATTTCCTTTTTTATTTTTTTTTTTTCATATTTTTTCTTATAGTCAAATACATAATCTCTATCATCATCACTCGATCTATTTATCAACAAATCCTCTTCATCAAATTCATTACTTTCACCTTCTTCAAAATTATAAATATTTTCTTCATCTTCACTATCATTTACATAACTATTATTATCTTTACTAGATTCAGTATCTCTTAATAATGTTTTCCCCTCCAATAGGTGCTTGTTTTTATTATCTGTTTTTAAATCTTCGATTTCAAAAACTTGTTCGTTATTTTCTTTACATATATTATTATCATTATTTTCGTTTTCTTCTTTGTTTTTATTCACTATTTCGAGATCGTTACTACTACAAGCAGTATCACTATCGCTATCACTTAAGACATATTTTTTTTTTTTTTTTTTAGCTTGATTATCTGTTTTTCCCCCATTTTGGCACTCATTGTAATTATTATCGGAACGTATTTCCTTTTCTTCATCTTCTTTTATACTATTTTCTAAATCGATTATATTTTCGGATAATTTTTTAAGATTTTTTTTTTTCTTCTTCGTTGCACTACCACCTTTTATTGTTTCGTTTTCTTCTTCTTTGTCTGATTCTTCAGAATTATTAAAACATTCATGTAATGACTTTTTTTTAATTATTTTGTTATAAATATTTCCATAGTTTTCTTTTAACCGCATTTTTGCATTCTTTACATTTTCTGAAATATGAAAATAATCACTATCATATTTCAAATTCGGAGATAGTAGAGATAAAATAATAAATTCGATGTACAGTCTCATTGTTTTTTTTATACTTAGAGAACTGCATTGAAATTTATTATCATTCCAATTTTGTTCATTAAACAATTTCAAATGTAATTCATATTCATATGAATGGTTATCATCATTACTATTATCTTCATATTCTGATCCATCATCATAAAAGCTATTTTCTTTGCTATTCAGATAATGACTATTACTGTAAAAATCGTCGTTCTGTGAATTATATGAATCATCAATAGTGTTGTAATTATATTTTTTGGGGGGTGTTTTCTTTTCTTTTTTCCTCTTCTTATTATATTTTGATATTTTCTTTTTTTTATTTCGCATTTTCCTATTTATACTATCACTATTGTCACTCGAACTACTTTTCGTATTATTTGTTGAGGTCTCTTTCGATTCGGTTTCACTAAATAAAGTTATTACTGGAATGCTATTTAATAATTGATTATTATTTTGTTTTTCTTTGTTAATTTTTTCGTCAGAACCATCTCTAATTAAGAAAAAGTCTGGAGAACCAAGATAAGCAATTTTTTCATTAATTTTCTTCTTACCATTACTACTACCACTGCAACTATTTGTGCTATTCCGACTTTTATCACCTTTATCTGTAAAATATTTATTGCTTTCTTTTTTATCTTCTATATAAATACACTTAGTTTGTTTAGTATAACTATCATTTTTAATTAAGGATTTTATATTTTGATTACAATCATTGTCTAAGTTACACAAATCAGTATATTCTTTATAATTTTCATCCTTTAATTCTGTTGCATTACACATATTATCCTTTTCCTTCTCTTCGTCATTTTCGTCTTTATCTTCTCCTTCTGTATTTTCTTCATCTTCTTCGTCGCTGTCAATTTTTTTTTTTTTTTTTTTTCTTCTTTTTCCGTTTTCCTTAATAACTATATTATCATCATAAGCTCCATCAGAGCTACTATCAGTATTTATTATTTTTTTCAATCGATTTTTAGTTTTTATTATACTTTTATTTAAATCATCATCATTTAATTTACTTACATTTGTTATATTCAGTCCCTTTGTTAAAGCATATAATTTTTTTTTTCTCACCCCACTACTATTTTTATCAACAAATTCCTTTTCCTTATGCTTATCATTGTCTTCTGCACAAACACTTGAAGATTTTTTACTATGAACTGAATGTATGTCACAATCACCTTTTAATTTTGTACTATGATAATTGATATTTATCATATTTTTAAGAATATTATATCCGCAAAATATATATTATCCTATATATTTACATTTATTTATGTATTTTGGAGGAATGTTAACTTATCCATAATTTATATATTTTTTAATATATTACCCTTTTTTTTTGCTAATCATAGTTTCTATTTAAAAGTTATTAAAAAGGAGAGGCAATAAATTCGAAAAAAAATAAATGATAAAATTTGAGATTCTATTAAAAAAAAATGAAAAATTACTCGTTAAAAAAAAAATAAATAAAATAAAACCTACAAATAAAACCGTATTATAAATAAAAATATAATAATGCAACGAATAATATAGCAAGTAAAAAATATAGCAAGTAAAAATATAGCAATAAAAATATAGCAATAAAAATATAGCAATAAAAATATAGCAATAAAAATATAGCAATAAAAATATAGCAATAAAAATATAGCAAGTAAAAATATAGCAAGTAAAAAATATTTGTATTCCTTTCCCTTCCAACACCCAAAAGAAGAGTAAAAAAAGGAAAATGCTATTTATGTAGCTACAAAAAAGGAAACACACAATATGATAATTTAAATCGAAGTACGATCTAATAATACATTAATATATATTATATATATCGTAAGTATGGCAAAGTCCTTTACATGCATTTATACATATATATAAATACGTAACACAAAGAAATTTAATTTACAATATGGCTAAAACATGCCATGGAATATTTTTTTTAATATATTAAATCGAAGGCAAAATAAAAAAATGTATTATATATAAAGTTCTTTAAATGAAGAATAATATTTTAGTATACACACAATATGTTTATTTATATATTGCACATTTTTTTATTACTACAATCTTCATATACTTTAATTAAAGTAATAAATAACTTCACAACCAATTACACTTATTGCTATATCATTATTACTACTTCTGTTTTTCATTTTTTTTGGAAAAAAATATATTATAAAATGTTTTTAATTTTGTATATTTTGCTAATACAATTCTTTTACTTTTTATGAGTACTATTTGTATTACTACCCGTATTATATGTGAATAACAATTAGATAATATGGTACGACCCATAAATTGTTTTTTGTTCTTTTTTAAAGGCCTATACAGGTTATAATAACATTTTTCAAGTTACTAAAAACAACAGAATATTTTCTTTATTCTTGAACAAGTATAGACTCACAAACTTCAAACTATATTGTAAAAACCAAACACTTTTCTCCACACATATATATTTATATTATATTGATTTATATATCAAAATTGTTAATTTGGTTGATTTATGCTGAAAATAAATCATGCAGTCAATTTGATAGTTTATGGAGAATGCAAAATTTTTTCCAACAATACATTGCCATGACCCAATGTTTTCATTTTTCAAATTTTCTTTTATATTTAAATAATCGTCATCATTTAAATTGTCTTTATTTAGTAGCTCATCATTATCACACTTCATTTTTATCTGACTTGCTATGTCTTTCTCGAACTTATTTTCTTTAATTGCCTTTAAACTTATTTTGGATATTTTTTCGCAATTTTCGCTACTCATGCAAATACCTTTTATTTCGAATAGGGAAGAATATTTTTTTTTCTGTGCAGACTCCATTTTTTAAAGGTGTATAAAAATCAGCATTAAATAAAATATTTAAAATTATAAAATTCAACACATTAAAATATAGAAGGATTATACATAACGAAGTGGTTTATATGTAATGTAAAACGAATAAGGTAAAATAATACCAAACTTTAATAAAATTTATTTTTTTAATAAAAAAATAGGGTATATAGATATTTTTTATACTATTCCAGTTTTATATAAATAATCGAAATATTCCCATATTAGTACGAATGTGTATATTTTTATTATATTATTTAAATTTTCCTACATAAAATACAATCAAATAATAAGAAACGAGGCAAAATCATAGCTTGTCTCTTGTGTAATTAAATTGGAAATAAAAAAAAATGCTATTATTAAAAGAGACATACAAAGTTAATAGACAAATATTTCAAAATATATGAATAAAACAATCGAAAAATGCAAAAGAATAAGCAAATATACAAAAATAAAAAAATAATATAATATCCAAATTATGTTAACTATAAATAATATGATTTAAAAGAGAGAAAACAATCTTTATATTAAAAAAATAAGAGTATAAATCCGCATATGCACATACATAAAACATTCTTCCACTATCTTCCTTCTTTGTATGATGCATATTTTTTTATAATGAAATACGAGTATTAATATACAGGATTAAAATAATTTACATTTACAAAAAAAGAAGAAACAAATATATAAGCATGAAAAATATAAACGGTATTATTACTATTAAAAAATAGATATATAAGTACTTATCTATATAATTGTGTACACTAAACTAAAACGCTTAAGCATATACAACTATAAATAAGGTGATGTTAACTATATAAATTTATATTATAAATCATCGGAAATTATATTCATTTAATTTTTACTAATATTTTTATACAATTGTTTGTATCTTTATATGTTAAATATACTCTTTATGTATTGAAGTCTTCTACTAAGGGGGACATAATTTTGTATATTATTTTTTTGGGCTGATAACCATATTTTCAATAAATTTATAAAGGGTGTACCTTTTTTTTGAAACGTCAAAAGTATACGGATTCTTAATAAAATATCCTTTTTCACAAATTTTGTATTTTTCCATATATACTCTATCAATGTGTTGAATTTTTTTTCCATTATATGCTCTAAGTTAATATTATCACCTTTATATTCTTCAAACCAATTACATAACAAAACGGCAATTTGTTTTAAATCAGTATCATAGCTATTTAAATTATTTCCCATATAATCATAAGAAATAGAATCGATGATATTTTTTTTTAATTCACCATAATCATGTACGTCATTTTTAAATATGCTAATACATAACTCAACAAATTCTTTATTTCTGTCTGTTGTTATCTCATCCTGAAATAAATATTTCAGTGCCTCCTCTAAATACTTTTTACTATCTTCATTTAATAAATAATTTTTATTCATCCATTTTAGTTTTTTCATATTAAATACTATAGAAGATTTATTTACCATATGTATATTAAAGTGCTCTATAAGTTCATCTAAGGTATAAAATTCTCTAAAAGTAAAACATAATAAAATATATTATACATAATGTTAAAAGAAATAATATGAATTATCCTCATGTGTATAAAATTGAACATATGTGTGTAATATTCTAAAATAATTTATCTCAATCAATATTATAAACAATCAAATTACCTCGTCGAAATGGGGCTCCATCCAAGAGTAGCCAAATAATTAACAACACATTCTGGCTTAAATCCTTCTTCCCTAAAATATAATCATATGAATAATATAAACCCAATCAATATAATTCAATATATATTACTTACACTAAACCATAGATCAACCAATGAAAATAATATATGTGACATTAACATGTATATAAATATATGTACCTTAAATTTCTAATTAAATATTCATTGTTTCTCTTGCTAATTTTTTTTTTATCTAAATTTGTTATAACAGGTATATGGGCATAATAAGGGATTTTCCCATTTAAGGCTTCTATCACTAATATTTGTCTGCATAAATGTGAAAAAAATCCCATGTTTTATTTATCCATTTATTTATTTGTAATATTACATATCATTTTATAGTAATCAAAATATTAACATACATATATCTTTATAACTTACTTGAATGTGTTGGAAATATGTTCAACCCCCCTTATAACATGAGATATTTTCATTAAATGGTCATCTACTGAAACTGCAAAATTATAGGTTGGTAAAAAGTTACTTCTTAAAATAATAAAATCTTCGTCTACAATTTCTTCTATATTATTTTTTAAAATGTCGTTTAGTACAACTTTTCTTCCAATTGGCGATTTAAATCTTATTGCATATAATTTATTTTCTCCTAAATATTTATTTATAGTATCATCATTTAGGTGTCTACATTTCCTATCATATATATACTTTTTTTTCATAGCTTTTGTCTGCAAAAATTGAGAAAAACAGCTCACAAAAGTTATTGTATACCTGATTGATGCTTACATTTGTATATATATGCACTTTTTTTTAGTTATTATATAATTATTGGAATACCATTTCCTTTTTTTCATTAAGTTCATCTTTTGTGCAAAAACAATAATAAGCTTTTCCTTCCTTAACAAAATCATGGGCAATTTTTCTAAAACGGTATTATAATGCACATTTTTCAAGTATTTTAAAATTGTAACTTTCCAATTGACTATGAAGTGATATATATGCAGCCATACATGCTATCCCATATTATATACATGCGTATATAAATATATTTTGAGTAGCTTTATTAGCGTCATAATATGTATAGGCGGTTATTGAAAATGATAGATTTATCTTTTTTTATTTTCACACTTACTTGTATTTTTCCATATTTTCGGATTGTTTATATGGCCCTTCATCCCAATCCAAATTCATCCATCTGTTATTAATGTTCAAAAAGAAGTATATGTATGGGTCATAAATTATAAAAAAATATTTTTTTTTTTCAAAATATAACTGAATATATGCATTATATATGTAATCATTGTAAAATTTTCTTTTTTGAAGAGGTAATTTTTATCATTTTTTACTTTAGATCCTTAATTATTTCACTCAATGAATCCTTTGTATTTCTATTCGTGTCTGTGTCTTCCAATCGAAATATCACTTTTCCATTCATCTGTTTTGCCAAAATATAGTTATATAAAAATGTTCTACACCCCCCTACATGTAAAAATCCAGTTGGACTTGGAGCAAATCGAAATCGAGGTGTATTTATAGGCGAATCGCCAATTTGATTATCATATTTTTTACAAGCGCATTTGTTCTTATATTTATAGTTGGTTGTTTTAATATTATTTAATATAAAACTTAAATCACCATTTTTATAATATAATAATCTTACTGGCCATTTTTCATTGATTACGAATTCAGACTTAAACTTACTTTGTGATTCAGTTGCGCAACTTATAAATACGCTAGCTAAAAGAAAAATTAATTTCATATTTAAGCATCATACCACTTTTTCCTCATTATTAAAAACAAAAATTACTTAGAAAATATTATAATATTATAATATTAAAATATGTTATCATATAAAAAATCAAATATATATATAATAATTAATAATGGAAATAAAAATAAAATAGCTAAATAATTACATATATATTGACAAAAAAAGCAAGGATAAAATACCCCAAATATAATTATGTACAAAAATATTAACTATAAATAATTCTATTGTAAATCCTTATAAATTATCAGTAATACTTCAAAGAAAATATTCATACAAGTCTCTATAAAATTAAAATTATTTTACTGATACCAAAATAATCAATACATTTACCATCTCATGATTTACATTTTTAACAGCTTTATAGTATATAATATTTGTGTGTAAATTTTTTTTATGTATTATGTTATTAAAGAATATTATAGGGGCAATAATATATTCATTTATCATACCTTAAAATTAAATATGATGTTTCTGTTGGTTTAATACGTTAATACTTATATAAATAAACACATTGCAATGATAGTCTTTATGCTAACATACTAAACATATAAATACCTTTATCAAAAAGGATTGTAATAAAAATTATTATTTTGTTATTTATAATAATATATAAAAACCTTATTAGCGTAAACATTTTATAATTATTAAAGGACAAATTTCGAAAGCAAAAAAAATAAAAAAAGACATAACCTCGAAACAAATAAGTATTATTCTAAGACCTTGTGACCAAATTTAATTCATACTATTAATAATAAAAAATATTTAAATAAAATATTTCCTTTTTTATAATAAAATATATTTTTAATTTCTATTTATTTAACAATTTTTAAAGTTATATTCATATGTATATATATCAAGAAAAAACTCACATATATATATAAATGAAGTTTTCTTTATTTAAATATTAAAATTTTTTATTTTCTACTAGTATGTGGTGATGTAGGGAAAAAATATATAGTGTAAAACTACTACCGTATTTATGTAAGGGGCATTTGTTTCACTTAATAAATTGTAATTTAATTATGTTTTTTTAATATACTTGTATTTATATAGAACATATATATTTAAGAAAATATACATATATATATATATAACCCAATTGATTGCACACAAATATATGTGTATAATATGTAACTCAATTAAGTGTTAAAATTGTTTATTTTTTTGCTGGTGCTTTGGCTGAGACAGCTCCGGGTTCTTTCTTTTCAACAGATTTAATAATACCGACGGCAATGGTTTGTCTCATATCTCTAATAGCAAATCTTCCTAATGGTGGGTACTCAGTGAAAGTTTCAACAACCATAGGTTTCTTTGGCTCTAAAGTAACTAAAGCTGAATCTCCTGATTTGATAGCTTTTGGGTTTTCTTCAACAACTTTTCCTGAACGTTTATCGATTTTAGAGTCGATATTTAAAAATTTACAAGAAATGTGGGATGTGTGACAATCTAAAACTGGGGTATAACCGTTTTTGATTTCACCAGGGTGATTTAAGATAATAACTTGTGCTGTAAATTTAGAGCATCCCTTAGCTGGTTCATTCTTGGTATCTGAAGCAACGTATCCTCTTTTAATTTCTTTAACTGATACGTTTTTAACGTTAAATCCAATGTTATCTCCTGGTCTGGCTTCTTCTAATACTTCTTTGTGCATTTCAACAGATTTACATTCCGAAACAACAGCGGATGGAGCGAAGTTTAATACCATACCAGCTTTTAAAATACCAGTTTCAACACGACCTACAGGGACAGTACCGATACCACCGATTTTGTATACACCTTGTAATGGAATTCTTAATGGTTTGTCATATGGTCTTTTGGGTGGTTCCATAGTATCCAAAGCTTCAATAAGGGTTCTTCCCTTATACCATGGGGTTTTATCTGATTTTTCAATTAAGTTATCACCTTCAAAACCGGATATTGGGATAAAGTCAACTTTATCGGCTTGATATCCTACCTTCTTTAAGTAATCCTTAACTTCCTTCTTGATTTCTTCATAACGATCTTCTGAATATTTAACTGTATCCATCTTGTTAACACCAACAACAATTTGTTTAACTCCTAAAGTAAAGGCTAACAAAGCATGTTCTTTGGTTTGACCTTCCTTGGAGAAAGCACCTTCAAAACCACCAACTTCAGCTGGAACAACTAATAATGCAACATCAGCTTGAGAGGTACCAGTAATCATATTTTTAATAAAATCTTTGTGACCTGGTGCATCAATAACTGTGAAGAAATATCTTGGGGTTTCAAATTTCCATAAAGCGATATCAATAGTAATACCTCTTTCTCTTTCGGCCTTAAGTTTATCTAAAACCCATGCATATTTGAAACTACCCTTTCCCATTTCAGCTGATTCCTTTTCGAACTTTTCAATAGTTCTTCTATCAATACCTCCTAATTTGTAAATAATGTGACCAGTAGTTGTGGATTTACCACTATCGACATGCCCGATGACGACTAAGTTAATGTGAGTTTTTTCCTTTCCCATTTTTATAAAATTTTAATTTATTTATAAAAAATATATATTTTTTATATATTTATTTTATATTTTATATTTTGAAATATTTTTAAAATTAAATTTATTTTTTATTATATACTTTAAAAATGGCAGTTATTAAAAAATAAGAATAAAATTATGATTATTTTTAATTGGTGTTTTTATGTTTTTTTTTGTTATATAATATTAAATTTTAATTTGGAGAAAATGTTTATTGTATTCGTTATAATAACATAATATTTATTTCATTTAAATTTTTAGAAATACACGTATATATTTTTTTTTTTTCAACTCTATACATATGTACTTATGTGTATAAATTATTAAAATAAATAAAAATATTATAAAATGCATATAATGTAGGAGATAAAATATATATCAATATTTATACAATGTCATTGCAGGTGTAAAATCCTCGGAGTATAAAAAAATAAAATGGATTATTTAAAAAAAAGGTACTGCATAAAACATTTAATTTGATGTTTGTAGATGAGTTAAGCTTAATTCTTTTCGAGCTCTTTATGCTTAAGTTTACAATTTAATATCCGTACTTTAAGTATTTTTTGTAATATCCATGATATTGTGCTTTAAATGCTCACCCCTCAAAGCACCAGTAATATTTTCATCCACTGAAATACCATTAAATTTTTAAAAAAATACTATGCATATAACGTTATACATATAAACGTAAAACACCATGTAAACCAAAAAATATATAAAAATTTGTAAAAAATAAATATGCACTAAATATAAGCTACTTATGCATAAAAATTAAAGTGCCCTTTATTAACTAGTCGTAATTATTTATATTTCTATGTTATAAAAAAATCCTCATATAATAATATAATTAATATATGTAATATTTTTTTTATTTTATAATTTTAATATAAAATAATATATAAATTAAAAAAATAAATATAATTGTTGTGAAACAAAAAACGTAATTTTTTTCATTCGCCTTCAACATTTAAATTTATTTTAATATTTTATAAAATATATATACTTTGTGTATAAATATATAAAAACATATATTTGTTTATAATTAAATTAAAATTTTGTAAAAATGGGAAAGGAAAAAACTCACATTAACTTAGTCGTCATCGGGCATGTCGATAGTGGTAAATCCACAACTACTGGTCACATTATTTACAAATTAGGAGGTATTGATAGAAGAACTATTGAAAAGTTCGAAAAGGAATCAGCTGAAATGGGAAAGGGTAGTTTCAAATATGCATGGGTTTTAGATAAACTTAAGGCCGAAAGAGAAAGAGGTATTACTATTGATATCGCTTTATGGAAATTTGAAACCCCAAGATATTTCTTCACAGTTATTGATGCACCAGGTCACAAAGATTTTATTAAAAATATGATTACTGGTACCTCTCAAGCTGATGTTGCATTATTAGTTGTTCCAGCTGAAGTTGGTGGTTTTGAAGGTGCTTTCTCCAAGGAAGGTCAAACCAAAGAACATGCTTTGTTAGCCTTTACTTTAGGAGTTAAACAAATTGTTGTTGGTGTTAACAAGATGGATACAGTTAAATATTCAGAAGATCGTTATGAAGAAATCAAGAAGGAAGTTAAGGATTACTTAAAGAAGGTAGGATATCAAGCCGATAAAGTTGACTTTATCCCAATATCCGGTTTTGAAGGTGATAACTTAATTGAAAAATCAGATAAAACCCCATGGTATAAGGGAAGAACCCTTATTGAAGCTTTGGATACTATGGAACCACCCAAAAGACCATATGACAAACCATTAAGAATTCCATTACAAGGTGTATACAAAATCGGTGGTATCGGTACTGTCCCTGTAGGTCGTGTTGAAACTGGTATTTTAAAAGCTGGTATGGTATTAAACTTCGCTCCATCCGCTGTTGTTTCGGAATGTAAATCTGTTGAAATGCACAAAGAAGTATTAGAAGAAGCCAGACCAGGAGATAACATTGGATTTAACGTTAAAAACGTATCAGTTAAAGAAATTAAAAGAGGATACGTTGCTTCAGATACCAAGAATGAACCAGCTAAGGGATGCTCTAAATTTACAGCACAAGTTATTATCTTAAATCACCCTGGTGAAATCAAAAACGGTTATACCCCAGTTTTAGATTGTCACACATCCCACATTTCTTGTAAATTTTTAAATATCGACTCTAAAATCGATAAACGTTCAGGAAAAGTTGTTGAAGAAAACCCAAAAGCTATCAAATCAGGAGATTCAGCTTTAGTTACTTTAGAGCCAAAGAAACCTATGGTTGTTGAAACTTTCACTGAGTACCCACCATTAGGAAGATTTGCTATTAGAGATATGAGACAAACCATTGCCGTCGGTATTATTAAATCTGTTGAAAAGAAAGAACCCGGAGCTGTCTCAGCTAAAGCACCAGCAAAAAAATAAAAGCTTAATTATATAATGGTTTTTACACTTTTATTATATTACGTGCATTAAAAGTTTTTTTTTATATATCATATTTTATACATAAACTTTTTATTTTTTTTCAACAATTAAAATGTTGAATTAAGTATATTTTATATATTTTTGTAGTTATTATAATAAATAATGCAAACATATGTGAATATATATACCTATTAAACACATTAATATATATATAAAGAAACGCACGTTAATTGTAAAGTATTCTTATGAACTATAAATTAATTTTAATATTAATAGCTTCATTATTATTATTTTTTTTTATTATAGCTAGTAATAATGGTTAAAAATTTAATTATCAAATTTATTTATTTTTAAATAACAAAAATAATGTATAGAAAGAAAAACATATAAACAAATATAAGCAATGCGACAATATTTTCATGAGCATTGTGCATAAATTGTATTTATTAAATTTTATAGAAATAAATATAGCTTATAAAAAGTTTTTTTTTTTTTTTTTTTTTTTTATACATTGAATATTAATATACAAGACAATTTTCGCTAGTTATAATATCTTTACTAATATATTTGTTTTATTTTTTATTCATTGTAATGATAAGGTAATAAGAAAATTTACATAGGTAAAAGCACAATATTTGTGATTTTTACTTATAAATAAAAAATGGAAAAATACCATGGTTTGGAAAAAATTGGAGAAGGTACATATGGTGTAGTGTACAAAGCGCAAAACAGTGATGGGGAGTCATTTGCATTAAAAAAAATAAGATTAGAAAAGGAAGATGAAGGAATTCCATCAACTGGTTAGAATGATATAATAATTTTTAATATATAATTTCAATTTAATACTGTAGAAAATGATTTATTATATGTACACATATATTACATACACAATAGTATGTTATGCATATGTGAATTATTTATAATAAAAATGTTGGATTAGTGTGTATAAAATAAATTAGTATGTCGTTCTTTATATTCTATTATAATAAATATATACATGTGGGTCTGTATTATATATTTAATTTAAATATTTCCGCCTTTCATTATGTGTAGCCATTAGAGAAATTAGTATTTTAAAAGAGTTAAGGCACTCAAATATAGTTAAGTTGTATGATGTCATACATGCTAAAAAAAGACTAATATTGGTCTTTGAGCATCTAGACCAAGATCTCAAGAAACTTATAGATGTTTGTGATGGTAAAAATTAATAATAAAAACCTTTTTAAATGTTTACTTTTTTATAAATGCATTGAATATGTGCATATTATTGCATTTATTTATAAAATAATATATATAATTCCTTTTTATACCTTTTAAAGGAGGACTAGAATCAGTTACAGCAAAATCGTTTTTATTGCAACTTCTAAATGGCATTGCATATTGTCATGAACATCGAGTGTTACATCGTGATTTGAAACCACAAAATTTATTAATAAATAGAGAAGGTGAATTAAAAATTGCTGATTTTGGGCTTGCAAGGTAATCATTAAATTTCCTATTTTAAAAACTAAACCCATCACCAAAGATATTTCTACTGACACAAATATATGTAATATATTTATAAGAAGATGAGACTTATAATTAATGAGAAAATATATCTCCAATTCATATGATATTCAAAAATACATATATTAATATTTTTTCAATATTAAAAATACAGAGCCTTTGGAATACCTGCTCGAAGGTATACTCATGAAGTTGTAACATTATGGTATAGAGCCCCAGATATTTTAATGGGGTCAAAGAAATATTCAACTCCAATTGATATATGGAGTGTTGGATGCATATTTGCTGAGATGGTAAATGGTAGGCCATTGTTTCCAGGGGTATCTGAAACAGATCAACTTATGAGAATATTCAAAATATTAGGAACTCCAAATTCTCAAAATTGGCCTGATGTTTTTAAACTCCCGAAATATGATCCTAATTTTCCAGTTTATGAGCCTTTGCCATGGGAAACATTTGTAATTTTTTTTTGTATAGTTATATTTTGTGTATTATAATATTTGATTATTGAATCAATTGTCTACATATAATATCTATGCAAATATATACATATACAATTTGTTTACACATTACATATATTATCCTTAGATAAAGGGATTAGATGATACTGGAATTGATTTACTCTCAAAAATGCTCAAACTGGATCCCAACCAAAGAATTACTGCGAAGCAAGCGATAGAGCATCCTTATTTTAAAGAAACTAATTAATAGTCTTATTCCGTTGTTTAATGTAGATTTTGTATGCAATAACATTTGTAGCTACTTTTTATTATATTTTTTTTAATAAAAATAAATTAAACCCGTTTATTTTTATATATTACATATACACAAATTAATCATTTTATATTTCATCATATAAACCCATCATTATTAAAAATACAAAATTTATTGTTTTTAAAACTAATTAGAATATATATATCAAATTATTTTAACTTTGCTATTGCAATTTTTTTATTATTAATATATCTTTACAGGATTAAAAAAAAATACATCGATTATTGATTAATCATATATTTATGTTCATAATATTTTACAATTTAAAAACACTTTGATTATATAACATTCTTTATTCTTGATCTTAAATAAAAATTATGGGTATATGATGTTTGCTCTTTTGAGGATTGAATGTAACAATAATATCACATAGACTTGTTCGTAGGCAGGTATGCATATACACAACAAAATATAATAATATTTTATAAAGATAAAAATATGAAAAGATATATTATCTTTATATTAAAGAAGGATAATATGACTTAAATAATATTAGGCTAGACATATATATCTATATATTATATTTTTTGTACGATACATGCATTAATAAAATATATACAATGGTTAAATTCATCATGTGCATATATTTCCTTATTATCATTATTTATTTAAAAAATTTACAATTAAGAAAGGTAATTATACACCACTTTACAAAACCCAAGAATACCAAAATAGTTTTAATATAAAAAAAAGACAACATTGTTTTCTTTATATTATGCTAATTTCATCATTTTATATTTGTTCTTTCTTTTTTAATTTCTATGTTTTATATGTATTATTTACAGAATAAATATTTTATAGAAAAATGTAAAAGTTATTTGATTTATTATAATATATTTTTACGTTTTTTTTTTCATATTTTCATAATAAACAAAACATGTTTAATAAAACGGTACTCAAAAAAAAAATAACAAAAAAATAAAATATTTCATTAAAAATCCAAACGAAAAATGTGTTGTATTATATTAGCTATTATCATTTAACAATTTTAATTTCAAACAAAAACAAGTATGCACACAATATAAATCTATACGTATGTAATACATAGGAATAGTTTGAACTTGACCATAAATGGAAGTTAAACATATATACGTATGCTTCCAAATAATTACTTCCATTTAGGATTTAAAATTGTTATTATGAGAAAAAACTGTATATGGTTTGTGAATGTATATACAAAAATAAAATTTAAACTTGTCGCTTATCATGGTTTAGTTTATTGAGTTTTAACATAAATAAATCATCATATTTCAGAAAAAAAAAAAATATATTTTTTATGAAATTCATTCTATAGCAATCTTTGTATTTCCTATGTCCACCTTATTACTAATTTTATCATTATTTCTATTCTCTTTTTTTTTGATAATCACATCTACTATTTTTGCAGTATTTGTAAATGATTTTTTTTTATCTAAATTAACTTTATTTCGCAATGAAATACTGGACACACTACTACCACTTCTGGTTTTACCTTGGATACATGGTTTTTGTGTATTTTGAAACATACAGCTAATTATATCGCCATGATTAGATGCTTTCTCTTTACATTTAGAAAAATCAATCTTGTTTTCACTAGAACATGTATTAAATAATAAAGAGCCTAATGTCTTATTACATGAAATTGTTTCTTTATTTCCTATAAGTATATTATTATTTTTTTTTACATCATTTTTCCTATTATTAGAAGATTTAAATGGTAATTTTTCTCTATTTAATACACTTCCGTTTTTTTGTGTTTCAACGTTTATAATGTGCAATTTTTTTTTTTCAGTTTTGTTATCATTTGTGTTGAAAATACTTTCAGTTGTTTCATTTCTACTAGTAGAACAAATTTTGGGAAAAATATTTCTTTGATTGTGCATACTAAATGATTTCACTAAGGAATTATTTAAAACAATATTTGATGCACTTTTTTTTAAATTCTTAAATTTTAATAATAATGTTCCTTTTTTAAAAGACTCAATTAAATCATTATTATTTTCATCGATGTTTTCTATGGTATTTTCTTTTTTTATATCGTTCATATCGTTTATAATAATTTCTTTACTTTTATTACTGATAGTATCATTTTCATGCTTTTGAATTGTTTCATCTGTATAAAAAGATTTAAAAGATGAACATGATAATAAAATTTGACTAGGAGAAAACTCATTATTGTTATTATTATACTTTGAATGTTTTTCGTTTTCTAGTTGATCTGAGTTTTTACAAATTTCATTATTACTGCTATCTTTAGTAATATTATTTTTATCCTTGTCTGTATAAACATCAATATACATTTTTCCTTTTATTAATCTATTTACATCATGTTTATATCTTTCATAAGCTCTCAATGTACTGGAAGCTGATTTTTGTGAATATTTTTTTTTTTTATCATCAGACATATTAATCTTTTTATCACTATTAAATAACCCATTATATGTGTAATTTCTATTTTTAGAAATATCTCTTCTTATTACTACATCTCTTTCTATATTGTTATTTGGTTGATTATCTTCGCAAACATTATCTTCTTTTTCTATTTCAGAACTAGTCATAAAACAGTTTAAATTATTGAATGAAAAATTATTGATACATTTTTTTTTTACATTTGATGTTTCTTTTTTATCACATATATTTTCTCGTTCTACAACATTTTTATTTATAGATTCTTTTTCTCTTTTCACTTCAAATAAACAATTATTATAATTAACTTTTAAAAAATTAAGTATATTATTTTTTTTATCACTTTTCATTACTTCATCTTTTTTATTATCATTATGTGGTTTATTTTTACAACTACTAATTAAGTTGCAATTCACAATTATGTCTGTATAATTCGATTCTTCGTTTTTGTTTCCTTCATCATTTTTACTATTTCTGGAATTTGCATTCATGCCTATATCGTTAATTTTAGGTGTAGACATTTTAGGAATCTCATTATTTTCCTTCGATTTATCATATTTAGTATCAATTTCCACATTTTTATTATTATTATTATTATTATTATTATTCAAATTTAAGAATTTTTTTTGCAAGTCATCATCATATTTTGTATTAACTAAATTGGTAATATTTTTTTTTTTTGAAAAACTATTGTTCATATTTTCTGAGCCATTTACTTCTAATTGATTAAATTGTCTTCCTTTAAATCCCAAATTAATATTGTTCATAGAGCCTAAATTTTTATTTAAAGAATTATGTTTTTTTAATTTATCATTTATATGAATATTATTATAAGAATTCTGTTTTGAACATGTTTTTTTATTATAACTTAATATATTACTATGTGCCTTTTCAGGTATATTATTATTTTTTTTGGGGGTGTCAATTTCCTCTTTTTTTGTATTGCATTCATCTGATCCTTTATTATCGACTTTGATATTTTCTTCTACAGAATTTTGAGCTAATACATTTTTAGGCTTTTTAAAAATATTTGTATCTATTTTACTTTTAACATTAGAAAGGTCTATTTTTTTGTGTGAATATATATTTGTATATGTTCGAGTTCTTATTTTTTCCATCTGTTCATTATTTTTTTCCTTAAATTTATTATGTATTATAGTATTGGTTCTTTTGACTGTTTTACCCACATCATCATCATCATTATTTCTGTTATTAGGAATAGGATTATTTATGGAATTTGCTCTAGGCCCGTTTTTTTTTTCGCTTATAGTGTCATTGTCAAGTAATAAAGAAAAACTTGGTGGTGATGTTTTGTTAAAAGATTTTACAATTTCGCTTGTACTTCTTGAAAATCCATATTTTATTTTATTTTTTTTTGAATTATTTACATTTGTTTGTTGTACAACTTTTTTTCCGGTTTTATATAGTTCATTTGTTGATATAGTTCTTTTAATTTTTAATTCGTTATTTTGTTTATTATTATTAATAGAATTATTTAAGAATGTTTCACTTGCTGATCTTTTTCCTTTTTTTAAATGTGTGTCTATTTTATTATTTTGGTAAGAATTTTTATTTATCCTATTAACATATGAACTTGATTTTTTTATATTAACACTATTAAGTATGTTACTTTCATTATCTTTACTTTTTTCAATACCATTAAATGATGGATTGTATTCTTTTTTATTTTTGATTTGATCTATTTTACTTTTTAAATATTCTTTTATTTTTGAATTCTTTAAATTATTTGCAAATAAAATATTTTTATTACTTTGATAAGAATTTCCATTTTTTTTTATTTCATTATTAGATAAGCAATCATTTTCTTCTCCTTTTGCATATTCTTCACTCGTTGTTGAAAATATTTTTTTATCGTTTAATAGTGTATCATCATTATTTTTTCTGTTTCTTTTTGTGTTTTCTATCATATCATTTGAGACCGTTTTTTTTAAAGGACTCTCCATAGAACATGTTTTCATTACACTTTTATTTTTTATATCATCATAAGAATAATTTTTTTTTAAATTTAATTGGAAACTGTTTGATCTCTTTAGTGTTTCATTGCTTGTCTTTTTTATTCCAACATTCCTTAAATATTTTAGTGAATCATTTTGTTTATTTTTTTTCATTTCTTCTACATATGTCTCTTTATTCTTATTCATTAATGAAATACTATTGTTAGTAATTTTTTTTAAAATATTTTTTTTAATATATTTTTTTAAAACTTCATCATTTTGCACGCATGAATCAATTTGTTCTTTATCTTTACTTTTCTCTTTTATATTAGCATTGTCATTTTCTTCATTCATTATTTTTTCCTTTTTAGAAATATCCATCTCATTGTTAATATAATTTTGTACTGATACATCTATTTTGTTTAACGTAGAATAACCATTTTTGTTATCATTTATTTTACTTTTATTCTTATTATTAACATCGTCTTTTTTGTTAACAATAGACTTTTTTTTATAGATTAAGTCATCTTTCACATTTTTTACTAAATTTGTGTTTCTTTCATTGCTTATATTTCTTTCACTAGTATTTTTAATATTGTTTTTTGTACTAGATATTATTTCAGATAAACTTATATTAATATAATTTTTTTTCACATGTTCATAAGAGCTAAATTTTTTAATACTGTTTTTTCCCAAATTTTGTTTTTTTTTTTCATCATATATTATTTGTTTCATAATACTTTCTTCTTCCGTCTTTTCTTTATTCAATAAATATTTCAATTTGTTTTGTTTCATTTTTGATATTTCATCCGACATTTCAATTTTTTTCAAATTTGAGGAGTTGTTATTTCGTTCAACATCATTATTATTCATGTAATTTGAAGAATTTAAAACATTACTATCGTTTTCCATTGCCATAAAAGTTACTTTATTATTAAAATTTAAGATACCTAACGAATTTGTTTTTTTTTTTGAAAAGTTTCTTACATTTTCAGTTGAACTTTCTGTTTTATATTTATTATTAACATTAATTATATCATATTCAGATTGTTCTAATTTGTTCATATCTACAATATCTTTATCCTTTCCATATTTATCCTCTTCATATTTATCCTCGAATTTCATTGATTTTATATTTTTTTTCTCTATAGAATTATTTGGTATTCTCATCATTTTATTCTTTTTATAAAAACTTCTATCACTTGAATAATCAGAGATAGAATAATCAAGAGTATTATTATCGGAAATACACACACTTTTTTTATTATTATCACTGTGGATACTAACTTTTTTGTTAATTTGTTCACTACTATATCGATGTACAGAACTATTAGAATTAATTTTTTTTTTATTATTTATTTTAGGGTCTATAAAATCAGGTGTTAATCTTGTTTTCAAACTTTTAATATTTCCATTTATAACCTCTTTTTTCAATTTTAAAAATAAACTCTCTTTTTTATTTTCACATGCTGCACATTTATTATTTGATTCTACCTTTCTATTATTTTCAATATCATTTAATTTATTATCACATAAGTTATTGGTTATATTTTTTTTTATTTTTAATATACTACTTTTTTTACAAAAATTAACTTTTTTTTCTTTAAAACGATTATTATCCATTCCTTTATCTAAAATATTGATATCCTTTGAACTATCATTATTACTGGTTAGTATGAGACTTTCTTCTTTAGTAATATCGCTATCATATTTATTTTTTTTAACTTCATTAATATTTTGTCTGTTTATGTTATCCAAGCTCAATCTTTCTGTGTCTTCTTTGCTAAATTCATTTGAATCATTATCGATCTCATTGTCCAAGCTTTCCCTTATATTTTTGGTTAAAATGTGACAATTTTCACTATTTTTATCCTTTTCATTATCATAAATAAGCTTTTTATTTTTTAAATTCAGATATAATTTATTTATTTTTTCTATGTATTCATCGTAAAGACTACCTTTATCTAAATTAAACAAATCATTATGAGTTTCTTCTTCAATTGCAACATTTTTTCTACTTATATATAACTTAGATCCATTACGATTTTCTTTATAATTATATTTTTTTTTATAATCAATGGTATTTTTTTTATTATATTTCCCATTATATTTTTTTTCTAAATTTTTCTCTACCTTTTTGTTAAATGTCATTTTGTCTTTTTTATTATTATCAAAATAATCTTTTTTTTTTTTTTTATCGCTTATAGATTTTTTTCCTAAATTTGGAACAGTATATGTTACTGCACATGTTTCTTCTAATTTCTTATCATTTTCATGATCATTTATGAATTTTGATAAACTATCATCAATTATTTTTTTATTATTATCAGGATTAATAGTAGTATCTTTTATATCATTATATAAATCATCTTCTGATTTTTGTTCACTTATCATTTTACGCTTTAATATATTTTGGGTTCTTTTTATCAACCTATTAAATTCTTCTATATCATCACTTTCTGAAATATCACTTTGGCTAATCACTTTCTCTATATTTGTTTCTTTCATTTTTAAGTTTATTTTGAAAGAGCTATTTTCATTTTCGGATTCTTCTTTAGTTTTTCCTTTAATAACAGAAATAGGTATATACAGTTTATCAACTTCCGAATTTATTTGGTTTTCTTTTTCTATAGGAGAATTATTATGTACCTCACCCTTTTCAATATTTTCCACATTGCTTATATTTTTATTCTCATTAGATAATATATGATCATTTTCAAATCCAGAATTTTCGAGTGTTTCAGATTTATCCAAAAATTCGTTTTCATTTTTATTTTCAGAGATAATACTACATTGTCTTTCTAAATAGTCTGACATTTTTTGTTTCGATAAATCTAATCGAGCCTTAATAGTATTACTGATACTTTTATATCCTTCATTTTCATCTTCCTGAGGCGACAATTTCAATTTATCAATTTCTTCCATTATATTTGAATTATCTTTCTTTTTATTTATTTTTTTTAACTTAAACAAAATATTACATAAAATAGATTCATAACTATTACCGTTCAGTTTAGAATTTACATTAATATTGGCATTTTCACAGTTATCATCTTCATTCATTTCATTATTTTCACTAATAAGCTCTTTTTCTATTTCATCTCTATTACTTAGGTGGCTATTCATTTCGTTCATATTTGTATCACTACATTGTGACTTATCCTCTTGAGATAGCATTTCTTTCATATCCATACCATTCATTCGAATATATTTATATTCACAGCTACTTCTTTTTTCCTCTTCTGATAAAATATTTCTTATATCAATATTATTTATTTGAGAATCTTTAAACTCATTTTTATATATACCATCTATTTCATTTGTCGGTAAATTTTTAACTGAATCAGTCGCTTCATATTCTATTGAATCATTTTCTGATGTTACTTCTAATTGATTTTTCATTTGCTCACAATTTTCTATATTTATATTTTCGTCAGTTTTTATATTATTTTCGATATTCATACTATTTTTATTTGGCAATTGTTGTATATATTCCATAGAAGTATCATATATATTTTTTTGAGTTGCATTAGAATCATTTTCACTGTCTAATTTACTCGATTCTATACTTTCTTCTAACTTTTCATTATCCCCAATTTCATCACTTTTTATATCCTCAGTATGAATAACTTGATCATTTGAATATGATTGTAAATATTCTGATTTGGTTGTACTGAAATTTTCGAAACTTGAAAGAGTTTCTTCATTATTATAGAATTCATCAAGATCTAAATAATCCGCTATTTTTTGTTGGGTTTCTAAAATTAAAGAATCAAGAGCTTCAATTTTTTCATTTGAGAAAACACTCTCCAATTTATTATTACTACATGAATCGATATGGAAATTTAAGGAAGCATTTAAACTTTTTTTTATAAGACATTCTGTTTTTATTATGTTGTGTATAAAATTGAAATTATATGAATCATCATTAATTATATTATTTGATTCTATTAAACCTTTTTGAAAAGTTAATTTCCACATTTCTTGCATCCATGGATCTGATGCTATTTCTGATAATTTTATCCGTTTATTTACATCTACTACTAAAGCTTTTTTTATTAAATTTATTGCTAATGGATTAATAAAACTTGGGAAATTTAAATTACATGAATATATAGATTGAACTATTTGAGTTTTTGTACCATCAAATGGAACATCACCTACTAGCATTTCATATAATAATATACCCAAAGACCAAATATCAGATCTCCAATCATATCCTTCACCACTAATTATTTCAGGTGAAAAATACACAAGTGTTCCACATAAGGATGAATGGCTTTTTTCCCCTAATATCATAGCAGATAATCCAAAATCAGACAATTTAGCATTATCTTTATGATCTACTAAAACATTTTCCATTTTGATGTCACGATGAAATATTCCCATTTGATTTAAATAATATAATCCATTTACTACATTACAAAAATATTTATATGCTAATTCTTCAGGTATAATTCTTTTTTTGAAATTTTTAGATATAGAATAAATACTTCCCTTTGGACAATACTCTAAAACATGATATATATAATTATCATCTTGCATGCATCCATACATTTTTATAACATTTACATGGCTTAAAACAGAATGATATTTTGCTTCTAAATATGCTTGACCAGCTGCTTGTGATTTTATGATATGATCTTTTGATATTTTTTTTATTGCATAATATTGAGGAAACGATAAAAATCGCATTTTTGTTACAACTCCAAAACCTCCTTCTCCGATATTTCCTGCATCCGAAAATATTTCTTCTTCTTTTTGAAATAAATCTATATTTAAATCTTTTTCATATTTTATAAATGTATCATCCAACAAAGAATTAAAATTTAATGATTTAAGATATAATTCAAATGTATTTTCATTCCACATATGGTTAGGATAAGAAACACATAATATCGATTCAAGAAACTTCTCTTGCATATATTTTAATTTTTCTTTCCATCTTTTTTTATCATTTACTGTATTATTTATATAAGATGGGTCTAAACAATAAATTATCTTGTCTATAATATTTCTTTCTTTTTCGGAATTTCTATGCATTAACAATTCCAATTTATCCTTTAATTTATCCTCAAACGAAACATATTTTTTTTCTGCATTCTTTTTTCTGTCGCTATTCAATTTTAATAAATCAATAAATAATAAATTCTTATTTTTTGAAAAAAAATATTCTATACTGTCTATTTTTTCCTGTTCGATATTCTTAGAACAAATCATGTTGCTATTACCATCTTTTTTACATATTGTATTTTCATTACTAGAAAATTTAGATGTATTATCTACGCAAGAAATATCTATTTCGTTTTCTAAATAGTTATTTAAATTTTTATTTTCATCATTTTTCATTATGTTTATATCCGTTTGTGCTGAGAAGGAACCTGTTAAACTCCTATTAGTAGTCAAGCCATCAAAAACTTCTTTAATTCGATTATCTTCAAATATATCAACACTGCTTGAAGATGCTTCACAGTTTTCTCTTTTAGTATATTCAGTATTAAATGATTTGGTATGCTCCGAATACATAGATGTATCAGATTGTAATTCTCCATTAATATATATGCTACTATTTTCACTCATAAAATCGTCATATTCTAAATTTGAATTTTCTGGATATAAAAACCCTTCTTTTATAAAATATGATTCTAATTCTTTTTCTAGCCTTTTTTTTTCATCGATATCCATATTATTGTCTATTATATGGTGTGATTTATATCCTTTGTAAATATGATCCTCATAATGAAAATTTGCATCTGAATTTTTGTCAATGCTTGATGCATCTGACGTTTTATTTTTTTCGTCAGATTTTTTAACTCCTTTGTTATTTTCTACATCCTTTACATGATTACAGTTTTCTGACTTTGAATTTTTTCTTACATTATTGCACAATATATTGAAAATATTGCATTCTAAAATATTTTCTTCGCTTTTATTATTAGCATTCTTTATTTGGAAAAAGTCATTTACTTGCATTTCATTAAGTACCTTCGAATCACCTCCATTATTATTATTATCTTTTATTAGTTCTTTATCATTTTCATTTTTAGTTGTAGGTACTTCAGAGTAGGTATTTTCTAAAAAATTCAAAGAGCATCCTTGTTTCTTTTTTAAATGTTCATCGTAATTCTCATCCAAATTGGTTTCACATTGTGTATCTTTAAATAAGTTTTTAACTTGTGTTTTAAAATTATTTCCATATTCATTTTCACTTATTGCGATATCTTTGTTCAACGCACAATTTACAATATTTCGAGGAACGTTATTTTCTATAATTTTATTATTTTGAATTTGTGTTTTCGAATTATTTAATGATATACAATTTATAATTTTGGTGGGTAAAAAATTACAACGAGTATTATTATCATTTTCACTTATTTTACACATTTTATCTTCTGCAGCCTGTGGTAATATATTTTTTTCTTTCTCTACTTCTCTTTCGTTTTGAAATGAATTTAGAAAAAAATTATTAGTTTCTAATACATTATCCTTTGTCTCGCTATTCGTAAAACTATTTTTAATATTATAGTGTAAATTATTTTGGGGAACAACACTATTTTCGATTGTAAAATTTTCTTTTTTATCTGCATCTATTTGAGTTGGTTCTACAAATTCATTTAAATTGATGTTACTACTATTGTTACAGTTGGGGATTGATTTATAAATTAAATGTGAATATAATTTATTTTTACATTCTTGAGTTTCTTCTAATGGCTGATATAAATTTGTTACAGAAGGTGCATTATTATCCCCATTATTTTTCTTAACATATTCTATATTGATATTATTTATTTCCGAATTATCTAATAGTACATTTTCTTTATTTGGAATATATATGTTATGTTTTTTTATATTAGTTGATTTATTGCAATTATTATTTTTTATATTTATTAATGATCCACTATAATTGTCTTCCACAAAATGGTGTCTCAAATCATTTTCTATATAGGAAGGTTCTTGTATAAAATAATTATTTTTATTTGTTTCATAATTTGAAATGTTTTTAGATATGTGATTAATATTTTCTACATTGTTGCACACATTATTATTATTGTAGATTCCTGTGTCTATACTTTGATTCAAATAATCACCTGTTCTTAAATCATATTTATATTCTTTATTCATTTTTTCATTATGAGGCAAATACACAGGCATATATTGAGCAGCTTTACTATCATTTATATTATTTTTTATATTAATGAAATCGCCATGAATTTTGTAATCCAAATTTTTATTATATATATTGTCGTTCATATAAATCCGATCACTATTATTATAATAGCCATCATATACCATTTCCATATTATTATTTTTTTTCACCTCATTTTGATTATGAGCTTGTTTAATACTATTATTTTTTAAATGGCTAGGGCATAAAACACTAGCATTCATGCGAATATGTCCATTGTGATAATTTTCAAACATATGATTGTTTTCATTAATATTAGCTAAATATATTTTATTACAATCTTTTATTTTAGAATAACATGGATTGTTTATTATTAACCCCTTATTTTGATCATGTACTATCTTAGAATTATTATAAGGATATTGATCATTTCTTAAATCCTTTAAATTATTATTTGTCTCGGTTCTTATTGTGTCATAATTATAATGGCTATTTTCAGAAGCTATTCTATTAGGAAAATTTTTACATTTATTAACATAACTGTTATAATCATAATTTGCATTGATGTCTTCTTTTATATGACCATTATTATATATGATATATTTTCCTCTATTTAATACTGAATCTATATTTTGATTGTAGGTATATTCATTAAAAAATCCATTTGTTGCATTGTTTGGATTGGTTCCTTTTATATCTATATAATTTATAATTTTTTTATTATTTAAATTATGATTTCTTTCATTCATATTTTTCAATAAGCTCATGTTATTAGACCTCTGTATTTGATTAACGTTTTTTTGAATTTTATCCAAATAATAATTATGCATATTACGGCCATTCATATATATGTTATCCATTTTGAGGGCTTTATAATAGTTTATTTACACTTTTAATATATTTATATGTTACGTAGTATATTTTGTTAATAAAATATCAAACAATTTATTACTTGATAATAAATAAAGTTATTTACATTTCTCATAATAGAAAATAAACACAAAAAAAAATCAAGGCATAAAATACAAAAAACAAATCACAAAATACAAATAAAAAAAATTAAATAAACATTTTCTAATTATTTCTAGTAATATTCATATTAGACAAAATAATGGCATTTTACAACTAAAACAAAAACACACACATACAACCAAAAATGTTAATACAAAGTATTTAATTTAATAATAAAAAGGTTAGCATAATGCATATTGCTAAATTTTTAATATTAAAAATGATGCAAATGTATGTAGAATTTATTTATATAAATAAAAAACATATATTTTATATTTTTCTATAAAATTGTATAATGTAGTCATATTTGTGCATACATTTTTTTTTTTTTTTTAATGCACGTTTTAAATATAAAAAAACAGCGGAGGAGATATAAAGTTTTATTTTTTTGTAAAAAATGTACAAATAGTTAAATCATTTATATAAAATATAGCACAATATTTTATATAAATGTTCTATTTGTGATGAAGCAACTGTTTTTAATAAAACGTGCACTTGTATTTGTATATATAATATATATGGGTACACAGTAAAAATATATAAAATGAACATTCTATATTCCTTTATTTTCACAAAGGAATGTGTATAACAAATTTTATGTTAAATTTGATAAATAATTTTTATAATAACATGTCATAAAGAGTGTTCTACAAATTTTTAGATTTATATAGCATAAAAAAGGGTTCATATTATATATAAATATTTATAAATAACGATATTAAAATCGGATGTTATTTTATTGGTATATTATTATTTTTTTATATTCCCTTTTGTAAAATAACAGTATGTAGTTATAAATAAATATCGAATTTAAGTTTTTATATTTTATTTGTTTTTAATTTTTGTTTTTCTTCAATGTTATAACTTTAGCTTTGCGCATAGTTGTAAATAACATTACAAATGATATTTCTCATTATTTTTACACAATATATATAATAAATAATTTAAACTTTTAAATTATTCATTGTAAAACATGCAAAATAGACAAAACAATCCTTTTTCTAGTATACTATTTATTCTACAAAATCTTTATGTCATTAATATCTTTTATATACATATGTAATATAATAGACATATCATTTTTTCTTATCACATATGCATATATAAATTTAAGCATGTGATACAATATTAGCACACCTGCATAAACGTGCAAACATGTGCACAAAATAACATATTAATAAATATCCTATTCAACTATAAGATTATATGTCGGTATTTTTATATATTTCAGAGTCTGTAACATTTAATGACAATTTTTTTTTTTTAATTCGAAGAATTAAATTCTACATTGTGTGCTGTCATATTTATTAAACTTTTTGTTCATAAATTCGACGATATAAATTTCTATGATTTTTTTTTTAAGCTCTCCCATATATTTCTATATTTTGTCTATCATATATACCATTTTAACATAAAAAAATATTTTTTTTTCAAAATATTACAAATTACATATTCATTAATATATAGCTTCTCATTCATTTTTTTATTTCTATAACTATTTAAAATATTTGATAGAAAAATAAAACTGTTCCTTACACAATATACATACTACTTATATGTACAGTGTGTAAATTTTTTTCAATTTCTTTTGTTATGCAAAAAATATAACTTTTCACATATAGTAGGAATTAATGCAGAATTAAAAAACATATATATAATTAACAAAAAAAAATGGAAGTAGTATATCATATTTCATTATTCTAATAAAATATTAATAAAAAATTGTTAATGTAGACTCATAAAAAAATAATACACACAAAAAAAATTAATTTAACAAAACATATTATATGAAAAAATAAATATATAATAGTTATTTATAAAATACACATACAAACAAACATTCAGTATAATTATCATAAAATGAGAATACTGAATAATATGTATATATAGTATGATGTTTTTGGATGAAAACAATATTTTAATTAAAAAAGTATACCCATAAATTAGATCTAAGAGAAGGAATTTAAACAATATAATATTTAAAATGTATGTAATGTGTATAATTAAAAATGTATATATAAAATATAACTAAAAATATGGGGAAAATTTATTAAAATTATTAAAATTATAATAAACAAATCTTCAATTACAACTAAGTTTGAAATAAGAGATTATTCTTGGTTTAATATGCTTGCACTGATTTATAAAAATATTATATATATTCTGTTAATACTTATCGAATTCAGATGCTCTAAATAAGAAAAAATATATATTATAATGATAGATGGAAATTATTTATTATTTTTTTTTTTTGGAATTATGTTAACATTCCTACCTAAATTTCCTTCCATGGGTATCTATCAAAAAGGCTCGCCCTGTTTAAGACATATTAATAATTGTAGGGAATTATGTATGTATATTATATTTAAAATGTATTTCAAAAAAAATTCATTATAATATTTTTTTTATTCAATACCATATGAGTCATATATAAGTATTGGCTTTTCTTTAAAATAGCTCTTCAAACTATAAATAAAAAATATATAGAATAATATTTCATTATTCATTGTTAATAAAATAGACAATTATGTCAAAAAATGTATATATGTGAATGCATGTATAGTATTAATACAAATAAATCTCTAATTTTATAAATTTTAATTATTTTATATTGTATATAGACATATCTTGCTTAGTTCTTTATTACATATATTGCTTATATACAACAAAAAGGAATATAACTGGAACCACAAATAGGGGAAATAATTTAAACATTAAATTTATGTAAAAAAATTCCCTAGGATATTTATGAAAAATGTCGTTAATGCTGTATCTGGAGTTATTATTCGTATATCTCTGTAATATAAAAAAAAAAAAAAAACGAGAAAAAAAAATATATATTGTCTTGACAGTCCACTTAATAAAGAAAAAAATATATATATTGTCTTGGCATTCCATTTAATAAATTAAAAAACATATATTGTTTTACCGCATATTCGTCGTGTTTTTCCTGTTTTGTCATTCTACGATATTCTTCATAAAATGCTCTATGGAAATCGTTGAACTCATTATAATTATTATAGTTTTTATTGTTTTTTTTATTTTCAGAATTGGTTCTTTGATTATAAATATTTTCGTTATCATACAATTTTTCTATAAGTTATGAGAAAAAATACATATATGAAAATATAAATGAGTAATGTCTGTTCGTTTTTAGTATACGATATTATAAATATAAACCCAATTTATATGCTTACGTGAGTAATTATCATTATATAGAGCTTGATATGCTTCCTGAATTTGCTTAAATTTTGTTGTGGCATCAGGGCTTTTATTTAAATCTGGGTGATATAATTTAACTTTTTTTAAGTATGCCTCACGAATTGTTTTTTTACAAGCGTTTCTTGTTACACCTATAATTAGAAATATATTAAATGTGTTTTATAGTATATAACTATTTATTACTTAATAATATATATATAGAAAAGTATATGTTCCAAATATACTTATATATAATACGATTAAATAAAAATATTGTTAGATCAATTTATTGTGCCCATATATATATTTTTCTCTCTTGTACCTAAAATCTTATGATAATTCATTTTTTTAATAAGTTAAAATATGAAATGTATATTGTGATTTATATAAAATATTATCATAGTGAAAAATATTTCAATATAAATGAAGGGGATTTGTAGTTATATAACTACATTTTTTGAAGAGTATTATGAATACTTTTATTCGTAAAAGGCTGCATATAAATTTGTTCTTATATATGTATATATATTATATATAATATTATTGCCATATTTTTTTTTTATGTAAACATTAATTTTTTTTTTTTTTTTTAATATTTTTGAAAATGAACAAAAGTGTATACTTTCCCTAATACATATTATCTTATTTTTTTTTTAACACTTTTCCCTTACACAATTAATTAAATTAGCGTTTAGGAAATATTTGTTTTTTTATAAAATTTAATTATTTCAATGTAATATTTATTATTTACATTATATTTAGACAGAATTAGTCGTTTTCTTTCATCTTTTTTTCATTATGACGTTGAAAAAAATTTATTTCCATATATCAATGCATAACATATTTATATCTGAACATATAATATGACTATATACCTATTAATGTATAAATTAAAAACATATCAAAATAAATTAAGTAAAACTGTTTGCTAATAATAATTGCAATTATAGTTATTGTATATTATATCACATTTTTTATGTATGTGTATTTAGTTTATCTCTTATTGGCGATCTCCAAAGTTTTATAGTTAAAATGAAATCGTGTAAATTGTTTGAATAAGGACAAATCGATTATTCTATTATTCATAAACAATAAAAAAAACTAATCACATTTTGTTTATTTTTTTCAATACCTATATTATTATGAATTAAATCTCTATTTCATAATACCAAACAATTATTTTGAGATCAAACTTATGGTATTATTTACATTTACTATATTTTTTTTTTTTTATTACACTTAAAATTTTTTATAATAATGATTAATATATATAAATAGCTGTTTGTTAAAATATACATGCTTATTCGTACATCCCCAAATGCGTAAATATATAATATCATTGAACCATACGCTTTCAATAAGCATGTCTGTGTAACTAGGTATTTATATGATTGTTTCTTTAATTGTAAATATTAAAATGAAAAAGAACACGATACATAAATTATAATTCTGATACAAACTAATTGCTTACAAATGAGTATTAAATCCTCACAAAGCAAAACAAAATTCAAGTACATTAACACTGTCATAAAACATCTTATAATATAATGTAACACAATATTTTCCGAAACACTTGTATAGTTTATTAAATATTAAAAACAAATTCCATAAGTTATATTTCCGAACAGAAAATTGGTTTAAAATAGCCATACATACTATACATGTGAAGAAAAAAAGAAAGTTATAATTTTATAGAGGGATATAAATATATTATTTTCAAAGATAACCCAAAACAATAATTATTTTGTTCATTCTTTTCCCTCTCCAAACCGTTTCATATATATATATTAGTTTTATTTTTAGTCTATAATGATGAAGGGTATTTATGAAATATATAGTATATAAAATTAAATGAAAAGAAATTATTTTATAAGATCATATAATTTTTCTGAATATAATAATTCCTAAGTAAATACCAAAAATAAGGTAAATGAATTTTCTATATAAATATAAAAAAATACAATTAATAATAAAAAATATATACATCATATATATGCACATGTCTTTGTATACGATATGGATAGTTAAAACTGCTTTATATTTTATATTCTAAATTTATATTATGTTATTATTAATGTTATTGTAATTTTTTTTTCATTGTTTTTTATGGAAAATTAGGAAAATAATTGTTTAAAAAATGTGAATTATTTCCCACACACATAAAAAAATATAGCTAAATATACACAATAATGCATGCATAATTCAAAACGCATATAAGTAGGAAACGAATATCAGCTGTATATATTATGGTGTGAATAAATGAAAAGTTATAGCATTTCCCATTTTATTGTAAAACAATTTCAATATATATCTTTGCCTTTGTTTTTAATCGACTTGTTAATTTTCTTTGAAGACGCGCACATATATATATATATATATAATAATAATACTATATTTGTTTGATATATATTATGGGTGTATTAAATAATTTTCTTTTAATATTCCTTCTTTACAATATCGTCTAAGTTGTATGCAAAAAAATACATTAATTTTTTTAGTTTTTTTTTTCGTCCCATAATTTTATTACTCATTTTATACGTACAAATATATATGCATGAAGCCGTAAATAAAAGTTATAATAATTACTTATTGCATTTTTATGCTATTATAAAATGGCAAACTTTTTTAATATAAAAAAGTCCAAAGAAGAAAATGTGGCACAGCCAAAACTAGTAACAAAACCTATAATATCATCAAATTTTATTAATAAATTACCAAAATATGAAGACAACAGAACAATAATATATTATTGGGGGAAGAGGGTAATAAATGAAAATGATAGCACACCTGAACATTTACCAACAATATATACAGAGTTGAGTAATGTCAAAATTAATGAAATTAGCTGTAATAAAACATGTGCTTTATTTTTAAGTAATATTGGAAATATGTATTCTTTTGGTAAAGGATTACATGGGGAATTAGGCCAAGGAAATTTAATCGTATATAACATGCAACCAACGTTAATTGATTCAGTAACTAATATAAAACAAATTGCATGTGGATATAATCATTCTCTTTGTTTATCTAAAGATAATGTTCTTTATTCATGGGGACATGGAAATTATAATGGGCTAAAATGCAATTATGATCAATTTGTACCTACTATTTTAAATATTATTAATAATGGAGATGCTATTGAAACAACACAAAATTTTTTATCTCATTTAATAACTGATTACGAAAAAAGTGAAAAAAAAAAAAAAAAATGCACACAAATATATGCAAAATACAATCAAAGTATAGCAGTATGTGATAATAATACTTCTATGTATATATGGGGAGAAACATATAACAATTATTTGAAATATATGCCTACATTTTTTTATAAATTTGAATCAAATCAAATCAAACAAATAGCGATGGGAAAAAATTTTGGAATTTTATTATTAACAAATGGTGAATTGTATGGATGGGGGGATGGAACTTATGGAGAATTAGGTCGGCGTTCTTTTGATGATGAAGAAGGATACTATTTTATATATCCTGAACAATTAATATTAAGAGATGCTAATAATAAAAAATTGCCTAATATTAATAAAATCAGTGCTGGAGCAAGACATGTTTTATTAATAACAGAAGATGAGAATGTGTGGTCTTTTGGAGATAAACTTTCAGGGCAATGTGGAGTTTCGGGTTTTCAAAATATTGTTGGGACACCTAAATTTGTTGAATTACATGAAAATAATCAAAAAGCAAAAAAGGTTTTTTGTGGGGAACGACATTCTGGGTGCATTAACAAATTAAATCAGCTTTATATGTGGGGTCATTCTGCTCACCATAAATTAATTTTTACAGCTAGCTCCGATTTTTTATTAAACCAAAATGCCCAACCTGGTATTTCTATACAATCGGGTTTAAAGAGTAAATTTAGCAAAGCAACATTAATTTATTCAATGTTACATCAAAAAGTTACTAATGCATATTTAGGTGAGGATTTTACTATTGTAGTTGTTGGAGGAGAAATAACTAAAAATAAAAAAAATGGAGACCAGAATTCTGATAAAACATTTTATTCCATTCAGGAGGACAGTGCATATATATCAGCCTAATTTTTTTAGTTGCACTTTACATATATCGTATTAACAAACCACTTATAAGTTTATATTATAATAAGTACATTAATCCTGTGAATATATGTTTATAATAAACAAGTAATATATTAATTAATATATTTACTCCTGATTAAATGCATTTTTTTTTTGTTATTTTTCTATTATGTCTTTAATAAATATATATTTTGCTTTCCATAAATAATTTAATTTTATAAATAATATACTTTAATTACATTTGTTTATAAATCCAAAAAATTTCCCTCATTTTGTTTAGTTTTAATAAAATATGTAGACACATTTATTTATTTTTTTTTTTTATGTTTTTTGAAACTAAATTCGATTTGTTTATATATTATTCTATATGCAATGTGTTTTTTGTAACTAAGCTTAAATGCAAAAAACATTTTATATTAAAGAGTAAAAAAGTGTAATAAAAAAAATAAAAATAAATTAATTTATACTATTGTTTATTTTAAAAAATTAAAAAATATACCACAATTTGTAAATACCTTTTGCTAATGTCTATATCAAAATTATTACATACTAATGTACATACATTCTTTTAGGCCCTATTCAAATTTTCAAAGTAAAAATTATAATAAAAATAAAGAAAACAGCTTTTGTTTAATATAATGTGTAGTATAATAATAATAATACAATCAAAATTTTCCGCAATAAATAAAATATATGTAATAGTAAGTATATCCCCCCTCCTAAATAATAGTTTCGTAAGATTGTACTTGTGATTTAAAATGAACAATAGAAAATATAGTAAGAATAAATTCCAAATATGTTTCCCCTAATGGAAAATAGTTTAATATGGCGTAATTAAATAGTATCGATTTGACAGCAAATGTATTACACCTTGTTGAAATTGCTATATCTGTTGTGTTATTAATATCACCATATTCTATAATGAATGAATAAATTATAAATGCATTAATAATAACTTTGATTGTACACCAAAATATCGTTAAAAGTATTGATGCAACTATTTCTTCTTCGCTTACAACTTCTTCCCCTTTTATTAACAAGAAAAAATCAATAAAAAAACTCAATACTAGGAAAAGAAGTAAAAAATGGATTATGAATCGATATATATATATATATATATATATATATATATATATATATTTGTATATTTGTATAAATTTATACATAGCATATAAACTTTTAATATTTCATATTTAGCTGACAATATTTATTATTATTTTTTTGGTATTTATCTTTACCCAAATTGGCTGCTGTGTAAAGGATAATAGAAAATGATTCATAACACTCATGTTGCAAAATTATTGAAATAAGGAAAGATATAACGAAAAAATATAATAAAAAAATGTCTACAAAAAAAAAAATACTCCAAATAAATCTTAGCGGGGTTTTGTATAACGGGGAAGGTCCACTAATTCTTCTTCGAAACACAGTTCTACGTATTTTTTCGTATAAACCAATATTGCCATAAATAGACATTTTATGATTATACTATTGTTATTCCCCTCTTTCTTTATTTTTGCGTACATTATATCTAGAAATTATTATTATAGGTATGATTATATATTTTAAAAGACATAAATATGCATGTACATTTTTGTATTTTTTTTTTTTTTCATAACTATATATACATGGGTTTGTTTTTAAGAGTTTACACAATTTATTTATAAAATAATTTATGCAAAGATAAAAATAAGGGAATTATTTCAATTAAAAAATAAATTTAATGTGCTAACACACATACAAGTTATATATATTACTTATAAAATATATACTACGAATATTTTGAATATTGATGTTGTTTTTAGGTAATTAAACTTAAAAAAATAATAAAAGATACATAATAATAAATAATGGTGAAACAAAAAAATATCATAAAATATATTGGAAAATATAAAATTTTTTTGCATATAAATGAAATATTAAGACTTAAAAAAATAACTAATAATAATAATATACATAGCACATATGTAATACAAACTTAATCACACATTATTATTATTATTGATAACTTTAAAATCACAAATAAAAAACAATTTTTACTTTTTAAAACATTACATTTATTTATTAATTAAATATAGTGGAAAGAAACATGCTCACACATTTATATAATGTGTATATATGCGATTGAATTTTTATAAAAAAATATACGTTTAAATAAAGGTGTGCATTTTCGGGGACATAGTTTGAAATGCATAAATATATAAATAACCAAAGTGAGGCTTATATAAATCCTATTTCTTGATGTGCAATCTTTATATATATTAATGTCTATGGAAAAAATTAATTAGAAAATAGCTTATCAAATAAGAAACAAATTAAACAATAAATAGGCAATAAAATCGGTACTAATTGGCTTTCTTATATTTCGCATTTTTATTTAATAATCAGATTGTGCTATCAATGTTATTACTTGGGAATATTTAAAAACCTTTCGCAAAATTTAATAGCATAAGCGTGTGCGCCTTTTGTACATCGTAACATTTTATTTTAGCTTGAATTATTTTATTTTGGACTGTTTTATTTTGAATTGCTTTATTTTGGACTGTTTTATTTTGAATTGCTTTATTTTGAATTGCTTTATTTTGAATTGCTTTATTTTGGACTGTTTTATTTTCTTAAATTTTTTAAGCTTATTGCGAAATAATTGAAAAGAAAAAGCCTGAATAAATTTTAATTGAAAAAAAAAAAAACTATTTCTTTCTACTATTCTTCTAGTTTTGATAATTTTTATAAATCCGAGCTAAGGGTATAAATGTTTTTAGAATCATAATTTTCATAATTGTCAAAAGTATCATAAAAACTTTCATTTTCTATATAACATAATTCGTCATATTTGATTTTGCAAAAAATTTCCCAAGGTGTCCATTGTGGATATTCAGTTTCAATTTGAAGTTCTTTATGAACATCTCTACTTTCCCATGCTAACAATTTTGATAAGCTGACTAAACATCCAAAAAATCGGGCAGCATATTTTTTATTTTTTTTTAAATCAGAAAGAGTAAAATGACCTTCAACTGTTGGCTGAATAGCATCATTCATTTGACATAGCCAATCCTCAAATTTGGGTTCTTCTAAATAATGAGATTTTAACCTTTCCATTTGAATATTAAAAAAAACTCGAATTTCATGATCTCTAATTACACAATCACCATCCAAGTCAATTAATTTAAACCAAAATTCGATAGATCTATTTGTTGTCATATCTTCATAATTTGTTAAAAAATATATCCAATCATTTAAACACATATATTTTTGATTGGGTCCTCCTAATTTTATTGATATTCGAGACCATATCCTATTAACTATAAAATCATTTAATGAGTGATTATCAAATCGATATAAATCATTATCATCTATTAACATATCTTTACAACTACTAGTTTGACAAAAAGTACAATAATATACATAAAAATGTGAATAACTAAAATATTGTTTAATATGTTGAACTCTTATAGAGTCATCTAAAGAACACCATATATGTGCCAAAGTATGTTTTCGAAAATCATTTAAATATATTTTATTTGTATCATTAATATCTATATTATAAAAAATTCGAACAATAACAGATTCTATATATCTTTCTAAAAATTCAGAATGTTCTAATAAAAAATGTAATGATTTATTTCTTTTTAATATCTCTCTTAGATATATATCAAAATCTTTAAATTCTAAATAATCTTTATTGATATCACTTTTTATAGCATTGAAAAAATTTATAATAGAACATTTTTTATAAGGCACATCAATATGTTCCTTATTTTTAGAGTTTGATAAATTTTCATCTGATATATCAATATTATCATTTAATCTCTCACTTTCATAATTACCTATTTGATCAACTCCATTAGAATTTATACAAAAAACATTATTTATTCCATCATTATTTACATCATTATTTTCATTGGTAAGATTATCATTTAATACTCCACCTCCTTTCAGTTTATTTTCAAACAAAGCGACATACCATTTGTCATTGTAGTAACTTGGATCATTTATTCCATCAATAAAACGATTAGAAAAATACTTTTGAACTTCTTGATATGTAACAAAATCTTTATTTATTTTTTCTATTTTTGAAAATAATGTGTGACTCATATATCTCCCTATTTTCAAAAAATTAACTACTATTAAATTTTCAAAATCTTCTAAATTCATTTTATTATTACATTGACTAAATATTTTCTTTAGTTTCAAACTTGTTTCTTCATTTATTTCTTTTCCAATTTTTATGTTCGTTTTAGGAATTGAAATAAGTATCCGATTATTTTCATTGTTGTCTTTATCATTTTTTGTGAATAATATTTCTGTTGTCTTAAATCCGTTAGAACCCCTTTGATCATTATCTAGGTTCTTATTTAGATTAATTGGAGAATTTTCTTTTTTCTCATTTTTCATATTTATTTTATTTCCTATATCTGTTTCAATATTATCTGTAACTTTACCGTTTCTTAAACTCATATTGATTATTCCATGATTTGTTTCTTTGTATTCCTCTTTTTTATGTACATCAAAATTCTGATCATGATTAATTAATTTATTTCGAGGTTGAATAGATATTTTATCATCAAATTTATGTTCAAATTGTTCATTTATATATATTTTTTTTTCATTTTTTTCAATACTCTCATTATTTAGGTTATGTATATTTTTCGAAGAATTTTGATTATTCATACCATTTAATATATTCTTATAAGTTATCAATGGATCGTTTTCATTTTTTTTTTTAATTGTTATTGAATCAGTGTGATATTTTTTTTCACATCCATTTAGAATATCACGTTCAATATTATTGTGGATATCACTTTTTATATTTGTGTTTGTCCCAAAAATAGCGGATAATTTTCCTTTTGTCTCTAAAATATTTTGACCCAGATTTTTAGATTCATCTATATTATTAGATGTAAACTTATCTGGAATAATTTCTGTTTTGTATCTTTTTATTGTGTAACTATCAAATATATTTTTTTCATCAGCATTGTTTATATGATCATTGATATTTTTAATTTCTTTTTTTTTTTCTTCGTCAGTTAAGAGCTTTTTCATATTATTAATATCATTTTTCATTTGATCATAAAATGTTTTTTCTGTTTCTTTTAAATATAGATTATCATTTTTAGTTTTATTATTTCTATAGGATATTTTTATATCATCTGTTTCATTTTTTTCTATATTTTTAATTAATTTATTTTTTACACCGTCAAAATCGAATTTATCTTCATCTTTTTTAATACCTATCCCAGATTCTAAAGGTTCTTTTATTGTTATTTTATTATTTTTCTGGATGTCATGGTTAAAGAGAGGATAATATTTTTCATCATATTCTTTATCGCTTTTAGAACCAATATTTTCATAATTATTTTTAGGATGATGGACAAGAGGTATTATATCTGCATTTATAGAAATTTCAGAATTAGCTTTTGCTATAATTAATTGATCATCTAACCAAGTATCAAATCCTACAGAATCTTCTTTTAGTTTTCTTTTCATATTTTGTATAAATATCCATACATTTTCATCCATTAAAAATTTGCGCATTAATTCACTTTTTAAAATCAAATTCGTTAATGCTTTCATCTCATTTATTTCATTTCCTTTTTTTGAAGACCCAGAAATATTTTCTTTGAAATGTGAACTGCCTTTTTCATTTATTGTCAAATCATTTTTGATAAAATTATTTAAGTTCATCATTTTCATTAACTTTATTTATTCTTCGATTTTTTTAATTTCTTGTTTTTATCAAATTAAGTCTATGTCTATTTCGTGTTTGTATTGATTTGCTCCTTCTTCTCCTTTATCTTTTCTTATTAAGCATCATTTCACATGATATTTAATAACAATAATAATTTTATACACATCGAAAATAATACGTATAAATATATTTTTCCGTATTTTTTTCAAAGTAATAAATAATATCCATATTCTTTACATATTTAAAAGGTTTAATTAACCACCTATTTTTCTATAAAAAAAAAAGGGAATATTCGTTTTTTTTTTTTTTTTTTTTTTTAAATAAATAACTGATCATGCAAATATATTATCATGAATAAATATACATACATATATGTATGTATGCGGATTACTATAATGATTATGCTTAATACTTTTCCGAAAAGATGAATTTTTGTTAATGGAAGGTAAAATAAACCAGTAAGGTCATTTACAGTTTCGAAAAATATAAATACTCATTATTATATAAAAATAAAAAAAATGAGAATAATAAAAAAATTTCACAAAATAATCTCATATGTGCTAAAATAGAACATACGTAATAAAAAAAAAATATTATTATTTGATCATTGCTTATATATTCATTCAATATCTGGTAACTTAAATTAGGAGTAGGAAAACATTTTTATGCCCTTTTAAAGAGATAAAAAATATGCACATAATTATATTCTATATAAAAAAAGGAAAAAAAAAATATACACACATATTATATATATATATATATTTATTTATTTAAAGTAAGAATAAAGAGAATTGCCTTAATTTATTAGCAAAAGAATTTATAATATAGGTACATGTGTTTGTAAGTCCAAATAATATACTTTTATATATCCATGTATAAATTCAAGATTTATTTCCAAATTCTCCATACTTTGGGGGCTTAAAAAAAATAACCACAAAAGTATAATATCTTAAATAAAATGTTATTTTATGTGTGTAAGTATTATATACATACACACATATATATATAATGCTTACACATTTACTAAAGCGAGTTAATCTCTTATTTATCACTATTATAATTATTTTTTTTTTTGCTTGATTTCATATTAACTAATAACCCTTTACTATAATACAAAAAGACGATACTTTTCAAATATTGATTTTGAAGTAATAATTGATATCTCATTACATATATGTATTTACGATCATTTTAATAAAAATATAAGGGTGTTACTATTTTATGTACAAAACAACATTTACAAAATGGTGAAAAATGGGCCTGAATTAGTATACAATATAATTGAGAAAAATTTCTTTATTTCCTTTTTATACTACTTAAAAGTTTGTTAAAGAAATATTTTTTATTTAATTTTAAAACAATTTTATAGGGGAAAAATGAAATACAAATATTTAAATAATAGTGATAAACAAAAAATTATATCTTAAAAAAATACACATAGTATTGCATATATAGGTACCAAATCATGGATATTTAAATTTAAAAAAAAAAACGGAATAAAAAGAAAATAAAACCATACTACCGTAACTTAATTTGACCATAAATGTCATTGTGTATAAATTATTTTGATTAAAATGTAAAATATAAAAACATGTAAATTAGAATTAAGAATTCTCTAATAATGTGTTTAATGCCAAGGTCTCATTCCAGTTTGCTTTTATCAAGGCATTCTATAAATGTGAAAAAAATGAAAATAAATTAACAAAGGAAATGCTAGGGAAAAATATCGAAACTACAACAGATAGATAAATAAATATACATATTATTATATTCAGATATTATAATTGTTTGCATTGATATTTTTATTATTTTTAAGAACCTTAGCTTGGTCTTCGCTAAATCCCATTTCAGTAATTTTCTTAATCTGATCAAAATATATAAGTGAGATCATAAAAATGTATGTAAAATTATAACCATCATAAAAGAAAAGGTGATTCAACATTTATTCATAATTATTTTATTCTTTCATTTCTTACAATAACTTCACGAGGTTCTTCTTTTGGACCCGTTGCAAATGTTTTTGTCCATACACTACGAAAATGGAGGTACAAAATGAATACATTATCATATATATAATTATAATATGTGAGAATATTTATATAAATTTTATATTATCAGAAATTTTAATATGTCAACCTTGCAGTTTTAACAAAGAGGGCATGGTTTTCTTTGTACATTTTTGCAACTTCTGCATCTTGAGGATCATCTAAAGAATAAAAATGTGGGCAAATTAAATGTGTTATAAATAGTACTTGACATTATTGGGAATGTTCATCCTCATAAATAAATATATATATACATATAAGGACTATATACATATGGGTATAGATATATATACCTGGCTGGGGGTCAGAAAGGAGAGCTTGAATTGACAAAAGAGCTGTTCTAATTGTTAATGCAGGACTCCATTCATTTTTTAAAACATCTAAACATATAGCACCAGTTTGACTTGAAATATTAGGGTGCCATATTTTAGTAACAAATTTAATCTAAAACATACAAATAAGAGAAATTATGTATATACACATATATAAACAAATATATATTTATATACATCTGTAAAAATTATAAGCATAATTAACTCTGTACATACTCAATTCGTATAATATAATATGATATAATATAATATGATATAATATAATATGATATAATATAATATGATATAATATGATATAATATAATATGATATATATAATATGCTCATTTTGTATATTTTGTTACGAACTTTAGGGGGATTATATGGGTAATCATTTGGTATCGTTATGGCTAGAGTAAAGTGGCCACCTTCATATGGCGTTCCTTCTGGGCCCTTTATAAATCCGACCCACTCAAAGAAATTCGAATCTTTTATGTGGGCATCTATTTCTTGGACATTTTCATTTTCAATGTCTTTTAATTCCTAATTAATTGTAATAATATACATTAGTATGTAAATATATATATATATGTATATATGTAGGTACAGTTCTGTTAAGACATATATGTAAGTTCTTATGAATAGATAAATAATACAATTCTATAAAGCTGACTAGTTTTCTTTAGTTACCTTTTGTAATCTCAACAACTCTTTTGAACTTCTTGATGATGAACACATTTTTGAATTATTCAAGTGTAAGCGTACCCATATGCATATATTACAAAAAACAATTTATGTAATATATATATATGTATATATTTTGAATAAGGGGAAATTATAAATCTTCTCAACAAATTCTTTAATACTATACAAGTTTATATTTGCACACAAATACGATTTTAAAAGTGTTGGAAACAATAATGACTTAATAATATTTATTATCCTTTTCACTTTCTATTTTAACTTATTTGTATAAATAAAAAATTTACACATATAAATATGTATAATTATATTATGCCAAAAATAAAAATTGAAAGGAAAAGCTTGAAAATATGCATAAAGGGATAATTATTTATGCATACATATGCACGATTTGTTTAATATTATAAAATATTAATAATAAACAAGTAATATAAAAAAAAAAAAAAAATAAAAAGAGATATTATATATTTCATAAAGTCTGAGGATTTAAATTTTTAAAGTAAAATAAAATATAATTAAAACAAAAAGAGTATTACGATAAATCGTGAATGTGATAACAAAGAGAAAAAAGAAATAAAAGATGATAAGAATTAGCGTATTATGGCAATAAAAATTTATTAAAATGCAATAAAAAATAATATATATAATATAAAATAAAAAAATAAACATGAAACTCGTGGAGTCCAAAGATATTTAGCACTCACAATGATACATTCTTGAAGTTGTATATTATATATAAAAATAAATACATTTTTTTTTTTTAATATATCTTATAATTTTTTCAATTTTTTCAATTTAATATTATAGTATTTTACTATGTAAAGTATTTAATATATATATTTTTAATTTCTTAATATTGGAAACTAAAAGAGGGAAAATACTTTAAAGGAATATAAAATACGTATAGCTTATTCTAAAAAAATATATAACTTTCCATTAAAAATAATAATTAAACCCAAATAAAATTAACATTCATGTGTGTGTGTGGTAAAGATAATAAATATATTGGTATTATAAATAATTCATAATATAAATATCAGGTATTTATGTGTAGAATTAAATATTAACAATGTATTTATTTGTATATCTTTATTATATAGAAAACTATAAATAAATATAATAATAGTAGTATAGAGCCATTAATAATTACAAAATCTGTAATCATACAAGAGTGAAAATTTAAATATTCACAATAAATATGTTTTTAAATATTTTGAATTAATATATTTTAATACATTTTTATTTTAACCTTTTAGTAAAGAAAAAGTAGTTATGGTTTTTATGTACAAATTAAATTTTTTATCAAGTTCATATTATATTCTTAATTTTTTTTTCCTTCCTTAGTTTTATTCATTAGTTAAGACACACTTAAATATAGTACACTATTTAATTATAAATTAAACCATGTAAGGATACACAAATTTTTAATATATAAAAATGTAACTTATTATAAGTTGTTTTCTAACTATATCTATACAAATGGTAATAAAAAGTACTAGGATATTCAAAATATATTATTATATACATTGAACAGTTTTAATCAAAATAGGAAAAACGAAAGATGAATAATTTTAATTTCAAGAGGTTATTCAAAATTTTATAAAAAAATTATATAAATTAATATATTGATGGTGCTTGGAAAAAATTATACTAACAATATTTTTTACATTATATTTTATTCTCCCTATATTTTTTTTAATGGTCTTTTGTCCTCCTCTTTAAAAAGTAATTTATATAGTATGCAAAATAAACAATAAATTTTTTTCATTTTAGAATATGCAAAGATCAAATAATAAATGAATATAAGTTAATTGGTGTGTAAAACATACCACCAACATTTTTTATTTTAGCATTAAAATGTAGTTCCGTTGTTTCCTTTTATATTTTTTTTGTTTCAATATTATTACAAATAGGGAGAATTTGTTAAATGGAAAATTAAAAATTGTTAAAATAAGCATATATATTTATATATATATTTATACATATATATATAGTTTATTATAAAAAAAAAAAATGATATCCACAAATTTGTACATGCTAAAGCATTTTACTGAAAAAAATATAGTAAAGCAGGATATATCATATATTTTAATTTTTTTTAATTATATATGTTTCGGCAAGCAATATATTTTCAAACATTAATTCAGTTTCCATATATCCCAATTTACGTGTACATATTTTTTACATAAATTTTATTTTAAAAATATAAAATCCGTTTCATATATGTATATATATATATAAAGCAGCATATAAAAAAATAGCACCTTTAAAGCGGAATATTATATATATAACTTTTTCATATAATTATATTTATAAATATGCCAATAAATATATATATTTCTTTTAATTGAAAATTTGAAAATAGCAACTGCTATGCTGATAGCTTTTTGTATTTAAAACATGTACATATATACATTTACTTCCTTTACATATACAATTTTGTAAAATAAAATACATTAATATGTATAAATATTTAAAGGCAAAAAAATTGTGTTATAGCCATATATATATATGTAAATTTCTATAACAATAGAAAAATAATAGCAACCAAAATATAGCTATCTACATATTCCTCTATACATTTCTCTATATATAGATAAGCACATACAGTGAAAAACATGCCCAATACTAAAGGCATATATAACATAAATAAGTATAGTAAACTAATTAAATGAATAATTCACACATATAAAATAAGGATATATATATATATGCATATATATAATGGGAGATTATTTAAAAACAGGATCAGTAAATTATGATTTAGAAATATTAAAAAAAAAACCTGAAAAAAAATTATCTTTTGATAAGCAAAATTTATACCTACAAGGATATGGAAGACAATGGGGTGAAAAATTAGTATACAGTGTTGGATTGGCCTATGGTTCGGGTATAGAATAAATATAAGTTAACTTTTTTATTTATATTGTATATAAGAAAATATATGAGATTAACCTGATATGAAAGATACAAATGGAACCAATAAAGACCAACCATAATATAAAATGAAATAAAATGAAATAATATAAAATGAAATAAAATGAAATAAAATGAAATGAAATACCTATATGCATATACAAGCTATAATGAGAAAAAGATAAATTTTACTTATAAACATTATAATTATACACAAAATAATTATTTTTATTTTTTTTTATAGGTTTAATATTAGGAGGAGGATGTGGTTTATTAAGTGGAATTATCAAAGGAGGAAAAACAAAAAAGCTTTTTTTAAATTCAGTTTTAAATTCTACGTCTGTTATTGGACCAAATGTTGCTAACCAAATGGCATCACTTACTATGATATATTATGCCTTGAATAATTTTGTAAAGCTCTTTACAAAAAATGATGAAGTTTACAATTCATCTATTGCAGGTTTTTTTGCTGGGTGTATATATAAAAGTTCATCAAACTATAAAATTATGGGAAGTTATTCAATACTTTCATCAGCTGCTTTTTCTCTTATAGATTATGGATTTAAAAAGGGTTATATTTAGACGTTTTTTTTTTTTTTTTTTTATTGGAATATGTTATTATTTTTCAAGTTTATTTTAATATATGTCCATATCCATATATATATATAAGCTTATTTATTTTTATAATTAATTGTTTTCCTAAATTTTATCAAATATTATGCTAATTTGTAATATTGTGTAATTAAATTATATTTTTCAAAGTTATAAGTTTGTGGGTGAAAATATATATATATATAATATCTCAGCTTTCTTCTTTTTTTTATCATAATTTTTAAAAGAGCACTATAAATAAAATTAATTTACATTGCACATTATATGTTTCCCATTTTCTCTTTTTAAACATATTTTTTTATACGTATTATTTTTAAAATTAACAACATTTTTTATTGTATTAGTCTAAAATATATAAAAATAAATTAATAACAAAAATATACAATTTTAGCATAACATTAAATGTTGGAAAGAAAGCAAAAATATTTCACAGAAATTATCTTTTTTGTCACAATTGCTTAGGTCATATATATCGTAAAAAATTATTTTTTCTGTTTATTTATAATTATTTTTTTATTTATCTTTTGTTAAAGTATCTACAATAAAAATGGGAAAATACAAATATTAATAAATTGTTTGAAATTGTTTGAAATTGTTTGAAAATGTTTGAAAATTGTTTAAAAATTGTTTAAAAATTGTTTAAAAATTGTTAGGAAAAAATTCTAAAGAAAATGCTAGAAAGATTTCCAAAACGATATACATACATATGCGTATAATATAATTTTATTGCTTATCCAAGTTTGATATTATGAGGTTTATATTTCACAATTATTTTTCAAAATTTATAATAAAAAAATTACATTTTAACATAATTCCAATCGTACTTAAGAAAATACACATTTTATCTAAAAGTTCAAACACATATAAATGTGTAAATAGAAGTCAAACATACAAGGGGAAATAAAAAATATCCGCGTTTTTGAAACGGGCATGCAATGATACATGTACGTTTGTACGTTTGCATGATTTTTTTTTTTTTTTTTTTTTTGATTTTCCTGTACTATATTATTTAGTTATATAGGATTCATAGTTAAACATTTTTTACTGTATTTGTGTTAAGTCATTGTTTTATTTTTTTTTTTTTTTATATTACACAACTTGGTTGCTTTAATCGATCAATGCTGTTAAATATATAAAATCGCCGCTTGATATAAAATTTATATTTTTCCAACTTATATAGTGATGTATATATATACTCAATTTTCTTTTTTGACTGAGACATATAAAAATATGCATATAGCCATTATATAATTATTTCTTCATATCATAAAATATTTACACATAGTTATATAACACATTTATTAATTTATGTATATGTGCTTAAATAAATATATAGGTTGTTTTATTTCACTACTTTACCGTTGAATATGCAAAATACCGAAACAAATGAAAAAAAAACATCAAGGAATAGTTGGGTTAAAGAGCTTCAAGGAACTTATTCCAACTTTTTAATTTCAGGAAGTAAAAGCATATCATATTTAAGTTCAACTTTCAATGGAGATCAAAATTTAATATCTAATATCAAAACAAATGTGAAAAATAATAAAAACATAACTAATGATATTGATGATAATGTATTAGGAGATAAAAATGAAGAAAATAATATATCTGAAAAAAAAAAAATAATTTTTGAAGTATATAAAAAATATTATTTTATTGAAATGACAAAATATCATACAAGTCGAGAAAAATATACTACCAACTTTTTGAATTTTCTTGAAGGACTAAATTATAAAATGTCTGAAGCATTAAAACATGGTGAATATAATATAAATAATTTAAATATATTTTTTAAAGAATTTTTAAAAAACGATACAAGTTATTATAAAGGTACATCATTAGGAAGTAATCGAATAAATAATTTGTCCAAAAATTTTATGAACATATCAGGTAATGATTCTTTTTGTGATCAATGTCATTCAACTATAAATGTCGAAAATGATAACATTAATTATTGTAAACAAAGTAATGAAACAAATGATTCAATGAAAAGTCATGATGGTTTTACAAATATAGATAAACATCAATCAAACAGTAAAGAAAATAATAATAGTTGTGATTCGAAAAAAAAAAATTATGATTCCTCAAAAATAAGCATTGATACTGATAAAAAAATAAATGAACAAACTGAGCATGTAAAGACAAACGAGGCTAATGGTAATATAGTATCAACTACTTATGAAAGAAAAAACAAACCTAATGAAATGCTTCTTTTTTTAGATAAAGTGATAGATGTAGATGCAAATAACTACAATTATTATCATACCATTATTAATGATTGGGCTCAATTTGGATTCATAAATTATACAAAAATTATGAATAATATGAAAGCAAGTGGGAATCTAATAGACAATGAAATATGCCAAAAATTTTTAGTCACATTAAAAGATAGTTATATAAAAGAAGAAGATAATTTAATGGCAAAATTAAAAAAAAAAAAAAATGAATTTTTAAAACAAATAGATACATGTAAAATGTGTTGGAAACATTTTGAAAATAGTTATTCAAATTCAAAAAAAATAAAATGCTCATGGTTATGTCAAAGAAAATATTTAAAAAATGTAAAAATTCTAATACAAATTCAAATTAATTATATAGAAATTATATGTGAATGTATACAAATATATTTTCAACTTAATGAATGGAAAAAAAATGCAATAAAAGATATATTATGTTCTTATATATTATTATATAAAAGTTTCTTAAATATATATATAAATAATATTAATATATTATATGACTCAATATTACAAGAAAAACATATCGAAATATCACAATTTAATAATTTAAAAACAATAACAGATATAGATGAATATAGTAATGATAATGAACAAATGATAAGACAAATACATCCTTTTAAATTTGATAAAAATAAAAAAAATGATGATATTCCTAAATTTCAAAATGCCTTAAATTTAATTAATAATAATATATTTTTTTTTAGCAAAGAATATAATATAAGATCGATGCTTTGTTTATTTTGTTCAAATATTAAAGGACATCTAACTAATGCTGGAATTTTTAATAAATATATTGAAGGAATATTTGTTATTACTTGGGATAAATTTATTCATTTTTTTTCTACTCCAAATGATGTGTCACCACAATGGTCTTATCATATCGATGATATAGAGATCAAACTTATTAGAATCGATAAAAATACAGAAAATTCTAATAACGATTCTAAAGATAAACAAAGAAATCCCAATGATGAAGAAAATAATGAGGAAAAAAAAACAATACCAGAAACGACATCTGATAAAACATCCATTGATCAATTCAAAATTAGTAATAATGAGATAGATGTTCAAATTAGAGAGAAAAGAAAACTTTTGCGTATTAGTGGATGGTCCTTTACTTTTAGATGTAACACTTCACATCTAACAAATGTTTGTTATGAACTGATGAATAATCATTTAGATTCTTCTTATTATAAAGAAGATTTATCATTTTTTTCAAATTTTTTTAATATCATTTCAAATGGTGAAATACGAAATGATTTATTATTTACCAAAGAAATGGCTAATCTGTACAATAATAATAATAACAATAATAATAGTAATAATAATGACGAAATATTGACTGATAAAGCTTGTTCAGGAAATAGTAAAGAAAATATTAACAATCATAATATTTTTCAAAATTATACAAATGAACAAACTTCTTTCATAAACCCTGAACCCTCCATAAACCCTGAAAACAATAATGAAGTACATCTATATAACAAGAATATGCAAACTAGTTGGGATAAAAGAGATGATGAATCTGATTCGGATAATCAATATAATGATTCGTCTTCCAACGACGATAATAATACAAATTTAAAAAATGAAAAATCAACACATGGACAATTATTAGATGATTTTAATAAAAAGAAAAAAATGCTAATCGATAATATGAAAAAAACTGAACAAAATAGATCCGAAAATGATAATTCTAATGATCATCTAAATCATGAAAAAAAAAACGTGAGTAGCCAAATAGATGAAAAAAAAAACGTGAGTAGCCAAATAGATGAAGAAAAAAATGTGAGTAGCCAAATAGATGATGAAAAAAATGTGAGTAGCCAAGTAGATGATGAAAAAAATGTGAGTAGCCAAATAGATGATGAAAAAAATGTGAGTAGCCAAGTAGATGAAGAAAAAAATGAGGAGAAGGTTATATTTGATAACAAAAAGAGAAATAGTAAAAAAAAAGGGAAATCGCAAAAAAAATCGTAAAAAAAAAACATCCTTATGTTTATCTAAGACTATATGGATAGAAACACACATATAATTTTCCAACTTTTAAATAAATTAACTGTTTCTAGTATTCATTAATTTTAGAATCAAACTTTTTTTTGATTAAGAGTATATAATAATTAATTAAAATGCATTGAGTAATAATAATTTTCTACATTTTTTTTTTTTTGTGTTTTTACTAACCTTATACAATTTTATACAACAATCATAGTATTTATCGGGAATAAAAATATGGAATTCTTTTTTTTTTAGTTATATATTTGAACTTATTTTGAATTATCTTAATCATATATATAAATGTGTGTATTCATATGCTGCATTATTTTACTTCATATAAATTTTTGTTTGAACAAGGTATGATATGAAATTGCATAATTTATTTGTAATTTTTATTTTTGTATATTTTTACAAATTTAGAAACATATAACGATAGAAACAAGTAACATGTATTCATAATTATTAAAAAAAAAAAAAAAAAAAAAAATTGATATCTACATAAATGTAAAGAAACAAAAATAGTGATAAATCTGTGTAATGATACATCTGTGTAATGATAAATATGTGTAATGATAAATCTGAATAATATATAATGAAAAGGGATCAACATTTATTTGTTTTTATTATATCTATTTCCCTTATTGTGGCTCGAACAAATTATAAGCTAAAAAAATGAGTAAAAAAATGATGCTAAATTGTCTTAGATATTTATAATATACTGAACCTCTATAATTGCATTTGAAAGCTTAAATTTTAACTTGTCAATCAGTGGTGAAGCATTTATTAATTTATCTTTAGATCGAATTGTGTAAATTTTTAATTTGGTTCTGGACTAGAATTATGTGAACCCCTTTTAACAAAATTTAGAGGGAAATTAAATCTAATGTTGTTATCATATTTATTTATTTTTTTAATTTTATTAGTAAAACATTTTTCATTATCTAAATTATCTACAATAGATTGTTCATATATTTCTTCATTATAATTTATATCCTCATATTCATCTAAATTTTTATTTTCATTATTTTTAGAATCATTTACATCTAACAATAGGGGCTCATTCTTATTTAGTTCGTTCTCATTTAGTTCGTTCTCATTTAGTTCGTTCTTATTTAGTTCGTTCTTATTTACTTCGTTCTTATTTACTTCGTTCTTATTTAGTTCGTTCTTATTTAGTTCGTTCTTATTTAGTTCGTTCTTATTTAGTTCGTTCTTATTTAGTTCGTTCTTATTTAGTTCATTTTTGATTAGTTCATTATTTTTTAATAACATTTCAAACTCTATTAGTTTATTTTCAATATTAGCTAAATGTTGTTTTGTTTTTTTATGCGAAAGTGTATTATCTTCTTCCTCCACATCTATTTCATTTAAAGTAGTATTAGTATCTACAACATCATCTATACATTGTTTTTCCATATCTGTGTCATGGTTGTTTGATTGTAATTCTTCTTTTTGTTCATTATAATTTATTTTTTTTTCCTTCATATTTAAGTTGAAAAAAGATATATTATTGTTAACGTTTGGGTATGGTTCTTTGGTTATTTCTTCATCTTCTTTCTCAAAATAACATTTATTTTCTATACTTGAATTAATCAAAATATTTTTTTCCAAATTTTGATGAGTTATTTCACAATTATATATACCATTAAATTTAGACAATAATATATTATTTTTGAACATTTGTACTTTTTTTTTTTTTTTTTTTTTTTTTTCTTCATGATTATAAATTTTTTTATGACACGATTTATACAAAATGTTGATATTATTATTTGAATGTTTTAATTTGTTTATTTCCAAATTTTTTGATTCTAATTCTATTTTTAATTTTTCTATTACATTACATAATTCATTAATTTTATTTTTATTTTCATTAGTAATTTCGTTTATTTTAGATGATAAAATAATATTATTTTTTTGTTCTTTTTTAGTTTTACATTTTTGTGTTTTTACTTCACTCAAATTATATATATTATCTGTAACAGATTCATTAATTTCATCTAAATATATTTCTTTCTGTATATTTATTTTTCTTGTATCACTATCATTTTTCATATTTTTGTTTGTTTTAGAAATTTCATTTTCAGGTTTCTTTTTATCATCCTTATCATTGGCTGATAAATTCATGTCTTCTTTTGTCTCTTCTATATTGAGACAGTTTTCTTTATTTGCATCGCTTGTACCATTTAAACTGTTTAAACTGTTTGAATTAGCTTTATCTGTACTGTTATTCGACTTATTTGTTATATTAACAGATGTGTCGTTTAATTCTGTTTCTATTTGGATATACACATTATTAGTATTTTTTATTTTATTACAATTTTTGTTTTGTTCAATATTTTGTGTACTATTCGAATGTGGAAAAGTTAGATATTTATATGTATCATTTTGTATTTGTTTTTTTTCATATATTTGACTAATTTCATTTATGGTATCATAATTTTTACATATTTTTTTGGGCTTGCTTTTTTTTTTAATTTCTAAATTTTCAATTTTGTAACTTGGATATTTTTTTTTATTAATTATGTCTTCTGCATCTTTTTCTGAACCCTTTGATCTATGATATATAACTCTTGCTTTTATTTCTTTTGGATTAACAATATTTTTTGTATATTTTATTGAATATGAATTTTGAATAAAAACATATAATTGTCTAATCATGTCTTCTAGATATTTTATTTTTTCATTAGATGTTATGATTTCATTTATTGGTAAATTGTCTATAAATAATTTAGGACAATAAATTTTATAATTCATAAAAATTTTGGGTTTAAGTATATTTATTTCCTGTTTGTTAATTGGTATAATTTGAGAATGCATAAAATGTTTATGATTCACACTTTCCTTTTTTTCATTTGAAACTAAAATAAACATTCCACCATCCATTCCAAATTTTACCAAATTTTTTATACATATATATGAATAACCTATTTCTTTATAATTATTTAAATAAACAAATTTTATTAAATCTTCATCTTTTATACTATTCATTTTATTTCGTATTTTATTAATTATTTGTTCATTATTTGTTTTATTTATTTTTTGTATAATAACATTAAATGTTTGAGGATATTCATTTATATATATATTTTTTAATATTTTATTTCCCATTTCTATTATTATTTGAGTTGCATAATTCATTAATATTGGTTTATATATTTTAAAATCTATTGATATATTATCTGATATATTTCCTTTTGCAAATTGAATATTTTTATCATTACTATTAAAGCTATAATCATGAATACAAAGTTGTGTGTCTTTTATTTTTTTGACAATATCATCAGAAATCTCTCTATTTATAATTTTATTAGAATTCATATGTTTAGAATAATATTTATTTTTTGTCTTAATACTTTTTTGTATTTCATTTAATTCTATTTTTTCAATTAAATTGTATATTTCTTTTTTTTTTGATATATCATTTTTTTCGATCTTGTCTTTTTCTTTTTTTTTTGACATATCATCATAATTTATTTCATAATTTTGTGAAACAGAAATATCGAATAGTAAATTATTAGAACTCTCCTTTTTATTATTATAATATTCATTTTCAAAGTCTTGATTAATTTTATTATTTTTTTTTAAGTTTTTTTTTCTTTCGCCTCCTTGTTCTAAATTATAATTTTCTATCTCGACCATGTTTTCAATTTTAGGAAATAACATTTTTTCTCTTTTAAAATATTTATGTTTTTTATTATATATATAATTAGAATTTATTAAATGATCTAAATAATTATTTTTTTTATCCTTTAAATGTAAACATCTAATGTTTTTAAATTTATTTGTATTATTATTATTATTAAGAAATATAGATTTGTTTTTTAATTCATCCAAATTATTTATATCAAATTCGGAATTAATATTTTCAATCCATTTCTTTTGAATTACTTTTCCTTTCAAAATCTTGCAATTAACTAAATTAGATTTCCAACGCTTTTTGAAATAATCCTTTTCAATATTATCATCACAATATGCACTACTGGTTCTTGTTATATTTTCTTTTTTCAATCTGAGATTATTTTTTATTACATTTTTGGGTTTTAAAATATTTTTTTCTGTTTTTATATTTTTGTTTTTTTCTTCTAATTCATCTCCCCCTCTACAGTCTTTAATATTGGAATTTGTCTTGTCCCCACTTGGCTTGTCCACATTTAGCTTGTCCACACTTGGCTTGTCCCCACTTGGCTTGTCCACACTTGGCTTGTCCACACTTGGCTTGTCCACACTTGGCTTGCCTATTAACAAATCAGTGTGAATTTTATTTTCTATGTTTAACAATTTATTATTTTTCCCTTTCTTATTCATATATAAACTATTATACGGATTATTTTTTAGTACATTATTATGTATATCCGTATATTTATCAATTTGTAAATTATATACATTTTTTGTATTCGTTTTATTTTGGGCATTTTCATAAGTGTTCACAACTTGTTGTATTTCCTCGTTTTTTTCTACTGATCTTAAAATATTAATAGATTTATTTTCATTTTTCATTTCTTTACACAATAAATAAATATCTTTTTCCTTATTATAAACACTTGTATCATACCAAGAGTTATTTGAAACACGTTTGAAATGCGCACCACTTTTATTTTTTATTACATCCGATTTGGGCTTATCATAATGTTTAGATTTAAATTCATATTTTCTAAAAATGTTTTTTCTAAAGAATGCGTTTATATATATATCATCATCATCTTTATTTTCGAATTGAAATAATTTATGCATACTATTCATTCTGTTAATTGATAGATAAATGAAAACAAAGGAACCTAAATGAGAGGAATAAAAATCAGGATACAAGCAAAAAGACAAAAAAAAAAATAGCAGAAATAAAAAAATATCTGTCTATTTTTCTACTCAATTTAAAAAATATATAAAATAAGAACGAAAAAAAAACAAAAATATATGCATTTAATTGTTTTAAATTTTATAAATAATTCATAAAATTATGAAAATTTTATTACCACGGAAAATATATGACTTACAATTTCGTTAGCATTATTTTTATATACATTCAAAAAAAATTTACAACTTTAAAAATAAATAATTACTAAAAAAAATATAATATAAATATACAAACAATAAATATAAATTTATGTATATAAACATATCTGCAATTTTCTTTCCATAGAATAAAAGATTAAAACAAAAAAAGACAAAAGCAACAATCTTACCAAAAATAAATCGTATCACAACAATGGGCTTACTCGAAAAATATTAAAATTATTTACAAACGTGTATGCACATTTTTAGCCCCATAAAATATGCACTATTCTATTTGAGAATATACATTACAAAAAAAACTATAATAAAAAATATATGAACAATAATATGCATATATATATATATAAATGAGCATACACATTCAAATATGTATAATGATGTTTTTTCTTCATTTCAACGAAAATATATCGATTATATTTCGTGCATAATTTTAATTTATATGTGTGTATATTTTTTATATTTTTTTTTATCTTTGTTCCAAAAAATATAGCTAAATTTAATATTTAAGATGATAATGCATGTATGCTGATAAAAATGTGTTTATAAAAATATCTGTTAATTTTAACATATTTTATAATTTTTTTGATAATAGCAAGTTGGCTTTATAGAAGCATAATAAAAAAATTATGACCAAGCAAATGAAATGCATTATGCTTGTTTAAAAAAAAATCAATTAAAAAAAATATAAAATTATATTATTTATTTCATCAAAATAAAGGAATGTGTATTTTAATTATTAGTATAAATTTTTTATAGACAAAAAAATGTACAAATATAAACGGAGTGTATATCTGAAAAAGGAAAAAGAAATTAAAGAGTCACAAATTTTTAGGATAATTATTTTTTTTTTTTTTTTTTTTTATTATTATCACTTTTATCTTTTTCTGTTACTGTTTTTTGTTCATTAGATAGTTCATTATTACGTGAACCATAAATTTTCATACTAGTCAAAAATAAATCCCTTAATCCACATTCAGAACAAATATTAGATAATGTGCTCATAGATTTTTGATCTAGTTCATTCATATTTTTAGGAAGAACTCGCATATCATCTAAGTGTTCATATTCATTTAATACAATATCTTCCATTCCTCTACAATCAAAATGTTTCCATCTTAATTTATTTAAACTATTAACATAAAAGTCTACTTCTTCTTTAGGACCTTCACAAATAATAATTCCTGGATAACCTATTTTTGAATATCCTCCAATTTTTAATTCTCTAGCCCATTTAATTATACATGCTCTTTTTACTTGACTTAAAATATGATGAGAATAACATAAGCGTCTAGCTAATATTCTTTTTCCAAAACTCATTTTATTATAATATAAAAATGAATTATTTTGGCTATTTGTTATGTCTGAATTTGAATTTTGTGTGTCTATATTATTATTATTTAAATAGTCTTCATTTATTTTATCGTCGTCAGAAGATGAATAAGCAAAGGAATTATTATTATTTTCTGGTAAAGTATTTTTATTATTTTTTAATTTTTCAACTAACTCATTTATTTTATATATAACATTCAATATTATACATTCTTGTTGTAAATAATTTTGTATATCTTTGTATATTTCTTGATTAATATAATTATTCATATCAGCAGTAAAATTTTTAACATTTATATTTATTATAATAAAAGATTTTAGTGGATAATCTTTAGGTAATTCAATTGTTATATTTATAATATTATTGCAATGATCATTTTCATCATTTAATTCCATACATATTATTGTATCACGTTCTTTATTTTGTTCATTTTTTATAATTAATTCTCTGTCTCCTACATATATTAATTTTAATGCTTCAAGTTCTTGTTTTTGTAACTCTTCACATTTAAGTAATATTTCTTTATCTATACCCTTAGTATTAAGTTCAGAACAATTAGTCTTGTTTTCATTATTTTTTATCAAATTTGTATTTAATTTCTCAATGTTGCTATTTTCCTTTGGTTCCTTTGGCTTGTTATTATTATATTTTTTTTCTTCTTTAAATTTTATACATTTTTTTTTATTATTATCGCGAAACATAGTATTTTTAAGGGTAACATATGAGATGAAGGAAAAAAAACACAATATTAATAAATGAATAAATGAATAAACGAATAAACAAATAAATAAAACGTGATATAACGACTTATATCCGTATTAATGATAATCATACGATATGAATAAAAAAATATTTAAATCGCCAAAATTGCATGAACAGTCATAATTTTTTATCAATTATTATTATTTTTTTTTTTTTTAATTAAAAAATTATAGCTTAATAAAAATATTGCAAGAATATTATTACCTATTTGAATTGGCTATTATTTTATGTTAATGTAAAAACAATACACGTATAAAATATATAAATGGAAACTAGCCAAAATAATATATAGATATTAATAAATTGATTTTAATCAAATTATTAAAATAAAGAATAAGAGATAATACAATTATGTAATTATCAGGGGTATATTATTAGAATAATTATAGTTGCTATTCTGATGTTGCCTCTTTAAGTTTTTATTTCTCTAATTGGTATTAATAATATCATGTGTGTGTGAATATATTATATAATATACATTTTATTTCCATTTTAATATAAAATTAAAGAGATATATTTATAATATCCTGATAAATTTATATTAAAGATATTTTTCTCATGCAACATTTTTTTTAATTGATATTGGCATGTTTAGATTAACCAAAATTTTAAAACAAAGTATAATGTAATACAATAAAATAATTTAAAAATAAAAAAAAAAAAATAAAAAAATATAAATTTAGAATAAATATTAAAACGAAAAATGCTGATCATGCATATGTACATGTGTATATATAAATTGTAAAACGCAATATAAGTGAACAAAAAAAAAATCGTGACTTAGTTTTTTGGGGGGCGTGGGGTTATAGGGAGTGACATATTCTGGCAAAATTATAAAAATTAAACGAAATGAAAAAATGTGGAACAAAAACAAAAATATACATACTAAAAATAAGTCCAATAATAACATAAGATATTATAGATCAAATTTATATATGCACATATAACATTATATAGTTTTTACTTGGAGACAACGATAACGTATCTTAGCAATAGGCTCGTTTTCGGCAATAGCAAAATAAGCTAGCCTATAAATTATATTTTAAGAATGTGGTAATATAAGTATATTTGTAAATGAATATGTACATATCTATCATACATTTTTCTATACATTTTTCTATACATTTTTCTATACATTTTTCTACACATTTTTTCTTGGAATTTTAAAATACCTTGAATAATGACCAACATGAGATGCTAATGTATCCCTGTGAATGTTTGTTAACCATTCCCTAAAATTTACAAAAAAAATATAAAGAGATTGAAATATATGAAAACGTATGTGGGCACACTTGCTATTTATTTCGAACGAAAAGAATAAAATTTCATAAGTATGTATAATTTTTCGTTAAGTATATATATATACATATATATATATATATATATATATATATATATATATATATATATATTATGCATACCATCTAGTTGTGTCTGCGTGTCCAGATCCTTGATATTTGCTTTGCAAATGTTCCAATTGGGCATGAATATTAAATCTATCAAATGTAGACATTTTTTCCGTCTTTTTACAAAAAAATTATAGTCCCTTTTTACAAAAAAATTATATTCCCTTTTTACAAAAAAATTATATTCCCTTTTTACAAAAAATTATATTCTCTTTTTACAAAAAAATATATTCCCTTTTTGTAAAATTTGTATTGTCTGGTAATATTTCTGATATATGATGAACTAAGGTAGCTTATAATACATATATGTATATAATGAAAAATATTTGGTAACTTATTTTTATTAGGTTTTAATTAATTTATGTTAATTTATCGATGTTTAAACATTATTAAAAAACAATTGCAGTTTTTTTAATTATAACTAAATAACTATATTTTGGTTATTCGAAAATTGAATTTTCTTCGTAAAATTCTCTATATATTTATGCTACTTCCACATGATATATATTTATATAATTAGCAGTTCATATTGAAATTTGGATAATAGTATGACTTTTTTTTTTTATTTTTTCTTATTTTTTCTTAAAGAAATTTAAATGAAAAAAAAACAAATATATAATTATAGAGAAATATATATTTTTTACGATATTTAATTGAAAAATAATATATCATAATTTGTTGGATTATTTTACTATTACGCATATAGTAAAATGTGATAAAAAAAAAAAAAAAAATTAAAAATACAGATAAAATACTATACTAAAATATAGTAAGATTATTTAAATGTATATATATATATATATATACACTTATAATCTTTTAAAAAATATCTTATAAACATATATATTTTTTATTTTATAAAACTTAATCTCAAAAAAATGTAAATTAAAAAAAAATTCAAGCATACATGAATTAAATAAAATTTTTATTATGCAATAATATAACAACCAAAAAATGGCCTTATTTGATACGAATATGTATCATAATTTTTGTGGTATATTTATAAGATACAAAGTTGTATATATTATTTTTCAATTTTGTAATTATATGTATTACTAATTCTCTCATTACATATTTTCAACGTATATATATTATTAGTTATCATTTTATATTCTATCAAAACAAATGTCAATAAATACTGTCTCATATTTCAAAATAAACGATATTAATACAATTTATTAATTTTATTATGATATCAAAAATAGTATGATGTACCTCTTAAAACTTATTTTTTGAACTTATCAAATAGTCGACATATTATATCTCTCATAAAATTCGCTTATAACTAAAATTACCCGAGGTTTATTTCTCACATTATATTAATAGCTATAATTGTGATATTCGTTAAAATGCGTTTATATTTAATATGGTCAATTACTTTATACACATTTTAAAAGAGTTATATACATACACATTCTATACAGTGTTAAAGGCTGTATGTAGTTACAAATTAATGCTTTATTATGTCTTAATTTTTCTTTTTTTAATATTTAAGGTATTTTCCATATGTTTGCACAAACCCTTTTAAAAAACATGTAGTTTAACAACTAATGTTACATAATAACACTAATAAAATAAATAAAACTTATTTGTGTATAATTACATGAGAGTGATATATATGACTAAATGAAGAGAATAACATTTCATATAAGACAATATATTTTCCTTTTTTTATTAATTTTTACATATTTCATAATTCTTATAAAATTTAAGATATTATACTTAAAATTATGTTATTATGTTCGTCTGTTTATTAATACTCAAAAAAATTAATATTCCCTCCCACCAATATTATATACATCCATCCATACATCCATACATATCAATGTGAATAATATTTTTGCTTAACAATTTTTAAGGATATAAAATTGTGTGAAAGATTATTATATTATCAGCATATATACAATATAGCATTATCAAATATAATAAATACCATATATTTTAAAATGTGCCAAAATATCGAAAAAAAAAAAATACATAATTAATTATAATATTAAATTTAGTAATTCATGGTATGATTAATGCTTTATTTTTTTTATAATTTTATTAAATTTGCACATTAATAATATAATTTTTTTTTTATATTTTTTATCGCAACTCATACATGTTATCCAAAAGGATAAATTTAAACGTCATAAAAATGTACTATTGTGATATACACGTTTTTTAAACGTCATAAAAATGTATTATTGTGCTATACATGCTTTATTACATGCTTATAATACCCATGTTGGCAAAGCCTTAGAGATATAGGGTGGTCAACTTATAATGAAATAGCCCTTTTAACAATTATAATATAAATTTATGTTTTTATAAAATATTGTAAAAGAAAAGCATAAAATTTAATTTATAAAATAAAAGGAAATTATTCCAAATTAATGTTATTATATACAGTATTTTAAATAAAGAAAAAAAAATCGCAATTAAGGTAAACTTTTTTTGTTCTAAAAATTATGCATAATTATTTTTTATTTACAATGTTACAAAAATAAAATTCTCTATAATATTAAATTCTATTAAAATTATTTTGTTATACATAATGTTTAAACAGTACACTTATTTATATAAATATCAAATAACGGATGTATAATAAAATTATATATTTGATATATATTATCATATTAAAATAAAAAAAAAAAAAAAAAAAAAAAAAAAACATAAAATATATATAAAATTTGTTATTATATTATCGTGCTTATTTTATAAACGTGTATATTTTTAAAAATAAAAAAATAATTTTTTTTATTCATATTAAATAAAATAAATTAATGTATACATATATATTATTATAAAATAAGTCGTTTTTTATTTTTCACATTTTATTTTTAAATCAATTAATTATATAATATATATATATATATATATTTTTTATTTTTTTATTTTTTGTATGATAATAATGAATGGTTTTTATTTATCTCATCCATTCTGTTCATACTGCTTATGAGTTATTTCCCCTTTAATTTTAATAATTAAAGAAGTGAGAAAAAAAAAAAAAAAAATAAACAATTTACAAGAATATAAAAAAAAATTGTAAAAAAAAAAAATTAATATAACAAAAAAAAAAAAAAAAAAAAAACTTTCCTTTGGCCTTATTGATGTTGACATATAATAATGAAATGAAAACTATATTATTAATATATAAATAAAATGGGGATATAAAAAAAGAAAGGAAAACATAAGAACAATATATATATTATATATATATTAGCTAAAATAATAAATATATTTTATTGATTTTAGTACTTTAAGGATTTATTTTATAATAAAATAAATCCCCTTTCTTATCATAGAATCCCATTATAAGAAAAAAAAAAAAAAAGTACAAAAATAAGCTAAGCAAAAAAAGTACAAAAATAGTACAAAAATAAGCTAAGCAAAAATAGTACAAAAATTAGCTAAAAAAAAATGTTCTCTTAAATTTCAAGTTTTATAATCTGAATTTTAAAATTCCCAAGAGAGCATGGAATAAAACTACATTATATAATATGTGTATATTTATATACATAATATATTATATATATATATATGTACATATATCTTAAATACATACACACACATATATACATATTAATATATATTATAAATGTGTGAATGCATTTTGTTATTAAAACAATAGAACCAGTAATTATATTTTAATTCATATTTGCGTGTTTAAAATTATATACATTTTAAGTATATATATAAACACACTACATATATATCTATGTGATACGCAATTATACAGATATATAAAATATCATAATAACCAGCCTCACTCTTTTTTTTTTCCTCTATTAATAATATATCTTCAATTTATTAAAAAAAATATTATAATTTTTGAGAAACGATAAAATAGGACATATTTTTTTATACATTATAGAATGTAAATAATATGTCTTATTTGTTCTCACTAAATTAACAAATTTTTTAAGGAACAAAAATAAAAAATTATGTAACCATATATACTGTATAATAAAATAAATATTGTAAAATATCTTTATACAAATTTGAAGAGGTAAAAAAAAGTCTTATCAAGAATGTAAGGCGATGAATTATTATATATATATATATATTGTTATATTGTTATATTTCTGCTTATTTATTCATATTTTATGTACATGCATACAGGTATTCATTTGTGTATATATAATACAAAAAAATTGTTAGAAAAATATTTATAGTGCAAAAAAAAAAAAAAAAAGAGAAAGCGTAAGTTATATATTCGTTATTTTTAACTCGACACCTTTGTTATATTTTTGTTTTTTTATTTTTAGATTTGTTCTAAACACACAAATATATTTCATAAAAATTATATATTTGTATAATATTATAGAATGCTTTTTTTTCTTTTTTTTTTTGGATATAAATAATTTGTGGTATGTCCTGTATTTTTTTATGTATATATTCCTATTATTTTGTATTTTCATTTTTTATGTTAATATAATTTAATACGGAGAAAAAAACTAGCCATTTTGTGCATATAATTTTTTTTTTTTTTTTTTTTTTTTTATTTGTATTCATGACGCATGTGTAATGGCCTTATATTTATATGCATTTCATTTTGATATAATACAATTTATTAAATTTATAATAAATGTTCTAGGTATTGTATGCAGAGACGTATATTAAGGATTCTATTTTTATTTGGAGTAAGAAAATATGTTTGTATAATTATTTGACAAAAAAAAAAAAAAATACAAGTTACATATTTTTTAATTAAGTTTATTTCTATATCTACATAAAGGAAATGGACAATAAATATGCTACTATTTTTTATTTGCTTTTTAATGCATAATCAATTTTGAAATAGGAGTAAAGGGTGTATACAAATAAAAATTAATAATATCGAAAAAAATATACAATATAATAATTATAAAATTATATTTATTGTTTTTTCGAACATATTTAAAAAATCAAAAAAAAAAAATATACACACATGTGTGAAATTAGAAAATGTGCAACCTTTGCCTCCTATATATTATACAAAATACATAAATAATAATATCTATGTATATGTGCATATTGTTTACAATACATATATATATGCATACATATGTTTATTCATTCCTTATTATGCATGTAACGATATATATGGTCTTATAACACCTACATAGATATTTATAGAGTCAAATAAATTGTAGAAAATAATTTATATTATATTTTCTTCATTATTTATAGTTACAAAATTGTGTATTTAATTTTTCTGTATTATTTTAGTTAAATAAAATTTAAGTAGTCATATGTATATATCCATATATTTTGTAATTTGTTTGTAGACATACCTGGTAAATGTTTAGATTGTTATACATAAATTTTATTGCATTATATTTTAAAATATATCTATAATTTAATTAAATATATTTTAGTAATTTGTGTATTTATTCTTACATGTGTGTTCACGAACAAAATTAAATTTTTTTAATACGATCTGCCTACTTACATATGTATACATATTGTAAATGTATTATGTAAAATTTGTGCATATTAGATACATGGATACATATTCTGAATTGCCAAGTAGATTGAGAATATATAATAGATGCTTATATCACACAGTTATATACTACTATTGTTAATTATATATAAAAATAAAAAATAAGGATATGGTGGTTATTTTCTTTCCGAATTATAACAGTAATATATATTGATAGCTGAGAATATTTTCTATGCTTATTTATTATTTAACAAATATATTGGACTGTCAAATTATAGTGTTACTATTTATATGTGCACTTATTTTAGGCAATATACTAATTAAAGGGAAATATAAAATAGTAAAAAAAAAAAAAAACAAAAAAATATAAATTTAAAAGCGTTTGAATAATCAAGGTTTAACCAATTTAAAGAGAGAATAATAATACAGAGAATTAAAAAAAATAATATATAATAATATATAATAATATGTAATAATATGCAATAATATGCAATAATATGCAATAATATGTAATAATATGTAATAATATGTAATAATATGCAATAATATGTAATAATATATTTAATTATAGACATAAAATACGAAAAGCTATGATTTTGTACTTTTTTATCATTCTAAATTTTTAAGAAAAAGAATAAATAAAATTGTTAGTTCAAGAAAATATATCGAATTCGTATAACACCAAATCAAAAGAATATAATTAATTAAAAAGGCATATATGTATGTATGTATATATGTATGTATATGTATGTATGTATGTATAATAATTAAAGCCATATTCTTTCTTTATTTTTTATTAGCATAGTTAACTTGTATTTGAAACAAGCTTTCAAGATTTTGGCATTTAGACTTTTCCACCATTTTGTTAATATCGGTGCATAACTATAGTATCTACATACTATATATCTACATGCATGTGTACATGCATATTTATATGCATATGTATATGTATGTGTGTGCACATTTAGTCAAATATCGTTCCTCTTTTATATAAAAAGCATATTTATATGTTATGTGTGTATATATCATTTTAACGAAATGGATGAAAATGAAACATATAAAGAAACAAGCCTAACCACAGGTTTGGTGAATCGAGATAGTAGTAATGGGGGTGGCAACATGAAAGGTGGCGAAGATAGCGCTAATCCGAACAATGTTAGTAGAGAAATAAGCAATAGCAATAGCAATAACAATAGTAATAGCACCAATTGGGGAAAGAAATATAATTTTAATTATAGTAATTTGAATATAAGCAATAAAAAGTTTCTGTTAAATAAAAATCATCTATATATTAAGGCAGGGATAAAACAAGGAGGTAATAATTCCAAAAAGATTATGAACAAAGGAAATGGAGACAATGTTAATGTAAATGTTAATGTAAATAGTAATGATATATCAAATAATGACAAATTTTCTGACAAAATAAATACCAATTATAATATAGAAAATTCAGGTACCGAAAATAATATTTATAATAAACAAAGAATTGAATATAATTATCCTAATATTAGTTATAATCATGATTCAGAAAATTGGAAAAATAATGAAAATGGAATTATGTTTAACACAAGAACATGTACTAACAATAACATAAAAAATGGTAATAATAATCTTACCCAAAGAAAAAGAAGAACTAATAAATTTGAAACAGGAAATCACAACTATAAAAATAAACAAAAAAAATTTTATAACACACCAATTACCGATTCATTAAACAGGTATGGTAATAACGATAGTAACAAATATTCTACAAATATAGATAATATAAATGGTAATGAAGAAAATGAACAGATTCAAGATTTTTCCAATATTGAAAATAACAAAATTAGTAATGAATTCAACATAAAACAGTTAAACAGTAGTAATATTAACAATAGTAATAGAAATTTAAAACATTTAAAAAATTCTAAAAACTTAAATAACAAAAAAATGTTTGATAATATATCATTTTCAATAGATAAATATTTAAATTCTAATGTGAATTTTCAGAAACATAATAATGATAAAAATAACAATTCATATGCAAAAGTTAAAAACAAAATGACATATAAAAATTTGAAAATTAAAAATAAAGAAAATTTTAATATGTCTAACGAAACAAGAATCCACAATTCTACATCTAACACATCAAATGAATATGTAAATAATCACAAAACGAACATAGACAATGCAAACAATGCAAACAATTTAAACAGTGTAAACAGCATGGTTCGCGAAATAAATGAAGATCAAGTAATAGAAGATATGTCGAAGTCATCTAATTATCCTGATATAAATTTATTAGCACAAACTTTCAATTATGAAAATGTGAAAATTTTGAAAACGCATTTGGAGATGAACATAAATAATGCAAATCCGATGAAAAAAAAAAGGAATAACATTTATTCTAATATTGAAGAAAATAAATATAATTCTAAATTTTGCAGTTATATAGAATGTTTAAGTGAGGTTTCGGAAATAACTGACGAGGAAAAGGATATCGAAGATGTTGATAGTAGTGAAAAAAATTACGAAAAAAATGCCGAAAAATATGACGAAAAATATGACGAAAAAAATGATGCCAAAAATAACAACGTGAGATGGAGCAACAATTTAAACAATACCAGTGAAGCATCTCATTCAAATTTTTCACAAATTAATTTAAAACAATTTCAAAATGATCAAATTATGTTAGATAAAATGAAGGGGTTGTATTCTCAGTTTGGAAATTATAATTATAAAAATGAGCAAGTAGAAATGTTTGGACAAAATGAAAATAAAAAATTTCCATATTTTGAAGAAAATAAAAATCAAGGAATATTAGAAAATGATAATATATCGAGTCCACATCTAACTAGATATAGTTCAGAAAAAAAAAATGATTCTTTTATAGAAGAGGAAACAGAATTTGATAAATATGGAATGGAAGAAATAAATTCAGGAAATTTAATAGAAGCACAACAAAATACATCTAGTTCAAACATATTAAAAAACCCAAATAATTTGAATAATACAATTTCTTCAAATTTGATTCAAGAAAATGAAATAAATAAATTTACAGAATCAACTAATCATATACCAATAGAAGATTTATTTATAACTTCTTATATGCCATATCCCCCTGAAAAATATAATAATATATATGATTTACATGAAATAAAAATAATATCACCACATATATTAAAAACAATAATTCATAAAAAAGGAAAAACATATCATTCATCTTTAAAAGATGGAAAATTAATTTTATTATTAGATTTGGATAATACATTATTACAAGCAACATCATTTGCTAAATTTAATATGGATTTACCCTTAGAAAATTTTATAGGCGAAAATGATGAACCCGAATTATATAAATTTTTTTTACCTTATTATAATTTTTTTTATTATTTAAAATTTCGACCTTATGTTCGTCAATTTTTAGAGATATTATCATTATATTATGAATTATCTATATATACTAATGCAACAAGAGAATATGCAGATGTAGTTATAGCTATTTTAGATCCTGATAGAACCATTTTTGCTGATCGTATAGTTGCTAGATGTAGTAGTGTAGATAGAGATGAAAATAAACATTTTGAAAAAATTTATCCAAATGTTGATCCTAAATATGTAATAGCATTTGATGACAGAAAAGATGTCTGGTTTGATATACCACATTCTCATATTTTAAGAGCAGAACATTATAATTTTTTTGAATTAAGTAAATATGATATTATTTCACATTTTAAAGAACCTAGTACATGTAAAAAAAGATTTGTAGATATGGATATGCATCTACATTATATGATTAAAATTTTTTTAAAAATTCATAAACAATTTTTTGAAAATCCATTAAATGTAGATGTAGGTAAAATTATAGATAATATTATGCTTAGTACATTATCAAATGTAGGATTATATTTTACAGGTTTTAGAAAAAATTCAAAAAATTTGCAAAATGTTATTTTATCTGATTGTGAAGAAAGACAAAAAGAAATAGCATTAGAATTAGGAGCTAAAATATATTCTAATTATGATGATCCGGGTGTTACCCATATTATTGCTGCTAAAAATTGTACAGATAATTTAATAAAATCAAAACAATCAAATTATAATCATATAGAAAAAGTTCATACTTTATGGTTATATCATTGTAAGGGAACTCTACAAAATATTAAATCTTCATTATTTAATGCTGATGAGCTTTGTAAAATATATAATAATAAACCTCCTTTACATCCAAAAAAAGATCATTGGTTTTTTGGAAATAAAGATGCAGAAAAAAAACAAGATAATCAAAATGATTGTATTAAAGTTGAAAATCTGAAATCTCGTATATTTCTAGGTACTGGTGAATATACAAATGATGCTGTTATATGCTCTCCTTATGAACAAATAAATATTAAATGGATAGAAAAAGAAGTTAAATTACGACAAATTTATGATAATGTTTCAAATACGGTTACACAAGATCAAATAATAGATCATCGATTAGTTGAAAAAAGAAACAATGATGAGACAGAAAAAAATATTAGAAATTCAAATTTTGTACTTGCCTCTGATTTAGATATTTCTGATAAAGTTATTCAAAATGACAAACAATAGATACAGAAAAATATTTTAATTCATTAGTGCATCTACCTTATAAGCACATTTTAAGTTTTCATTTTTTTTTTTTTTTTTTTTTATTTAGCCGAATCTCAACTATATCTTTCATTCTATTGATTCACATTTTGTTTCCCAAATTAAAACGGAGAGTATTTCTATACAACATAATATGTACTCTCATTTTCATATGCACATGTATATATTCACATATATATTACGTACATGTATATATTCACATATATATTACGTACATGTATATATTCACATATATATTACGTACATGTATATATTCACATATATATTACGTACATGTATATATTCACATATATATTTTTTTTTTCCACACTTTTAATAAGTTTTATTATTTAGCTTTTTTTTTGTACTATTTATATTACAATCCATTTTGCTTTAACAATTTTTGCTATCCTGAGCATGCACATTTTTGAAAATAAAATTGTTTTTAAAATATGTATAAATATTTAATTTAAATTTTATTATTTTCGTTTTTTTTTCAAATTTATATAAAGCGTTTTTTTATTATATTCGCTACTTTTCCCATCTTTACTGTTTTACCCTTTTTAAACATTAACAAATTTAAAAAAATATTAAAAATAAAATATTTATATATTATCACCTTTATTGAGGACAAAAACATTCTTCTTCACCATCTATATTAAACGATCAACTTGTAGCTTAAGCTCGTTTCTTCGTTATAGAAATGGCGTAGAAGCGAAGGCATATGCACATGAGCTTATAATTTTAATAATGATATGCTCTGACATATTTAATTAAAATTAATACATTTCATTTATTGTAGTGAACAACATCTATTCACTTTAATTTATTTTAATTTTTAAAAAAAATTTACATGTATAATGGGTGAAAATAAATACTACTGTTTACATTATTGTAAATAGAAAGTGTAAAAAAAAAAAAAAAATATGTATCCATATATTTATATTAAAAATGGTATTTGCAAATTTTTTTTATTTTTTTCATTTTTATTTTTTTCATTTTTTTCATTTTTATTTTTTTTATTTTTATTTTTTATTTTTTCATTTTTCTTTTTTATTTTCCTTTTTTATCTTGACAATTAAATGTTTTGGTATAAATTGTGAGCATACTTAAGGGATGGGACATTTGGGTGTTTAACTTCGGTAAATTTTACACATTCTGGTTGTGTTGCATTTCCTTTAAATTTTAAAAACCCTCCTTTATTTTTCATAACATCACAATAATTTGGTGCACTAAAAACGGTATAAAGTTGTCCATTTTGTTCTAAAGAATATCCTTCATCTCTTACTTCATGAGATCGAATAATAAGAGATAAATTATTTTTTTTTAAAAAATTTTCAGTAATATCTGTACCAAATGAGAAACCAATACCTCTTTTTGACGGTTTAAACCCTTTTTCTTCATTTGGATCAGACCATAATAAATCTGTCATAATTCCTTCATCTAAGGGTTCTGTATTTCTATCTATTTGTTCAATATCTTTTAAAGTTACATCTGTTTTACTTGGTATACCACCATGACATATAAATACTTTATCATTTAATACATAAGCTAATGGTAGAAATTTAAATGAATCTGAAAATAAAGAATGTAATTTTTCATCATATTTTTCTAATAATTCACCTAAGAATCCATATATTTTATTCATATTATCTGTTTCATGATTTCCTCTAGTTAGATGCACATTATTAGGATATATCAATTTAGCTAAATATAAAAATATAATAACTTCTACAGAAAAACTACCTCTATCGACAAAATCACCATTAAATAAATAAGAATATTTTGGAGATGGATATCCATTAATATTCATTATATTTATTAAATCATAAAATTGACCATGTATATCACCACAAATTGTTATCGTTTCATCTTCTTTCAAATTTAAATATACTAAAGTAGGTGATTGTTTTAATAATTTAATTACATCTAATATGATTGCACATACACATCTTTTATTTAATTTTTGATTAGGTACACTTATATATTCTACAACTTTTTTTAAAAATTCTATATTTAAATTATTTCGATCATATATCGGTGCATTATTATTTTCTATTTTTATATTATCTAAATCAATAGTTTCATAATATGGAATTTTTTGTTCTAATTCTATAGCTTTTTGGAATTGTTGTTCAAATAACAATTTTTTACATTGTTTTAATTTTAATTCTGAATTTTTATCTTTTGTTAATTTTAAAACCATTTGAAAACAATCAGATGCATTTTTTAAATCGGATAATAATAAATAAGAACAACCTTTTCTATAATATGCTTTAGCATAATGTGGATTTATTTTTATAGCTTCATCTATATCTTGTATAGATAATCCATAATTCTCTAATTTCATATTACAAAAAGATCTATTTGTATAATATATATGTAGATCTGTTTCATATATACTTATAAATTCTGAATTTTTATTTATTGTGCTTTCATTATAATATGTTTTTAATAACTCAATATCTTCTCCATCAATTTGTACATAATCTGATAATGTATCTATATTAATTTTATTTAATAATTCTAAATATGATTCATCTGTATTATTTTCATAAAAGCTTTTTATAAAATCAATTGCTGCTGTATAATATTTTAGTGATATTATATAATTATTTTCTTTAAAATATTTGTTTCCTATATTTTTTAAGGAATTACAAATTTTCAAAAGTTCAATACTTATATTTTTTTTTACTCCATTTTCTTCATCATTATTTAAATCATTTTCATTTCCTTCTTCTCTTTTTTCTTTTATTGTGTCGATTTTATTTATTTTATCTGAATTTGCATTTTCTTCTGCATGACAGTTTTCTGCTTTATTATCATAACACTCATTTTCACTTCGAACATTGCTACTCACATTTGTACTATTATCATCACTACATTCTGTGTTTTCATTTGGAGGTTTGTATTCATTTAAATTGTTTACAATAGATCCTAAATTATTTGTTTTTATATTATCATCACTTTTATGTATCCCACCCTTGCTATTATGTTGGTTTGTATTCATAGTTTCTGTAATATTTATCAAATCTATATTTGGCATATTATTTTTTGTATTTATATATTTATTTCCTAATTTACAAAACGTTTTATTTCCTTCATTTAATTGTGTTCGAAATTTCGTTACACTTCTTAAAATTTTTTTAGAAAATATTTGCCCACTCATTAAATTGGGGAAAATTTGGGGGAATTTTTTTGAATTTTTTTGAATTTTTTTGAATTTTTTTGAATTTTTTTTGGATTTTTTTTGAATTTTTATATTTTTTTCGTAAATTTATACAATATCACTATTTATATATTCTTTACAAAATTGCTACACTTTGTTTTGATAGTTTTGACCTCTACAAATAAGTATATTCCCTATAACTATTAATAAATCTTTTTATTTATATGTATGTACGTTTGGTGTGTTGTGGGCTATAATATTATAGTAATATTTAAATCGTATTATATATATCTTTTAATTGTTATTAAATTTTTTTATGTCTTTGTATCAATTATTTTGAATAAAAATATGTTTTATTTTTTAATTGTATAGGAAAAAATGAAATATTATTTATTTATTCATGTACCTTATACTTTCATATATAATATATTTGCAAATTAAAATAAGTATATAATAATAATAATATGAAATTTTTTACAATACAAAAAATAGTAGAAAAATTATTATATTACATGCTCTTTAATAACATATTTTTGCACTTACAAACATGTATATTATTTTTATAGGTTGATTTTATGATATATAATATGTTTTATATTTCCAAAAATTAAAACAACATGAATAATAAAACTTTATATTTCTAAAGGAGAATAATTCGCCAATAAAATGTTATTTATTTATAAACAAAATTAATATATAAGCATATGTAAAAAAATAATTTTCTGGTATTTTCCCTATCTATTTATTTTATGTATGTACGTGTTTTGCTCATTACATTTTTATTATATTTTTTTTTTTCTTATAAATTCACAAATCTTAAAAAAACAGCGGAATTGTTATTTTTAATAAAATTACCAAAAAAAACAAAAATTTATAGTAACTAGATATAACATAATATTATAAAATAATGTTCTGTTCATATCTTATTTGCCCATTTAATAATTTTTTTACAATATTATTTATATAGCTAGCTGATGTTTTATTTATTTATAATTTGAAAAAAAAAAAAATCGTAATGAATTTTCTCTCTCTTTTTGACCATTCTTAGCAATAAAATAATTATGACACTAATATTAAATTTCATTTTATTTCATATACAAATATGTAATACATTTATTGCGTACACAACTGGAACATAACAATTTGTGAAAATTTGGAAAAATTTACAAAAAAAAAAATAAAACATTTTGAAAGGCTAGTTCGAAAATTCATATTAAAGCCATCTTAGCACAGTTGGTAATGCGTTTGATTCGTAATCAAAAGATCGTGGGTTCGACTCCCACAGGTGGCTATTTTTAGCTCCAAATCAAATATTAGATATAAATTAGTTATTAGTTATAAATTAAATGGAAAATATAAAATAATAATAAGATCTTGTGTAATAGTAATAAAATATATTTTATTGGCTTAAATAAATCATTATAGAATAAGTTATTAAATTGATGATATACATATGACAAAATAAATAAATGGAGATCATAAGGTTAGCTCTATAATAAAAAAAAATGATACTAAATAGTAGTATATATAGTATAAATAATTATGTGCTATTATTATATTTTATGTACAAGTCATATAAAACAGCACTATTTTATGAACATACATATGAAAAGCATTTTTTTTTAAATATTTTTAAAAATGGTAAATGAAGCATGTTTAGTCGTATTTATAACATGTATAAATTATTATTTGTACAAATTATTATTTCCATTGCCTACATATATATTAAGTAAATATATATGCTCGTATAATACATGTGTATATATGGATTTCCTTATTATCGCTTTTTTTAATTTTATAATTCATTTATTTATTAAAATAAATAAAACGAAATGGTTATGGTATAAAACAACTATTGTAAATGAATTGACTTCACAATTATAGATATGTTTAATTATTTGGCTAGTTAGAATTTTTTTTATGAAATGCAACTATACAATGGTATATGAAAATTGTACAAAAGAAACAAAATATAATATCAAAAAAAAAAGTTAAATGCAAAAACATAAAAATTAATAATAAAATATACTATATAAATGCACTTGTAGAAATATGAATAAAAAGTGTATATATACATTAAAAAAGTTTTGAAAATAAATAACTAATTCGCAACCAATACATGATTAATTTGCAAACAATACATAAAAAATGTGACAATCACAGAATATCATGAATTTTTCTTCATTTGTATATCATCCAAAATAAATATGCACACATATATAAATATATGCAAATACAACAATCGGTGTGCAACCCCATGGTTTTATTTAATTACATATAAGAAGGCGGATATATATAAAAAAAAAAAATATATATATATATTAATACTTTTTTATGAACGCAAATATTCTCAAATGCAATATTTGCGACATATTTTTTACCATTCCATTTTCCTTTCCACACTGACTACTCAATGTAACTCAGTTATCAGCTCTAAAATAATTACATTCGTTTAGCATTCATTTGTGCTAATATTTATTATGCTAATATTTATTATGCTAATATTTATTATGCTAATATTTATTGTGCTAATATTTATTGTCTAACATTTATTGTCTAATATTTATTTGTATAAAGAAACTTCTCAAGATCCTTGTATATAGGAGATTCGGGGCCATATGTTTTGATAATATTTTTTTTGGCTTTATGTATCAAATTTAAGCCTGCTGATTTGAGATCAAGAAATAAAGCTAGCTTTCCTGTTAAAAAAATATAGTATCCATATATTGGTGAATATTTTCCATATGAAACTTCAATTGATTTTAAATATTGGTTAGCTATATTATATGCTAATTTGAATTCTTGTAATTGTATAGATATATATAATATTTTTGCTCTCATTTTTTGTAAAGAGTATCTTGAATGATGATAAAAGGTTGTAAGATAATCTATTTTCGATTTGATTTTATTTAAAGATTGTAATATAATTTTATTATCATAAGAATATTTTTCAGCAAATAAAGTTTCTAAATATTCAACTTCTTTAACAGTTTCTTTTTCTTTTTCTATTACCCCTTTTATCACACTATCATTAGTTTCATGTTTACATAACATACATTTCCATATGTTTTCATTTTTATCTGTTGATTTTTTCAAAATTGGAAATGCTTTAAAATGTAATTTATTATGATAATTAAGCTTTCTTTCGAGTTCTGATATTAATACCATTTCCATATAATTAACAAATTTTTTACAATTTTCTGAACGTGTACATATAAAATCATTATTGAACATATTATGACACTCTGAAGGAATATTTACTTTACATAATTTACATGTACATGTAAAAAAATATTGATCTGTACAAATAGCTAGTCTAGTATTACGATCAAATGCTATATCTAAATAACTTATTGTTAATTCTTCTCCTGGATATATATCCATTAATGTTCTTATATATAATTTTTGATTTTTAAATATAGTTATACAATTACTTAAACATGAATGATTAAAATATGGAACAGGTTTTTTATAAAAACCTAAACCACAAGGTTCTAATTCATTATCTATAATTTGTAATGTATTTTTTGATACCTTTATAAATTTTTCAATTACATTTTTAAGTATATTTTTATTTTCATCAAAATTTGAAAAAATTTTTTTTTTTTTACTCATAAGTGCAACAGCAACAATATATGCTGGATATTTTAAGTTTTCATATTTTTCTTTTGTTAAATCTGTAATAGTTCCACTATAATCATAAAAATTAAAATGGGTTAAATATGAATGAATAACTAATCTCATAGTTATTGTTGGACAGTATCTATCAAATATATTAGATTTATATATATCACATTCTTCTCTATGAAATTTCCAAGCTCTTTCTAAACAACTATCACTACAATATGCTACATATTTACAATTAGGGCAATATATACATTTATTAACTTTTTCAAAACAATAAAAACATATATTTATTGTTTTATAATTATTTTTTTTAAGAGTAGAATCAACTATTCTTGGTGCCATAAATTTAACACATAATGGAATAGCAATTTCCGGATGTGATTCAACAATACAATATCCAGACCGAATTTGGGTCGAAGCTACAATGCATTTACCCTTGTCTTCTGTATACTCTATTTTGTACATTTTTTTTTTGCTACACTTTATTAAATAACTAAAACAATATTTAAAATGGTTATCTTACTTACAATATATGTAACACATATATTGAAGTGGAGCTATCGAACTCCTTATCTTTTATTTATGTATCTTTTAAGTTTTCCAAAAATATAAAAATAAAAAATATATAATATATATATATATATATATATATATATATAACTTAGCTAATTACATGTTTTCACGTGATTTTTCAAAATTTACAAATAATCTTTCTTCCTAATTTTTTTTTTTTTTTTTGAATGATATATAATCTAATTAACTTGTTATATTAATATTGGTTTGATTCTTCTTTTGTTCTTTTGTTCCTTTCTTATTTTGTTCTTTTCTTATCTTCTTTATGTTTGGATTTATTCATGAGGATGAAATATTTTAAGCAAGTTTATTTTACAATATAATCAGATTTTTCCTCGATTTTTTTTCAAATTAAACAAAATACTAAAAATAATAAAAATACTAAAAATAATAAAAATAATAATAAAAATTATAAAAGTGTTAGTTTTGAAAAAAAATATTTCATCCTTTTTTTGTAATTATTTTTCTTCATAGAAAAAAAAAATACAATCATTACATACGACTATTTAACCAAATTTGTGAAAATTTATTAGTTGCTGATCTAATCAAAAAATGGCAAAAAAATGGCAAAAAAATGGAAAAAAAATGGAAAAAAAAATGGAAAAGAATAGAAAAGGTGATTAAAAAGTGATTAAAAAAATGATTAAAAAAATGATTAAAAAGTGATTAAAAAGTGATTGAAAAGTGATTGAAAAGTGATTGAAAAGACGACATGCTTATATTATATGCGCATATACTAACAATATTAATATATTTCAAAAAAAAATTAGAAAAGAAAACGAAATTTCGCATATAAAATTAAAAAAATATTTATTTTGCCAAATTGGGGGTTTTAATTAACAATAATAAAAGAGATATACATTATGACAAAAAAAAATACAAAATATTTTTTTTTTCAACATCCTTTTTCATATAGTTTAAAACAGTAAAATTTATTAAATTTTGCCAAATAACTTTTATATTTTTCCCCATCTTTTTTCCCCATCCTTTTTCCCCCATCTTTTTTCCCCATCTTTTTTTCCCCATTTTTTTATTTTTTATTAATATATAGAAAATGTAAAAAAAATAAAAAATGATAAATATGTGATTGAACTATGGTTTTGTTATTCAAGCCACACATTTGGTGTGGGAAATTTTTGATTACTTGGCATAATTTCGAAAATTGTAAAAAAAAATGTGGAAAATATTGTTGTATATTTTATCAGAATGTTTGTAACAAAAATAACAATAAAAAGGAGATAAAAATAATAAATAAATTATCTCCAAATTTGAACAGTTTTAAAAATAAAAATAAGTTTGAAGAAAATAAGTTTGAAGAAAAAAAATTTGAAGAAAATAAGTTTGAAGAAAAAAAATTTGATATAGACGATTTAAACAAATATAATCTGAAAAATAACAAAATTAGTTTTGACATTTTAAATCAAATAATAAATTATGTTTTATTGGAAAAAAATGATAATAAATTAAATATAGAAAATTTATTACTATTATTAATTATATTTAATAAAAATTTTCCAGATTATAAAAATAAATTTGAAAATGAATTTTATTTAAAAGTATTAACATGTATTATGTCTAAAATAAAATTAAAACTACATTATTTATATACTAGTAAAATGTTAATTTATGCATTAAATATATTAACAAATTTAAAACTAGCTGATAATGATATATTAAAAATATTTATAAATAAATGTGATTATTTCATAAAAAATGAAGAATATGAAATATATGATCTTGTTGGTTTTTTAAGAATATTTAGTGAAATATATATTTTTAACAAACATTATAATTCTATTAATTTACAAAATGTCAATTGGGTCTTAATTAAAAATATATGTAACAAATTAGTATATAATTTTGACTTTTTATTTTTACCATATAAAGATAATACCTTTTCATTTAACTTGCGAAAAAAAATATCTCGCCAAATTTTTCAAATTGTTAATACGCAAAATGGCCCATTAAATTTTAACAAAAATAAGTTAGACACTAAAAGGGGGGGCAGCACAAACGATAGGAACGGAAATAATAATAATGATAATGGTGATAATGATGATGATAATGGTGATGACTCCATCTATGCTGGTTCTAACACACCAAACGCAATTATTTTAGACACACTTTTTTCAATTTGTAAAAGTTTAAAAGATTTAAACTATTCTCATATACCATTATCAAACGAAATTACAAATATTATAAAAATATATTTTTTTAATAAAAATAAATTAATAAATTTAGATCAGGATTATGATTCTTTAAATAAAATATTTTATATCATGAATTGTTTTTTATTTTTAAAATTAGATTATCATATGTTTTATAAATATATATTAAATAATTTTATTCAATTTTTAAAAAATTATAAAAATTTGTTACTTATTTTTTTTTTACTATCAAAAAATAATTTGTTTCCTTCAAAAGTTATTCATATATTTGATTCGATATTTTTACAAAATATAAAACAAAAAAAATATAATTCTCAAAATCTTATAATTATATTAGAATCATATGCCTTACATAAATACAGAAATTCGAATATAATCCAACACATTCTAAACTTTTGCAATATCATCTCCCTCGAATATTTATCTTTTACCAAAACAGGCAAAGTGGTAGAGAAAAATGGAGTCTGTCAAAATAGCGAATGTGATGGTGAGGAGAGAGGAGGCAACAGTTTATGCAATTCTCTCACAATTTTAGATAAAATAAAAATTTTGTACAGTTTATTTCACTTAGATATTTATATAGAAAATATATTAGTAGACATAACAACCAAATTGTTAAATAAACCCGAATTAATACATGAAATTCCATATAAATTTTTAATAAAATTATTATTAAGTTTTTGTTATTTTTCTTTTAAAAATAAAGATATATATAATATGATAATAAAAAATTTAATCAAATATGACATATTAATAGATAATATATATTTAAACCAATTAAAAATTATAGAACTCTCTTTGCGAACACAACATGTTCCAAATGTGTATAATAAATTAGATACTGAATGTTATGAATATATGAATTATATTAAAAATAAAGAAAAAGAAATTGAATATAATATAAAATCAGATTTACAAAAAGAAGTTAAAAATATTCTTCTAACTTTTAATTTAACACCTTTAGAAGAAGTTTCAATAGGACCATATAATGTTGATTTTATTGAGGAAGATAAAACATTTCAAAATATATCAAAAAATGAAATATATTATAAAAAAGAATCAAATAATTCTACTAAAATTATATTATCAGATAAAAAAAATTATGAAAATATTGGAAAAATAATAATCGAAGTTAATGGAGAACATCATTTTTATAGAAACACAAAATCTTATACTTCTTTTTCAAAATTAAAACATAAATTATTAAGTGACCTTGGATATATTGTTATTAACATTCCTTACTTTGATTGGGCTATATTAAAAACATATTTAAATAAAAAATCGTACATAAAAAAAATAATAAATGATAAGTCAAATATAGATATGGTTTCTATTTTGCCTTATAATCAGCAAACCCTTTTATTAAAAAATAAAGAATTGCAAAATATCAAAAACACAATTCATTCGGAAGATGCCAAATCAGCCTTTATTAACAGCATTGCCGAGTTTAGAAGAAAAAAAAAGTTAAAGTTTTTAAAGAAAAAAATTAAAGAAATCTGACCACAAGGTAAAGAGATATGACCGCAAGATAAAGAAGTTTCATCGCAAAGTGAAGAGATTTGCAGCAAGAGGCAGCCGCTTAGTTTGCCGCCTACTTTGCCGCCTACTTTGCCGCTTACTTTCGGCCTACTTTGCCGCTCGCTTATAACTTCAAAAAATATTTTAAAATAACCCAAGTTGAAATTCACGAAATATGATACACAAATTCATAACGAAGATCAGCTGACATGTACATGTGAAAATGAAGGAGTATAAAAATAAAAATAAAAATAACCATTTTGATACATTATATATGACCAAAATTAAAAATTTTCTATATCATCTTGGAAATCTACATCATCATCTGGAACATTTTGATCAGCCTGATAATTTTTAAATGTATTATAACCATACATATTTTTATTTGATACAATTCCTTCTGTTGATGGGCCTGCATAATTTGGATGAATTCTGAGTATAATATTTTCAGGATCATTTTCATTTGTTTCACTTAATAATTTCATATCTTGATTAATTAATCTGCTAATAATTTTTTTTAATTTATGTATCCACTCATCTAAATGTTCAGTAGATTCTGCTTTTGCATAATCTTTTAAATATGATTCTATTAATTGATCTTGTGTCATACATTCATTGTTATTATTAAATTCATATTCTTTTATAATTTCAAAAATAATTGCAGATATACATTGATATTCACTTGCTTTTATAACTGTTGTTTTTTTAACTTCTATATTTTTATCTGTTTGGTTATCTCCATTATTAATACCATTATTTTCATTACCCATAGATGTTGAAACATTACCTATTTTTTCGGGTTCTTCATCTAAATTAATTTCTTTTTCGTTTGATATTTTTTTCATAGAAGCTTTAAAAATTGAACAAGCTATTTCAACATGTTTTACATCTACAAAATGAGAAAATTTTAATTTTGCAACAGCCTCACTTAAACGTATAAGAGATTCTAATTGACGAACTGTCATTCTCATTGATCTTTGAGCACCTGGTGAATATTCTATATTTCTGAATGATACATAATAATGTATTAATTTATATTTTGCTTCATCTGTAAGTAAGGGTTTAACTCTTTTACTTAATTCAAGATAAATTTCTAATTTTACATTATCTAATTTACCAGCATTAGCTTTTAAATGTTTTTCTGCTTCTTCACCACAATGCATAGAAACTAAATGGTTCGCTATATTTGTATCTTTATCTATATCTATACTATCTAACATAGTATAAAATAAATCAAATCTTGATAATAATGGTGCAGGTATATTTACATTTTGAGCAAATGTTTTAAGAGAATCATATCTTCCATATTTTGGATTACAGGCTGCTAAGACAGATGCTCTAGCATTTAATGTTGCTTGAATACCAGCCTTTGTTATTGATATTGTTTGTTGTTCCATTGCTTCATGTATTGCTACTCTATCTTTTTCGTCCATTTTATCAAATTCATCAATACAACATATTCCTTGATCTGCATACATTAATGCACCTGCTTCTAATACAGTATCTCCTTGATCTGGATCTCGGTGCACTGCTGCTGTTAAACCTGCTGCAGTCGACCCTTTTCCTGAAGTAAATATTGCTCTCGGTGCAAAACTTTCTACATATTTTAATATCTCACTTTTAGCAGTACCAGGATCACCAACTATACACATATTTATATCACCTCTTAATTTACAATTTGATGTAATTTTTTGTACACCTCCTGTCATCATAAGTAGTGCACCTTTTTTAATTTCAATATTACCCCATATTTTCGGTGCAATGCACTCAGCTAATATATCAATAGTATTAGGATGCATAGCTATTTCTCTTAACCATTTTAAATCATCACAATTTAATATTTCTTCACAATTAATATCAACTTGAGTTTCTTCATCAAAAGAACTATCTTTTTTAGAACTATTTAATTTTTCAATTTGACATGCATATATACAAAGCTTATGGTTTAAATCTTGTACACCAACACCTTTAATACCTGTTAATCCTTGTGATACTAATGAATTTTCATTTTTTTTTAACATCTGTCTAGCAACACTTCTAGGTATATCTCCAGGTTTCATTAATGTTGGTATATCTGGAACAACAATTAAACATCCTGTTACTATTATTCTATCTCCAGCATGTACACTATCTACTATATCATTTCGTAAAATAACATCCATATTTCTAGGCATAGATCCTGGTGGGCTTTCTTGTGCTATTTCTTGTAATCTGATTTTTTGCCAATCAACAAAATAAGATTGTTCTAAAACTAATGACCAATCATGCATATTACTGCAACTAGCTGATGGACATTTATTTGGTTGAGTATATCTAAATTGTTGTTTAACACCATTAATAATATTTCCACATTCATTACATTTAAAAGATGCTAATGTTAATTCTGGTCTTACATCCGATGTTCTTGTAACTTGACCTCTTACACTTATCATTTCTCCTAACATTTCACATCTTAAACTTCTTAATGAATGTATAGGATTTTTTTTATTATAAAATCTTAAACATATTTTACCAACTTCTTTAGTTTTAATTGGATTAATACTTTCAGCTAATATTTGAACCTTTTGTTCAAAAATATCTAAAATTCTTAAAAAATGTCTTTTTATGTACATATATAATTGGCTACCAATATCAAATCGATTTCTATCTGTAGGTTCCCACATTAATACATGTTTCATATCAACTACTAATACTTTATTTCGTGAAAATGAATTTTGTAATATTGTATATAATATTTGAACATAATGAGCATTATTTCCTATTTCTAATTCAGTTGGAAAATCAAAATTTAAATTGTCTCTCCATACACTATCATTATCATCATCACTATCTCCATCTGTTTTACCATTTTTTTTTTCAGAAAATGTTTTTAAAAATTTTTCGAACACTTTAGCCATATTTTCATCTTGTACATGAGATGGCTCCTCATCTTCTTCATCATCTTCTTCATCTTCTTCATCTTCTGTCCTTTGATTAACACTTATGTTTGAATTTTCATTAAATCTTTTTCTTTTATTTTCATAATTTTCTCTTTCATTGTTATTATTATTTCCAAAAACGCTGTGGGCATCTATCCCAGATAATTCGTTTTCGTTGAACATGCTCGACATTTTTTAAAGCGAAATGTGTGGCGCTAGTACAATTTGTATATGTATATGCATATGCATATATATATGTATATGTATATATATGTGAGCTTCTGCTTGCTTATTTTCTGACACTCTTGATGAGCAACAATTCGAAAGGGAATTATGCCTTTGATGGTCGTGAAAAATGTGTGTATACCTCTTAATAGGGTTTATTTGCTGTTCCTATTACAAATTCTGTCAATATTATTAGTTTTGGGTAAACTCGAATTAAGAAGGTAACGGAACGAGCTTAACAAGATTGCAGACTGGATATATGTAATGATGAAAAAATTTAATAAATTTATGAACATGTATATTTCATCTGCTCTTTTTCCATAAATAAATAGCTATATTTAATAATTATATTAACAAATGTGTATTATAAATGTTTAACTTGAATTCACAGAAATACATTATCTTTCGCATTTATTTATTTTTTTTATTTTTTTTTTTTTTCAATAGAGCATGCATAATAAAAATGGGTGTAACTCATTTACTAGAATTGATAAAAAATAATAAAAAACAAAAAAATTTAAGATACTATATGGCACGGTAAATAACTGTTAAAATTAAAAAAAAAAAAAAAATTAATATTAAAAAAAAAAGAGAGAATTGATAAAGGATTTATTGTGTATGTCACACCTGCTATATATAATACATACTAAGATTATTGGAATGTGAAAAGGTGTAAATATATTATTTTAATTTATTAAAGGTTTTTTTCCAGTGTATTTTAAAGACGAAGGAAAAATAAATAAATGTATAAACAATTAAAATTTTATTTTGCCAAAATTACATATCGTATTTTTATATGTCCTTCCCTTATGAAGCGTTTCCGCTATACTTCCACAATTGATGCATATATTATTATATTTATGTGATATATGTAATAATTTATATTTTTTTGTGCTTAATCTTCCTTATTTTTTCCTTTAGCTACCTTGCACTTATCCATTTCGAAGATTATCATTCATCACATACATGATAATGAAATTACCTTTTCTTGATGTTTGTTTTTTTTATTACATTTTATATATATTAATTTTTTTACACAATTCAAATGAGAGAAAAAAATAAAAATAAATGTGTACGTATGTGTATTAATATATACCTTACTGAGAAAAATAATTACATACCCAAAGCATTTCTTAAATTCTTATGATATACACACGAGACATAAACAAATTATGTACATCATTTATAATTTTATTTCATTATTGTTAATTTAAATAGACATAAAAAAAAAAATTATAATAATACAAAATAATATAAATTAGATAAATATAAATTAGATAAATATTAATTAACTAGGTATAATCCCATCCTATTATACATATACAAAATATTTGTATTCTTAAATTTTTAACTATTTGTGGTTTTTATTTTTTTTTGCTTTTAAAGTAATAATGTATAAAATAAAAAATTGGCTTTCAAGGGTTGTAAAATTAAAAGTTTTATTAATTAAAATTGTAATAATAAACATGAAAAAAAGACAAAATACAAAAATGCATACAAATAAATTATATATAATATGCATACGGAATAAGAACAAAATTCGTATGTCAAATATTTCTTCTTTTCTATAATTTTTCATTAAAAAAATTACTTTGCACACATATAAAATACATGAGCAACTATATTTTTTTCTGAACATGTCAGAAAGTAAAAGATAAAACAGGTTTACAACCTGAACATGCAAGGAGAAAATAAAGAAGCGAAAGCATAAGTTAAAAGAAAATTAGCAATATGCTATCTTTTAAACCGTAGCAAAAGCAATGAATATTTATAATTATTGCATACCATGGTTTACACAAAAAAAAAAAAAAATGTAAAATATATAAATACATGAATAACTGAATAAACAATCCAATATGTCTTCCTTTCCAAATTCTACTTTATTAATTAACTACACATTAACATTTTTGAGATTATTTTATCAATAGCTATATAATAAATAATATTATCTTATATATAGTTAGCATTTGTCTATTGTTTTTTATCTTTAACAAACTTGTTTCTTTTTAAAAGTTATAAAAAATATTTGAAACAAATAAAATAACTAATATATTTCTAAATTTATATTGCCCTTTAATTTTTTTGGCTATTTCGTGATGAGAATATATTTTTTGTTCTCCAATCGAAAAGATCATTCTCAAAATCATAAAGCTCATCATCTTTATTATTTGCATGTTTTTGTTTTTTTGTTTTTTTTTCGTCTTTTATCTTAAATTCATTTTTTTTATTATAATATAAATTATTTTTTTGTGTTTTAATTTCATTAAGAATATTTTCTTTGTTATCAAATTTATCGTCATATAGATAATCAATATAAGTGTTTTTTTTTTCTTCAAATAAATTTTCTGTATTTTTATATTCTTTCAAAAATAATTTTTTTCGTTTTTTAATTTCTTCTATCTTTTGATTTATTTTGGATAAAGAAATATTTTCTCTAACAAGAATATCTTTTTCCTTATCATCAAAAAACCCTTTAGGGATATTATTTTTTTTATTCGTATTATTGTCATTATGTAACTCTTTATCATTATTATTGTTTTGTATATTTGTCCCAATGTTTCCATAAGTATATTGACTTTTTTTTTTAATATTCAATAATTCGTAAATTTCATCAATATTAAAATGTTCATATGTGTCATTATTATTATTGTTATTTTTATTTTTTTTATTTTTTTTATGGAATTCATCTAATTCATCTAATATCGCATTATCGTTGTCTTCATTCTGATCATTTTCTTCCTCATGTAAATCACCTAATATATTTTTTTTTTTTTCTATCAACAATTTATGTAGGTATTCCAACTCTTCGTAATATGCTGTGTCTAACATTTTGAAGTGTTTACTATCATATATTTCGTTATTAAACAATTTCATTAATCCGTTTCCATTTTCTTCATTTTTTTCTTCACTTTCAATTTGTTTATTCTGATAGTTCTCTTCATTTAATTCATTCTCCTCATCATTTTCATAATCTTCGTAAATGCTTATTCCTTTTCTCTTTTTTTGAATTTTTTTTCGAAAATCTTCTCCCCATTCAATGTCTATTTTATCAACCGGCTGATCGATTATTTCATATGTTTCTATTACCTCTACATTTTCTTCTTTTTCAATGGAAGGTAACAAATTTTCTATACGGTATTTATCATTTATATATATCCTTTCCTCATTAGTTGGATTCTTGTGTGTATCATTATTTGAAGTATTAGATGTTTCATCATTATTTAATAATTCTCCATTTAAACTTTTTTCTATTCCTTGAACTTGGGTATTTATCGACGTTTTAACAAAGGAATTATTTTCAATATTTGTGGAAACTGAAATATCAAAGAAATTCTTTGGAACGCCTTTATCATTATTTTGACTATTATCCTTTAACTTGTTCGTAGTAGAAAAACAACTTTTATCTGGTATATCATTTTCTTCATCATCTTCATCAAAATAATCCATAAATGCATTTTTTAAATTATTATCTTTGTTAATCCTATTTAATGGTGTTGCTGGCTCTTCAAAATGTACTCTTTTTAAATTTGAATTTGAACTACTTTTTTTGAGTGGAATATTATCCTTATTTTTTATTACATTTACAATATTAGTATCCTTGTATTCCTGTATGTTGTTGTTATTTTTTTCGTATTCTTCATTCTCTTCATTGTTATTTTTAATTTTTAAAGAAAAATCATTTTGGTCTTTCTCGGGATTTTGTTCACTTTTTTTTTTTTGATCTCTTAATAATTTCCTTCGCTCTTTTTCCCTTTTAATTAGCTCCTTAATATTATTATCCATTTTTTTTTTTGCATTAATGTCATAATAAAGTAGTAAAATTATTTGGATAAACAAAAACCCAATTTTATATAAATTTAAATGCGTTCCAATAAACGCTAAATTAAAAAAAGGGAAAAAAAAATATAAAAAATTGAAATAAATCAAGTACTCATTTTTATCATATCCTATGTCAAAAATATATCCAAAAAAAAAAAATGATTAAAAAGTTATTAAAAAAATAATTAAAAAATGGTTAAAAAATGACTAAAAATTAATTAAAAATTGATTAAAAAAAGGCATAATAAATTATATGTTTTTATTATTATATGAAATTGTTAAAGATTTGTATGCATATTAGTATAATATTTATTTATATATATCCTATTAAATTAACAGGTAGGTGTGGAAATAAGTAGGTATACTCTTAAGTTCTTTTATTATTCATTAGTTTATTTGTTTTACTCAGTAGTTGCCCTAAAAAATATTCCAAATGTGCACACTTTCTGAACGTTCAGAAAAAAAAAATAAAAGTCAGCTATTTAATTCAGTTTTATTCAATTAAAATTGACTTAATTGTATTTAAGCTAGCTTATCTATTTTTTATAAATAACACACATATGTCCCAGTCTTCATAATAAATATTCTGAGAATAATATATAACTTTGTAAAATGACAATACATATACCAATATAATTAAATAATTGAAAAACTTAATATGATAAAACCCCATAATAAACAAACAGCCAAATAAATGGAATAATAAAATATTTCTTGTTCATGTAATATAATGATAATTCTTTTTTTTTTTTTTTTTTGGAAACAAAAAATTTTATTTTGTACATAGACTGTGGTAATTCAGTCTGTATGTACATATGGACATATTTGTTGGAAAATTTCTATGACTTTTTTTTTCAGTTATATGCATATATACGTGTATATTTTTTGAAAATACTTTCTTTTCTTTCTTTTTGTTCTTTTTGTTCTTTTTGTTCTTTTTGTTATTTTTGTTATTTTTATTATTTTTACTATTTTTACTATTTTTACTATTTTTACTATTTTTACTATTTTTGTTTTGGGTTTATTATAATACACATAATGCAGTTAACAATCCCAATGACACTCTTGTTTTATTAGTTTCCATTTTGTTAGCTTATTACTATTCATTTTTTATACAATTTTTATTAAATAATTATAAACAAATTTATACAAAAAATAAAATGAATGACACCAAAACGTGTTATTAATATGCTATGAAAAATAAATATTTGTAAACAAATTTTATGTGCTTTTTTTTGCAAATTAAAAAATAGTGTATATATATTATTTCTTCACATTTTCTTAACCGTTTTTACATAAATTCAAATTTGGAAATTAATTTTTTTTTTTTTACAATTCATAGAGGAATAACATTTTTCTACACACATATAGACCTTGTATTTTTATGTAATTATATATAATTTTATTATGTCTTTTCAAATGGACCAAATTTATGTTAAAGCACATGAATTAAAATTTGTAAATAATTTAGAAAGAAACTCACATTATGTAAAAATATACTGGGATGATAAAAAATATAAAAGTCAAACAAAAGATGGAGGATGTTACATATTTAACGAAAATTTTTTAATACCAATTACAAATATATATGACCAAAAAGACCAACTTATTTATGTAGAAATATGGGAAAGTAACTTATTAAATAAACAATGTGCCTATACATTTTTCACATTAAATAGTATAAAAATCGGACAAATAATAAAAGAAAATATAACTTTTATTGAGGTTTTAAAAAAATGTACCTTAGAATTATCAATTAATATTGTTAGAAATCAAAAAGACATCATATTTTTTAATATTAAAGAATTATTACCCACATTCCAAGATCAGGAAATACGAAATGCTATTTGGAAAAATGAAGATGAAGCATCAATCATAAAACAATTAATTAATACAAATACAAATACAATTGATGGAATTACAAATTTAGAAAGTAACAAAAATAATCAAAATTATAATAAAACATTTCAAAAATCAAAGGAAAATAATTCCATATATACAAGTGGGGAAGAAATACAAAACAATTATATTCCAATCTCGACACCAGAATATGTGAGTCACTATATATATAAAGGTGCAAACGAAAATAGTTCTAATTATATAAATAAAACAAAAGATAGTTTATTTCCTACTTATTTAAATAATTATACATACAATAATGATATAAAAAACCCTTATGACATACCAAATGATGTACACTATAATAATAGTAGTAATAATAACAGTTACTCAAATTATGATTATAATAACTCAAAAAATCATGCACCTTTTTCAAATTCTGATAATGATAAATTTTATCATTATAAAGAGCATTTACAGTATTCAAGAAATTATATCCCATCTCCAAATTCAGAAAAAATATTATATTTTTCATGTGGAAATAAAAAAAAAGCTTTGTTAATTGGAATAGATTATTGTGGTACATCACATGAATTAAAGGGAAGTATTAATGACGCAATAATAATAAACGATTTGTTAATAAAAAAATATAATTTTTATGATTCTTCAATGAATATATTAAAACTAATAGATAATCAAACAAATCCAAATTATAGACCAACAAAAAGAAATATATTATCAGCATTAGAATGGCTAGTTCAAGATAATAATCCTGGAGATATATTTTTTTTTTTTTATTCAGGCCATAGTTATAAAAAATATGATTATACATGTATAGAAAAAGGTGGATATAACCAAACAATTGTACCATGTGATTTTCAAACAGAAGGCGAAATAATTGATAACGATTTACATAAATATTTAATACAACCATTAAAAGATGGCGTTAAATTAGTATCATTTATAGATTGTCCTAATTCAGAAGGAATATTAAATTTAGGATACAAATATAAATTAAAAAAGGAAAAATGGAAAGAAACATATAATCCATTTCATGTTGTTGCGGATGTTACACAATTTAGTTATTCAAAAATTAACGAATTTCCAACAGAAATAAATTTATTAGAACATGTACTAATTACAAATAATATCGAATCACTTACTTATCATCATATGATTCAGTCTATCTATTCATATATAAATTTGTATAATAAAAAAAAAAAAAAAATATATTTAATGTCTTCACAAAAATTTAACATAGATAGAAAATTCGATTTTAAAAACATTCTTAAAAATTCGAATTCGGAGCTGGGCCAGCAAACGAACGTAATAAAATGGAAAAAAAAAAAAGACAAAAAAGGCAAAAAATAGCATAAATAATGCCAAAAATAGCGACAAAAATAGCGACAAAAATAACGCCAAAATAACGCCAAAATAACGCCAAAATAACGCCAAAAAATAAAAACGTTCATGTTTTATGACAAATTTGCATAAATATATGAAATTAAAAGTGAAACAAAGTAAAATAAAATATAAAATGTAAAAACATTAATTAGACACACAACATGCAACATTCTATACAACACTCTGCAAATAATTTTATTTTTTTTTGCAATTGTTTTTGTCCTTTGCAATTATTTTTGTCCTTTGCAATTATTTTTGTCTTTTGCAAATTTTTATAGTGCCATTATATTTTTATTTTATAATTTTTCGAATTTATTTTATTAATATAGGATGCTTAAATTGTACCATTTACACAATTCATTTTTTTATTTCGTAATTTTTATTTCGTAATTTTTATTTCGTAATTTTTATTTCGCAATTTTTATTCTCATTTTATTTGCTAAATAGCATATGACACTTTTTTAATTAAAAAAAAAAAACAAAAATAATTTTTTTCTCTCTATATATAAAAAAATTATCGATAAAACATCAGCTAAACATGCTTTTGAAATATTTTTGAAAATCCAATTTTTTTACCTTTTATTTTTTACCTTTTATTTTTTACTTTTTATTTTTTACCTTTTAATTTTTACCCTTTAATTTTTACCCTTTAATTTTTACCCTTTAATTTTTACCTTTCAATTTTTACCCTTTAATTTTTACCCTTTAATTTTTACCTTTCAATTTTTTACTCTCAATTTTTTACCTTTATTTTTTAAAAAAATGTCTATATGTGTTGGAGATGTTTCTCTTATATTCTTTCTTTTGGATGACCTTAAAAGGAATTATTTGAAAGATTAAAATTATATTTTTTTTTTTGTCTTTTCTCATAAATAATATATTTATAGCCAAAAGTGAGGTTTATATGTTTGTTCGATTATTGAGCCTGGTCATTTTTCGAAAATATACATATAATATAAGCTAATTTTCTTTTTTTTATTTTCTTAAATTTTTTGGGTTATATAACTGAATTATCAAAGAAATCGATAAAAATGGAAGTAGAGTGGCCAGATATGCTGGTATTACATCTAATAATACATGATGTATATAATACAAAAAAAGATAGTTTATGTCTATATGGAAAACCATATATAAAATTTTATTGGAAAAATATAAAATATAAGAATTATTTTAAATTTGGATCAGACGAAATAAGCTATTTTTGTGAATTTTTTTTACCTTACAAGTCAGGAGATTATATTGAAAATTTGATTATTCAAATATGGGCAAATAGCTATTTTAAAAAAACCAAAAAAATTGCTTATAATTATATAAATATAAATAATGTTGAAAAAGAAATTAAAATTGATGGAAAAATTGAATTAATTGGAAAAACAAAAGGATTTAAAATGATTTACACATTACAAGTTATATATCACTCTTTATATAAATTTATGAAAATAAAACGAATATTAATTTTAGAAAATATTTCTATTTATAAAATGTTACAAGTTTATAAAAAATATGTTAATTCACCTTTAGAATGTAAAAACAATCTTCTTGAACAATATCTTCTTTCTTTATTTCATACAAATGAATATTTAAAAAGTGACACACCATTACGTTTAAAATCAAAACCAGAAAAAGATGTTGTATATAAAATAAATCAATGCCATATAGCTACTAATACAAAACCTCCAAAAAATAAAATTACATTAAAAGAAATAAAAAGTCAAAAAATTTATAAAATACCAAGGATATGTATTCATCGTGATAAAATATTAAATAAAATGGACAAAACAAATGTAGATACGAAATTGTCTGAAAATAGAGAAAATAGCGAAAAAAATAATAAAAAAAAAAAAAAACAGCTAGCTAAAAATGGTAAAGACAATTATAGTATTAGTAGTAATAATAGCTATGATAATAATAATAATAATAATAATAAACATGAAGATATAAATTGTAAACAAGATGCAAATCCATCTCAAAATATGATATACACAATTATAAATAATATCAATCAAAGAATTAAAGCACAAGCTAGTAAGAAGGCCGATAATGTTAAAACAAACACAACAAGACATTTTATTGATATTCGAGGAAAAAGTAATAATACAATGATAGAAAATCAAACTCCCAAAACTTGAAACCTTAAGTATGTAGAATTGTATGGCTTGAAAAAAAAGAAGAAAGGGAAGAAAAGGAAGAAAAGGAAGAAAACAGAAGAAATTATACTAATTCATCATAATTTATGGTAACCCATCGGGTTAAGCCCCAACTTTTAACCACCAAGTAGCGAAATTGCATATTGACTACATTTTGTATAAAATCGATAGATATACAATTAAAATTAATAATAAATATTACTTTGACAACAAATATAATTTCAAGCCCATATAGAAGGAAACCACTATTGATGCAACGACTTGTTTTCTCTTTTGCGATTCTGATAAATAAGTTGGAAATAGCAATAATATATGTATATCTATATGCGTATGCATATGCATATGCATGTACCTGCACAAGTAGTCATACTGTTTTACAATTGGGAACCATTTAACACAATTTGAGCATGTAACATATTGTGTAATTAATAAAATGTACTATTATATTTATATTTAAGAATTTACTTTTTTTCAAAATAATAAATAAAGTTATTTACTTTAAAACCATGATATATGTATATTAAATAAATATAAGCAAATATTTACCCCCCTCCCCAAGTATTTTCTTAAAATTTGGAAAAATTATGAAATATCGCCATTTTAATTTAAACATACAAATATATAGAATTATTTTTTTTTTTAATATTGTTATTTATCATTTTTAAAGAAAAATATTTTTTTCGTTAATTCGTTATATTTTTGCTAATTTTTTTAATTCGTTATTTTTTTCGTCATTTTTTTCGTCATTTTTTTCGTTATTTTTTTCGTTATTTTTTTTGCTAATTTTTTTCTCATTTTTTTCTAATTTGTTTCTAATTTTTTCTCATTTTTTTCTCATTGCTTTTATTTTTAAGCGCATTTTTTTGATGTTGCTATAACCACATGAAGCGATTACAAACTTTGAATTTTATAATTTTTGAGCAAATAAAAAATATATTTATATGAAATTAAAAAAATAACAATAATATCAGGACAAAATATATAGAAAAATATAACATTATAAAATATAGAGAAAAATACAAACAGTATAAAATATATCGAAAAATACAAACAATAGAATTAACAAAATGCATAAAGCTAAACAAAATAAGAAAGCTATAAATAATAAATTTGGAAATCAGAAAAAAAAACATGTAAAATTTAAAAGAGTTAAAAAAGTAAAATTTAAGGGAGAAAAAAAAATTTTAATACAAAAACCGGAAAAAGATCAAACTCCCCAAAAGGTAAGAATAATAAATTTTACAACTTTTAACAAAATAATATACAATTTATTATATGCTTATAAAAACTATTGTTCTATATTATTTATTATAAGGAATAATAATTTTTTTTAATATTTTTTATATCTCATTCCTTAACAGACACAAAAAAAAAAAAAATTCAATACAGCATACAAAAAAAAAGAATATGAAAAAAAGTTGCAAAAACAGGAAAATGAATATGAAAATTTAAAAAAACAATTAGAGAATGAAAAATTTGATGATAATATACATTGTATATTTGCAATGAAAAATAATGTTGATTGTATTAATTTGAAATCAAAAGAAATTCTTCAGGTACATATAAAAAAAAAATATAATAATTTCTTACTAAATATTATCTTATTTTTAAAAAGTGAAAAAATATTGTTGCACACATTGTATTTATACATACATGGCTAGCTTGCATATGTCCACGTCTATCCACAATTTTTCATTTCTCCATTTTCATTTCGCTATTTTCATTTCTCCATTTTCATTTCCACAATTTTGTAGGAACTAAATTTGCAAGAACAATTCAAAGGAGTGCTATTAGTAAATACGAAAGAGAATATGGAAAAGCTGTTCCTTGTAAAACCCTATGTATGTTATGGTTATTTAAAAAAATATAATTGTTATAATTTATTAGAAAAAAAACTATATTTAAAAGATAATGAAGAAATAAAACGATGTGATTCGAATAAGATAATTGAAAAATTATTTGGCAATGAAGGTATAAATTCTTTTCCTTTATTTTGTGAATATATTTTTGAATGTAAAAATAATGCAGACATAATAATGAAAAAATATATTATCCCATTTGATTTTTCATTTTTAAAAAAATCAACAACATTTGACTTTTTACAATTCAAGAATGAACTTGTTGGTTTTATGAAGGATGAAATAAATGATGTCCTAGAAAAAATTATATAAATAAAATTCAAACAAAATACAAAAAATATGTCACCACAACTTATATGAACATTATTTATTAACTGTTCATAATATTGCATTATACTACATTATACTACATTACATTATATTGTATCATATTTTATTTGTTAAATTATTTTTTTTTAATTGTTTTGTGTTATTTTTTCGTAAACGGCTTTTGAAATAATTATATAATTTATTTTTAAAAAATATGGATACAAAAGTTCATACGAAATTACAAATAAATGAGTCTACATACTCACCATTTCCTAATATTGAAAATCAAATGATAAATTATTGCCAAAAAAATATATAACCATTTTAATAATTTACTAACACAAACTAAAGCGGCATATTTAATAAACTGTTCATGTTGAATATATACATTTTTGGGAATGTATACATTTTGGGGAAGCTATACATTTTTGGGAAGCTATACATTTTTGGGAAGCTATATATTCTTTGTTTGATTATATTTATGACTGTTCATATATATTTTGGGATGGGAAAAAAAAAAAAAAAATAGCTCGCTGACTTTATCATGTGACAATATAGCTCGCTGAATTTATCATGTGACAATATAGCTCGCTGACTTTATCATATGACAATATAGCTCGCTGAACTTATGTGACAATATAGCTCGCTGAACTTATGTGACAATATAATTCTTACTGTCCGCAAAATCATAACACATTTTTTATTTCCTTAATCGAATTTTCTAGTAATTGTATTATCTCTAGTTGGCCCTACCCCAACCCATACAATTGGGGTCTTTATATAACTTTCAATTGTCAAAACATATTTTTTAGCATTTTCTGGTAATTCATCAAATTCAATACAATTAGTTATATCTTCATCCCATCCTTCGAATTTTTCATATACTGGCTCATATTCTCTTAGTTGTTCATCTTCTAAGGGATAACTTCCCCTTTCGAGTAGTTCGCCTATAAAAAAAAAAGGGAAAAAATATTTATGTATGTCGGTGCAAATAATTTATGGCAATGTGTGCAATAAAATGTGTCGAGACACAAACATAAAATATGTCTCAAAAAAGAGAATAAAATGAATGGACACTAACCTGTAGTTTTATTTTTATAATCAACGCATACATATATTTCTTTCAATCCAGATAAAACATCTAATTTTGTAAGATTAATAATATCAATACAATTTATATATTTAACATAAAAAAGCATAGGTAAATCTAACCATCCACATCGTCTAGGACGATTAGTTGTAGTGCCATATTCAAAACCTTTTTTTGTTAAATATTCTCCTATTTCATTACATTGTTCAGTTAGAAATGGTCCTGAACCAACTCTTGTTAAATAGCTTTTAACAACACCTACTACTAAATTTAACTTTTTGTGATGTATTCCTAAACCTGAAAATATTCCACCAAGTGTTGTACTACTACTAGTTACAAATGGATAAGTCCCGAGATCAATATCTAACATTGCTGCATTTGCACCTTCTATTAATATATATTTTTTGGAATCTATACTTTTATTTATATATGATATAATATTTATAATTTTATCTTTTAATATTTTATGATATGTGTAAAACTCATTTAATTCTTCTTCTTTATTATAATCTTTAATATTGTATAAATCCATTAAATTATCAATTAATTTTATATATAATTTTTTAAAATTTTCAAAATTTCTTAATGACCCCATTCTAATACCAATTCGTGAAGCTTTAGTTGAATAACAAGGGCCTATACCTTTTTTTGTTGTTCCAATTGCATTTCCATCTTTTGATTTTCGGGTTTCTTGTATTGCATCAATTTCTTGGTGTATATCAAATAATATATGTGCCTTCTCAGAAATATATATTCTATCAAGTATATTATTACCTAAATTATTTATTTCTTTCATTAGTGTTTTTAAATGTATTACCATACAATTACCTAATATATTTATATTATTTTCATATAAAACCCCACATGGTAATAAATGTAAAGCATGTTTTTTATTTCCAACACATATTGTGTGACCTGCATTACCTCCACCATTAAATCGACATGTTATATCTGAATATTTCGATAATATATCAATTATTTTTCCTTTTCCTTCATCACCCCACTGTGTGCCTACTATAGCCACTACATTTCCCTTATCAACATTTTTTATACTATGTTCAAAAATGTTCATTTTGGTAAAGACACGATTAATACATACAAGTAGCTAGTATTTATTATTACTGATACTATATATGATTTATTCAGGCGGTATTTTATTTTTCAAAAAAAAAAAAATATAGCTATTTTTTTTTTTTTAAATTGTGTTATTATTTTTCTATTTTTAAAATATACTTTTATATCCTTGAGTAAAAAAAAAAAAAAACATGCATATATTTATTGAAGAAAAATGGAACTATATAAATAATCATATATGTGTCACATTACTCAGTTTGTGATTTAATGATAAAATTAGAATAAAAAAAAAATAATAATAAATAAAATAAAATAAAAAAATATATATTTATACCTGCACTGTTCATGTTAAAAAATACTTATGAAAATAGTTAGTATGGATTGAATGCTAATAAAATTATTGGAGAAATATGGATATTTTCTACTTTTTTACAAATATCCTACTACTATCGTTTTTTTTTTTTTTTTATATTGATACTATTCGAATCGTCAAAAAGGAACACGCAATAAAAAATTATAAAATCGAAATTGCTTAAAAGAAATGAATAAAAATTGTAAAATAATTATTTAAAAATAACGGAGAAATACAATATAGAATATACATATAATTATAGTTAGTGTAATGAACAGCCAAAATGATAAAAATAGAACTATTAATTATGGGACCATTGGAAAATATATGAACACAATTTATATATTATTATAGTGTGAAAAAAATACATGAGTAAATATTTAATAAAAGAAAAAATAATTAAACACATAAATTAATTATTTTTAAGGTCAAACATATGAAAAACATAAATATTGTAGAAATACATTTTTTTTTTTTTTTTTTTTTAATCCTTAAATTTTAAAACACAGTGATTAACTTTTTTTTTTTTACTGACACTAGAATGGGACAAACTTTTTTTTTTTTTTTTTTTTTTTAATTTATGCTTTGAAATATCGTAAAAAAAATCAAAGTATAATAAAATATTTTATAAACATTATTTGTAAAATAAAAAAAAGAGGGTATAATTTAAGGAAAAATATGATTTATTTTTTAATAGCCTTTCAAATATGGCTTTATAGTTTTTATATATTTTGTAATATGGAAAATATATTGTATTAAAAAAAAATATAGAAAACCTTTGTATAGTGTATATTAAAAGTTACAATGGAATTCCATTATATTTTATCGAACATTTTTAAAACGAATTCATAAAATTGTTTTTTCACACATTTAAGAATTATGTTATATATATCTACATGATGGAAAATATGATATTTCCAAACACATGGAGGAATTATTTTCCCTAAATAAAAAAGAACAAAATAATTTTTTTTACTGATTTTGCAAATTGCTATATAATATATCATAAATAACTATAACGAAACTCATTTTCTTATTGATAATCATCTGTTTTAAAAATAAAATAAATTTTTAATATATTTATTTTTCTCTTTTCTTTTATTCAATATATCATAAGTGCTAGTATATAAATACTATTATATATAATACTATACATATTTTTGCTAAATATAGATATACACTTTTTTTTTATTTTCCTCACATTCTATTAATATACACAAATTATATTTTTTTTTTCCTTCATTTTTTGTAATATATCTTAAATGGTAACATTATACATATATATGATAATTTGCACACTTATTAGTAGTTTCCTTTTCTCTTATAAGAAATCATATGAGATTTCCTTTTTTTTCGGTTATGAATTTTTTATATGTTTTTTTAAATATGTGAAAAAAATATATATAAGCAAATCAAACACAAAAAATAAATACACAATATATGCAAGTATATATTATATATATAATTAAAAAGAAAAAAATGAGAACACATATTAATATGTAATATAAAAAAAAAGTAAGGCATATATGCAGTATTAAATTTGATTACATATATAAATATTTATTTATATATATAAAATGGAAACTTTATTGTATTATATAATAATAAATAAATTTTGAAACGTAAAAGAGGAAGTATATATTATAAAAAAAAAAAAAAAAAAAAAAAATGATAATGCATATAATAAGTAATTATAGCAAATTGGATATTATTTATTGTATATTTACTTATTTTTTAAAGCATAAAATTTCAAAATTATATTTTTGAATAAATTAAAAATATTATTCCTTTTTTTATGTATACAGTTTATAGTTTTTTTTTTTTTTTTTTTTTTTTTTTAAATTTATTAAGGGCTATTTTCCTATATAAAAATTGTAAATAAAAAATAAGAAAAAACACAAAACAGCAAAACAAACATCGTTATAAAATTTTCAAACCAAAACAATCATTGTGTAGAAACTTTACAATTTCCATTATTATTATTATTATTATTATTATTTCATAAGAATACATTTTGAAATATAAAATAATTCGATTTATGTATCAAAACGAGTCTGACAAAGCATAAGAACCAACCGTTATATATATATAATTTTTTTTTGGCAAAAATAAAAAAAAAATAACCAAAAAAAATATATTTTTTTCTTAAATTTAACTTGAAAGCCAACAAATATACACAACTTTAAATATAAATAATTTTCTTTCAGAAAAAGAAGAATTAAAGTATGTCCATATAAACACACTATTTATTTATTTGAGAAAGGAAATACAGAAAATATAGAAAATACAGAAAATACAGAAAATATAGAAATATAAAAAATACAGAAAATACAGAAAATACAAATTCCCATTTTGTAAAACATCAAACAAAATCTTCAAATTAGTAATAAACTTGATGTATAACATTTGAAAATATATTCAATTTTTAAAAAGACAATATAAATAAATAATGTATAATTCATGGTTTGAAATCATTCGAGGTATATCCCCATATAATTGGGCGTTGTTAGGAATTGCATTATCTTTATTCCTTTCTATTATTGGTGCAGCATGGTAAATATTATAATAAAAAAATATGCAAATTAAACATATTTCTCTATATATACAAAGAAGCTAGTTTTTTTTTATTTTTATTTTTTAATATATCCTACATTTTTATAATTAAAAATAATAAAATATTTGCACACACATATATATAATGCCCAATTTTTTTGTGTTAATTTAGGGGAATATTTATATGTGGTACTAGTATAGTTGGAGCCTCAGTAAAAGCTCCACGTATTATTTCAAAAAATTTAATTTCGATTATTTTTTGTGAAGCATTAGGTAATAAATATTTCAAAAAAAAAAAAAAAAAAAAAAAAAAATATAAAAAAAAATAAAAAAATGTAATATGTGGTTACAAAACAGTGTAATATTTGTGGTTACAAAACAAAGTGAACATTATATCCTACATGTTTGGACATTTTATACATTCTTTAGGTATGTATGGAGTAATTACCGCAGTTTTTTTGCAAATCAAATTTAGTGGGTTAAAAACGGAAGTGCACTCCCCATTAGTTTTAACACCACAAACAGATCCATTAATTATGAACAGTATACGGGGTGGATGGGCATTGTTTGCAAGTGGACTAACCGCGGGCTTATCAAATCTTGTCTCTGGGTATGTGATGCATTCGTGGAAAAGAACAAAAAAATGGCCAAAAAATGAGCAAAATTAAGCAAAATGACCAAAAAAATGAGCAAAAGACATTTCTTCGCAAATAAGAAGAAGTGTCTATACCTTTTCAATGCACTCACAATATTCTCTCTTTTTTTTTTTTTTTTTCAGAGTTGCTGTTGGAATTACAGGCAGCTCTTGCGCATTAGGAGATGCTCATAGTTCAGATCTTTTTGTAAGAATGTTAATGATTGAGATATGTGCAAGTGTTATAGGTAATTTTATTAACATATTTATATTTTTAAATAAATATAAGCTTATATAAAATATATCGTGGGAAAAAAAAAACATTACCATTACCTATATATAAATTTTACCACATTTTATTTTTTTATTTTTTTCTACAGGATTATACGGCTTAATTGTGGCAATAGTTTCTATTGGAGACATACAAATGACATGAACAAAAATATAAAAAACAGTCCGAATATATTTCTTTATACCTTCTCAAGAATTATATATTTTTAAATTGTTTTTGTATATGTATTAACTATAAGCAGTGTATGAAAATGTTATCCTCATTTATTTTTCTCTATTTTTTCCTATTTTTCCCTTTTTTTCCCTATTTTTCTCTATTTTTTCCTATCTTTCCATATTTTTTTTTATTTTTTCCCTTTTTTTGTATACATAAATATTTGCAAATGCCATGTGCATTAGTGCATATCTAAAAAAAATATACTAATGTGGATTTCCATATTTATATGGTTAATTCTTGGCTCGCATTTCATTACACCTGTTTTTATTATAATTTTTTTCCTTTCCAATTAAATTAATTATTTTATTTTTACAAAATAAAACTTGATATATTTCCAAATAATCTTAAAATAAATATTTATAAAAAAAACAAATTTATTGTCAAGTACAACAATATATTATATATATATATATATATATATATATATACTATTTGGCGAATAAAAAAAAAAATAATTTTGAAAAATTTAGAACAATCTACCATTCTTTAATATCATATAAAATTAGTTGCCAAATTTTGATCTTTAAAAGGTTTTTTTCTTTTTTATCATATCATAAATTGTCAATAAAAAAATAAAAAAATAAAACAAATTATAAAACAATATTTTTTTTTTTAAAATATAATTAAGGGCATATAAAAAATACAAACAAATTGTATGCCACGAACAAAAATGTAAAATTCGGTTTCTGTTATCATTTAAAAAAAAATTAATTAAAAAAAATGAATAAATTCACAAAAATTTATAAAATATCGCAAATGATAATATAATGTAATTCATATTAAAAAAAAAAAAAAAAAAAAAAAAAAAAAAACGATTGTTCTACATATTTCGTTTGGAAAAAAAAAAATCACTGTTTTCTATAAAATAAAAAATGTTTTTTTAATTGGAATTTGTTTATTTTATTTTATAATATTTTATTAAATTATATCATCGTGTAGGGGACAAAACAAATATGATTAGGATGGCATATATACCTTTTTAATTAAAAATTTTTTTTACATTTGCTTACATTTGCTACATTTGCTTGCATTTGCCAAATTGTTAATGTGAAAAAAAGATAAAATCTACTACTGGCTCCAAAGCATAGTTAACTGTTTTGTTAAAATTAAGAATTTTCGAATTTATGATTTTCGCAAATTTTATGTATCCCATATGCATGATACTCTATTTATAGTGACCTACGGCCAGATAAACAAACAAAAGTAAAAATAAAAAATAAAGCAAAAATAAGAGCAAAAATATTACCATATATTGTATGTATGGACGTATTTGCCAGACTAACAGATCTTGCCTCTAAAAGAATGTGTTCCCTAAATTGTTAGAGAATTTTATATCCCCATAAATTTGACCACACTTTACAAAAATTGCAAAAATTGACAAAATTGACAAAATTGACAAAATTGCAAAATTGACAAAATTACAACTCTGAAAAGATAGCGGCAGCAGGACAGAGCCATAAATTAACTTAAAATAAGTTAACAACTTTTTACTTATTAAAATTAGAATAAAAAAAAATGGGTAAAAAGAAAAAAGTTGGAAAGGAAAGAATTGATAAATATTATAAGCTAGCCAAATCGGCAGGATATCGAGCTAGATCAGCATTTAAATTAATTCAAATTGCTAAAAAATATAATATATTTAAAAATGCAAATATATTAATAGATTTGTGTGCAGCACCAGGAGGGTGGTTACAAGTAGCTTATAAAAATATGAATAAAAATAGTACAATCATAGGTGTTGATTTGGTTCCTATTCGAAAAATAGATAATAATGTAATTACCATAAAAAGTGATATAACATCATCTGAATGTATAAGAAAAATTAAAGATATAATAAAATATGAAAAAGCAGATGTAATATTAAATGATGGTGCCCCAAATGTTGGTACAACTTATTCATATGATAGTTTTAATCAAAATATTTTAGTGCTTAGTAGTATTAAATTAGCTTATAAATTTTTAACAAAAGGAGGTATATTTATTACTAAAGTGTTTAGAAATGAAGAATATGTATCTTTAATTTGGGTTCTAGAAAAATTATTTGGAGAAGTTAAACATATAAAACCAAGAAGTAGTAGAGAGATATCATCAGAAATATATTTAATTGGTCTTAATTTTTTAGGAAATAAAATTGATAAAAAATATTTTGATTTTACATATATATTTAGTAATAAATTTAGAAAAGATGAAAATAAATTATCTAATATACATTCAAAAAATGAAACAGAAGATTTAGAAAATGATGATAGCGAAAATGATAGTGATACTAATAATTTTAAAAATAAAAAAAAAAAAGGTTTAAGTACCATTTTAAAAGAAAAAAAAAAAAAAAATAGACAAGGTTATGAAAAAGGAGATGATTATAGAACAGCAGATATATCAGATTTTATAAATAATGATAATTATGTTGATTTATTAATAAAAAGTAATAAATTTATTTTTGATAAAAATTATAAAAATTCTTCAAATTTATTAATAAAAAATACTTATGAAGCTATATATACAAATAAATCAACTAATAATGAAATTTTTAATCTTTGTAAAGATCTTAAAGTTTTGGGAAAATCGGATCTTTTTAATTTAATCAAATGGAGATATAAAATTAAAAAATCAATCATGAAAATGTTACCAAATAATCAAGAAAAAACACAAAAACTTGTAGACAACGATGAAGAAAATACAAAGCTAACTACTTTTGAAACTAATAAAGAAGAAACCCCAATAAATACAGAAAAAATTAATACAAAATCGGAAAGTTGTGAAAATAATTTAGAAGAATTGAGTAATTCATCAGATGAAGGATCAGAAAATGAAAGCATAAATGAATTTTCAAAATACATTGAAAAAAAAGAAAAAAAAGAAAAAAAAAAAAAAAGAAAAAAAATTAAAAAAAGAACTTGAAAAAAAAAAAATGAATAAACCTCTTAAAATAGATTATGATGAAAATGATATACATTTTAACAAAGATATCTTAAATTTATTGAACAAACAAAATTTTAAAGATCATTTAAATATACTAAATAGTAACAAACATAATAATAACCTTCATATTAATGAAGACGAATTTTCAGCTAGCGATGACGAAAATTCGGAAAATACAAACGATGACAATGATAATGATAATGATGCCGAATTGGAAAGATTAGAATATCTAGTTGACTTAGATTATAAACAACAAAAAATTAAAGAAAATAAAAAACAAAATGAAAATAAAGATGAAAAATTAACAAGAAGGAAAAGAGCAATGGATTATAAAAATGAAGAATTGATGAAAATCCAAAAAATTATGGAACTTAAAAATGAAGAATTAATGATGAAAAAAAAATTAAATGAATATTTTAGCGATGATGAAGTTACTGAAACTAATACAAACGACTCATCTGATGAAGACAGTATGGAAGAAAATAATAATGTAGACACAGAACAAAATATTCAAAATAACAAATATGAAGATGTATTAAACAAAAATGAACATATTAAAAAAATAGTTAATAAAATAATAATGATAAGAAAAAATCTCAAAGAGAAAGAACCAGAAGATGAATCTCCAACTGGTACAACCAGATTCTTTGATCAAAAAATATTCTCTAATATATTTAACCAGTTGAATAATGCTGATGTTGAAGAGGGCCAAGATGAAGGCCAAGATGAAGGCCAAGATGAAAGCCAAGAAGAAAACAGCGAAAGCGATATAAAAGAAATAAATGCAAAACAACTCCCCAAAATACCTTTACCTGCAAAATTAGCCAAAAAAGAGAAAAACAAAAAATTAAGGGAAAAATACGGAAACAATGAAACAAAGATAAAAAATGCATCTTTTTCTATAGTAAAAACAGACACAAATAATTCTGAGAATGTTAATGAATATTTTTCAAATTTAATTAAAGATGACGATGAATTAGCATTTATAAAATATGTAGGTGAAAAATTAATTCATAAAAAAAGTAGAATGGATCTAATTGATGATTCTTTTAATAGACACTCTTATCTTGAAGATGAAGATACATTACCTGATTGGTTTGTCGAAGAAGAAAAAAAATATAGAAAACCTGTTATACCAATAGATAAAACTGTACTAGATCAATATAAAAATAAAATTAATAGAATAACAAAAATGCCTATTAAAAAGGTAATTGAAGCTAAAATGAGAAATAAAAAGCGAGAAATTACAAAAATGAAAAAATTAGAGGCAAAAATTGGAAAAATTGAAAAAGATGAAGATGACCCTTTCTTAAAACAAAGAGCTATAGCAAATGTGTTGAAAAAGAACAAATCAGGTAACCTAACCAATTTTGAAATAATAAAATATATAGTAGTTCATTTGTCAATTCACTTTTTTTTTTTTTTTTTTTTTTTTTTGTGTGTACATGCTCATATTTTATTTTACGCATATGTGACGTGCTTCTCCAAATTCCCACATTTAAATATATATGTACATTTTTCACTTTTATTAATTTTTAGAAAAAAAACGAGAAAAATCATATGTTGTGTGCACTGGAAAAGGATCTAAGATAGCCAAGAAAAACAAAAAGGGCGGAAAAACGATGGTTAAATTTGTTGATAAGAGACTTAAAAAGGATAAGAAAGCTAAAAAGCGAATTGAAAAAAAGAAAAAAAATATATCAAGAGTTAAATATTCAAAATCAAGACCATTTAAATTTAAAAAAAATTTTTAAAATGCTTTGTTTTGGAATTATTACATTTTGTGTAAATTTTATATTTTTGTGTATAACCTTATTGGCTTTATTTTATCATCAATATTTTTCATTTATTCTATAGCCAATTTTTCATAAACGTAATAAAAACAACTTTTATGTATGTCACTTTTTTTTTGACAAATATATATTCCTGTTCATAATTTTATTTATAATTTTTTTAAATAAAATTTATATTAACAATTCAAAAGAATAAAATATATTATTTGTTAATGTTAAAAAGGGGAAATGCTCTTGTTAATGGTTAAAGAAAATATTGCTTGTTAAGGTTAAAGCAAATATTGTTTGTTAAGATTAAAGAAAATATTGCCTGTTAAGGTTAAAAAAGCATATATTGGCTATATATTTGTTGTATTTGCAAATATAAAATTATATCAAAAAAGAGAAATATATAACTATGCTTGTTATTTTATCCATGTAAATATATAACTATGCTTGTTATTTTATCCATGTAAATGTATAAATATGCTTAATATATACATGATCAAATATTATATGAGAAATGCACATATTTATTTTTGGACCTTTATTGAACATACAACATATTTAACATGTAAAATAAATTTATCATAAATAAAAATATAAATAAATGCGCATCAAAAAAAAAAAAATAAAATAAAATAAAAAAAAAAATATAATAATAAAATAAATATAGAAGAAAAAAGAATGAACAAAACAGATGACTATTTTAATCCTTATATAAAATGGCGATTAAAAAAAAATTTGGTTAGCATTTTACATTATTTAAACACTAATTGTTAAATATATACAAATTACATATTCAAAAAAAAAAAGAGAATAAAAAGCCTACGCACGTTTATGCATAAATAAAAAAAAAATATATAATTTGAACAAAGAATGAATTAAAACTTAAGTTATACCTACATATTTATGGTCTCCAAATAGTAACAATATAATACAAGAAAAAGCTAGATTTTTTGATAATGCTATATTGATAGTATTAAAAAAGCAAGCACATATATACATACATGCATACAAGTTGTTTTATTTTTTTCCTCTTGACAATATAATTATGTTAATTTTTCAAAAATAAAAGTAGCAAATTGCATCACAGTGATAAACTTCGAATACTTTAGATAAAAATGAATAGTGCTTGTACCATACCCAAGAAAAAGTATTATTTAGAATTTCATAAAAGCCATGTATCGGTTGTTAATGTTGAAAGTTATGTAAAATCGACATTAAAAATAACATATTCTGAAGAATTAAATTTAACAAAAGAAAAGGAATATATTGATAAAAATTTGATTGATGAGTATGATGAAAATGATAGATTTTGGTTTTTTGGATGTTTAGGGATAATTAAAGCCGATAATATAAATTTTTTAGTAATAGTTTCAGATGCTGAAATTGTATCTTATTTATTTAATCATGCAATTTATAGGATTAAAAAAATATCATTTATCCAACTAAATGATGAAGAAATAACCAAAAATGAATCTGGAAAATATGAATATGAAATTTGCCGTTTGTGGAATAGTGGGAAATTGACTAAAGTGTCCGAAAATCTTAGAGGATTAAATTGTAGTAATAATTATAACGGTTTTTATAAAAGAAGAAATAACAAGAATGAATTAAATAAAGATAATTCCTTTAATAATAAATTTGATCAAAATTCTATATTTTTGAATAATAATATTTCAGGATATAATAATGAATCTTATATACATAAATTTAAAAATAGCAATTTAAAAAGAGGGATTTTAGATACCTTGAATTATTTTTTTAGTGCTTTTAATAAAGGACCATTTTATTTTTCCTATTACTATAATTTAACAGTATCTTTACAAACAAATTATATAAATGAATCGAAAAAAGGAAATAATCTTGATACAAAAATGAAAAATATGGTTAAGAGTTATATGAATAATGATAAAGGTTTCAAGGAAGTTTTAGTTTTCGAAAAACTTCGTTTTGATGAAATTAATCCAGAATATGCATGGAATTGGAAAATCATAGATAGCTTTATAAAAGTCAATGGATATGCTTTTGTTATATTTCCGATACATGGGTATGTCAATTCGATTGTTTTGGAAATTGAAAAAAAAGACGATACAAAATGGGGCAGCACAACATGTGACAGTACAAAATTGGACGGTGCAAAATTGAACGACACAAAATTGAACGACACAAAATTGAACGGTGCAAAATGTGAAAGTGATAGTGTAAATAGAATCCAGATCTTTTTAATATCCCGAAAAAATAAGAATAGAGGTGGAGTGCGATTTTGGTGTCGAGGAGGAAACGAAAAAGGGGAAGTAGCAAATTTTGTTGAAACAGAGCAAATAGTAATTTCTAAAAATATAAAAGAAACAAATATTTTTAGCTATATTATAATAAGAGGATCTATACCAGTTTTATGGTCCCAAGAACCAGCATTAAATTTAAGGCCAAAAATAAATATATGCTTTGATATGAATAAAAATATAAAAACGATAAATTTGCATATGGAAAAATTAAAAAATCGATATGGTAAAATACATATTACAAATTTAATAAATAAAAAATTTAAAGAAAAATATTTAGGAGAACATTTTGAAAAGTGTTTAAAACAATGTAATGTTGATCATAATTATATTTGGTTTGATTTTAACAGTGAACTTAAAAATTTAAATTATGAAAATTTTCAAAGTTCACTTAAATCTATAATTAATGATTTGAAAAATTATTCATATTTTTTTATTACTATTCCTAATGATAAAAAATATAATTTAGAACATGGTAAATTTTATAAATCATGGTCTTCAATTATAGTTAATAATTTTCAAAATGGAATATTTCGAGTTAATTGTATAGATTGTTTAGATAGAACAAATGTTTTTCAAAGTTTTTTATCAAAATGTGTTTTATTTTTACAGTTAAAAATTATAGATATAAATATAGTACAAAAAAATAACTTCCCTTTTTATTTTTTTAAAAATCAATATCATGAAATGTTATATAGAAAAAATTGGATAAATAATGCAAATGCTATAAGTATAATATATAGTGGTTCTGGGGCATTAAAAAATGATATAACTCAAAATGGAAAAAGAACTATATCTGGATTGTTTCAAGATTTACACAATGCTATATCAAGATATATTAATAATAATTTTAGAGATGGATATAATAATGATTGTATAAATATAATAACAAATGAAAATATAAAATTTCAAAATTTATTTAATAAAAAAATAAAATATAATAAAATAATGAATGTAATATTTGAATTTATTCTTATTTTTTCAACCTCTATATGTACTAATCCGATACAATATTTTTTAAGACGCTTATATTTTTTTTCACATAGTATTACTTATTCTACTATATCACAAAGTATTAATTATATTTTTTTTATTTTAAATAAAAATCCACATTTATTTATATTCCCTTTTAACCAAGTATACTATATTCGTCTTATATCTATAATATCTCAAGTTTCAGGATTGTTTTTTACTTCTTTTTTTGTTTTTTTATTTTTCTGTTTATATGTGTTTACACAAAGGCGCCGAGTTATTTCATTCCCAAAGTTTGAATCGCAATAAAAACGAAAGTAGTAAAGCCTACCCAGATGTAACAATAATGATAATGCCAATATAAATGTACAGAAAAAAAAACTGTGCGTCCTTACTTGTGTAATAGACAGAGAATAAACCAGTGCCGCCGCTCTATATGCATGTATATATTTTTTGATAGCATTTACAAAATCGGGCTATTTGTTTAGTTGACCTAATAAATGCTCCAAGTTGTGTTGGGCATTTAAATATGCTGGCCACTACACATATAAATATGCATGTGTGTGGTTATTCTTATTTTAACACAAGATCACACGTTTGCTTCACTTTGCATTCTTCCCACTTTGCTTGGTGTTTTTTTCCTATTTTTAGTTCTAGTTTTTAATTGTGGATTTATTTATGAATTATATTTGAGTCATTCGAAAAACAAAATAAATATTTTTATTAAAAGAAAGCATGTAGATATCTATACCATTTGTTTAAACATAAAATTCGTGTTATTTTTTTTAAGACTATATTATATATAAAACATGTTAGTATGCATTCCAAATAAATTTTGCAAAAAAAAAAAAAAAAAAAAAAAAAAAAAAAAAATTGGATATATTTTTGACTATTTTATAAATATATATCCATAGTTTAATAAACAAAAAGAAGATAATATTTTATACCATTTCTTATGTTTATATAACATAAAAAAATGTGGATAATATTAATAGCTATGTAATTTTTTTTTTTTATATTTAATGAAATAAAAAAATAAGAATGATAAAACTTTGAAACACAAAATAGTGATATACAAATTTGTAAAAGCATGTTAAAATTTGAGCAAAAAAATAAAAAAAAATAAAAAAAATGGGAATGGAAAAAAAAATGTGAACTCTACAAAATATTCATTGATATATACACAAATATGCTTAGCAAAAATGAAAAATTTAGATCATAAGTATATTTGTGATGAAAATAAAAGTAAGACGAATATGAAAAATAAAAACGTTAAAAATAATGATAAGAGTGGTAATAATTATGAATATATTGCTGAAGATCAGCAAGCTAGTATAATTAATTGCAAAGGAATCAATAATAGAGATATAAATAATAAATATAACAATAAATCATTCTCTAAATATAATCATAATAATATTAAAAACATCAAAGAAAATAATGATACACTTTTTGAAAATAAGTCACACACATATTACACCACAAAAGGAAAAAATAATAAATTTAACATTCACAAATCAGTTAGTTGTATTAATAATAATATTCCTAATATAATGTGTAATAAAAAAAACGAACCTTTTGAAAAAAGAGAGGTTTTTAAAAAAAATTATGAAAAAACTAATTTTTACAAGAACCCCTATCATTATAAAACTAACCAACAAGCATCTAAGAATTGGAAAAAAAATAGCGGCAATGTAGATGCAGGTGAAGATGCAGGTGAAGATGCAGGTGAAGATGCAGGTGAAGATTGTGAGAAGGGTAGCGGCAATGTAGATGCATGTGAAGATTGTGAGAAGGGCAGTGGAGGGGATGCGGATGCGCAGTGGGATAAATACGACGAAATAAATGATCTTTATTTTGATATTAACTCAGAAATGAGTAATAATTATAAAGATAAGTTTTCTCCAAATTTGAATTTACATACTACAAACGAAGAGGAGGATGATACAAATATTTATGGTAATAAAAATAATATATATCATGTATCATTAAAATGGTTAGAAAATGATGAAGAAAAGGTTTTACTTTTAAATCATATAAAACGACTAGAATATCAAAATAGTATATTTTTAAAAAATATGTTAAATATGTATTATACATGTATAGATTATATTAAAATGCAAGATGAAAAAATAAAAAAAAAAGATAAAATAATTCATTTTAAAAATCAACTTATAATGAAATTAAAAAAAAATAAAATGAACTATGATGGTACTACAGATATTAGCAATTTCGATGACAACCCAAATGGCCTTATTTAGTTTGGCTCCCTTTCCCATAAATTAAGAATGTATATATGTATGTATGCATGTATGTATGTATATATATATACATATGTATACACATGTATACAGTTTTATTCTACTATTTTTAGTACTGAGCCATGCATATTCACACACACCCTTCCTTTGTATCATATTTATTATAACTATATTTGTAACAGTCGACAATGTTTATGTAATTCAGCTTTTATTCATTTATTTATTCATTCATTTATGCATTCATTTATGCATTCATTTTTTCATTTATTTATTCATTCATTTATTCATTCATTTATGCATTCATTTTTTCATTTATTTTTTATTTTTTCCATGCGTAAAGTTTACTGCCCATGTGTGTATATACGCAAGTATGCTAAATGCATGTAAACATATTAGTTATATATTTTTACATTATAAAGATATTTATTTTTTGTTATATTTTCTTAAATATATTAATTTAATGATTTATTCAACTAGTATATGTCAAGTCACATTTATTCATTTTCCTATTTTAACTTTATTTTTTATTTTTCCAATTTTGTCATTTTTTACACGGGAATACAGTATGTTTACCCAAAGACAAAAATGGGGAAATCCGTGTGCATCCTGATTTAACTTTTTTTTAAAAATCAAATAAAATCAATCTGAATAAATAAAATCAAGTCGAATAAAATAAAATCAAGTCGAATTAAAGCTTTTTTTTTTTTTTTTTTTTTTTTTTTTTTTAACAACATCAAGTGTTATAGACGTGCACATATTGGGGCTAACATGGATGTAGAGACCAAAAAAGAACATGATAAAAATTGTTACAAAAATAGTTATAAAACAGTTATACAAACAGTTATACAAATCTGCCTCTGTAGCAATAAGCCAATCCCTATATATTTGTCAATCTTGTAAAATAAAATGCTTATTAAATTTGAAAAAAAAACATGAAAGAAAATTTGGAAAATAACTATATGCAAATTATATATGAAAATGGTATATATAAACTAAAATTTATATCTAATAATAGTCATAAAAATTGTTACTCTAATGATAATCACAAAAATTGTTACTCTAATGATAATCACAAAAATTGTTACTCTAATGATAACCATAAAAATTTTTATTTTAATGATAAAAAGAATATCTATTCTAAAGTACATTTGAATTATCAAAAATGTCAAAATAAAAAAAACAATTTCTTTATGACAAAACAAGTTTCATTAGAGAATACATATTTTAAAACTAAGAATAATATTGATATATGTAAAAAATATTTTACAGAAAAAAAAAACAACTTTTTTTACAAAAAAAAATGTACTAATACAGACCATAATGGTAATGATAACATAAATTACAAGAATGATCAACTTATTAATTTAAAAAAAAATAGACATAATTATTATACAAATAATAATACGAGTATATCACTACGTAGTTTTATTCAAAAGGCAGAAAATAAATATGTTACAAATAAAAATGCTACAAATAAATATGCTACAAATAAATATGCTACAAATAAAAATGCTACAAATAAATATACCCGTCAAAACAACGAAACAACTAATTTGTATAATTGCAAGATATATAAAAAAAACAACAAATATGTGTATTATAATAATTTGAATTATTCAAATAAATTTTCAAATTATTTTGATATACATTTAAATTTAAAAAATAGATCAACTAATAAATTCTATAGACGACCGAAATGTCAAGAAATAAAAAATTACAATCATGTTTGCAAAATAAATAATTACAATCATGTTTGCAAAGTAAACAATTTTGAAAAAAATTATAATAATACAAAAACCCTCTTTAATGCTAACACTAATTTAAACATAATAAATAAAACAAATATAGTTATCAAAAATGAACATAATAAACCTCTTCAAAAAAAAAAAAAAAAAAAAAATGAATTTTGTTCTCCATTTTGTTCTCAATTTTGTTCTCCATTTAGTTCTCCATTTTGTTCTCCAGTTTGTTGTAGGGACTATAATTTAAGTTATAATAATTTATTTAATGTTGAAAAGGATGGAAATTGTAAAAATCGTAAAAATAATTTATTTGATAAATGCATGAAATATAACAAGGTTAAAGAACAAGTATGTTATATTGATTTTCTACTTAATGGAGAAAAAGAAGCCAAAAAAATTATTGAAAAAGCTTATAAACATAAAGATAATATTAAAAAATATATGTATAAAAATATAGACGAAGAAATTGAAAAATTAAAAAAAAAAGAAATTTTAGTATATAATGAAAATTTAAAAAAAATGGAAAAAGAAATAAAAATTTATCAAAATAAAATAGAACAAAATTTACAAAATTATATTTTAAAAATAAATAATATATATAAAAATATTGATAATATATCAAAATATTTAATAGACAAAATTATTAATGTTGATTTAACATTTAATTCAAATTTATTAAAACATTATTTACCTGTTAAAAATATTGAACAATATATATTTACTAATTCAGGAAAAATTTAGTTTAACTTAATTTTATTATCAAAATGTTAAAAATAATATAAATATAAATCTTACATTTTTTTTACAACAAATTTTAAGATCTACATTAATTATCAGTAGTATTTATTTTGCTAATTCTTAGACGAAATAGCAAACAGTTTTTTTTTTTTTTTTTTTTTTTTTGTATGTATTTGAAAATATAGAGAATAAATCATTATGTAAAATGTTATTCAAAAACTGAAAAAAAATGAAATTAAGATTATTAAAATAATATGAAAATTAAAAAGAATGAAAAATTCCAAAGTATCCACAAAAATGTGTATATACATTCTAAAAGTTTACACACATATATAATATATGTGCATATGTATAGGTATATTTATTTTATTTTAATTACCTACACACTTTTAACAATTCTTTTATCATACAACTTTTTTTTTTTTTTTATTTAACAAAAAAATATGCACACATATATATATATAAGGTATAAATAAACATCACTTTATTCATTTTGGGCATTTTTTTTTGTCCTCTCATTATCAATTATTTCAACCTAAAACGGGAAAGAATAAATGAAAAGGATAAATGAAAAGGATAAATGAAAAGGATAAATGAATAGGATAAATGAAAAGGATAAATGAAAAGGATAAATGAAAAGGATAAATGAAAAGGATAAATGAAAAGAATAAAAATGAAAATGCATGTTTGACATTACCAATGAATTAACTTCTTGTTCGTCGATATATTTTAATTCTTCTTCTGTGAGGAGAGCAAGTTCAACATTTTTGCTGCTCAATTCGACAACCTGCACAAAAAGAAATGAAAAGAAATGAAAAGAAATGTAGACATATTTACCATTTTCACCATTTTCAACATTTCAACATTTTCAACATTTTCCATTTTACCTCAAATATAGCCTTCAAAGCCAAAAGAAGACACTCATTTTTTTCCATATTTTCTTGGTAATTTTTTTCTAAAAATTCCTGAACAACCTTAGCATTCTTCCCTATTGCTTGGGCTTTCCAAGATGCATATATCCCACTAGGTTCAGTTTGATATATACAAATTTCTTTATTATTTTTAAATCCAGTTATCAATGTTGCTATTCCAAAAGGTCGAACCCCTCCTCTATGAGTAAACTTTTGTTGTATTCTGGCAACATATTTTGCTATATAATCAACAGGTGCAGGTTGATCCATATTTAAGTAATATCTTTGACATTCCAAACGAGTCTACATGTATAAATAAATCATAACAAATGTAGTGTAGTGTAGTGAAGTGTAGCGAGATGCAATGTATTATAACCGTGCATAAGCCAACCTACGTGTTGAACGATATACTTTATCATGTTTTCAATGTTTTCAATGTTTTCAATTTACCTTATTAACTAAAATTCGTGCATCTGCATTTAAACCTGAGAAAGCCAAACAAGTATGCTCATCAAGTTTAACTAACTTTTCTGTTGTTCTTGGGTTCTGAAGTTTTGGGATATTTTTTTTTTCAACAGCCAAAACAGCGAAATTTGAACTTTTTATGGCCACTGCACAACCACCTTTTTTTACTGCTTCTAAAGCATGCTCTACTTGTAATAAATGCCCATCTGGACTAAATACTGTTATAGCTCTATCATAACTCATTTTACTGCCGCTACTGCTACTATGCTTTATATACACACTTGCAACTAACTGAATACCTAATCAGTTAAAAAAATAGTGAACAAATTTATATAGTATTGGAAAATATTATTAATAAATATAACTAAACACAATATTTTTCACAAATTATGTCATGTATTTAATTTTGTTATATCATGTAAATATGCAACGATGTATATAAAAATGGCTTATTTATTAAATGTTTATTCTTTTATTTTTCAAAAAAAAAAAAAAAATAAAAAAAAAAATAAAATAAATAAACATATAATATCAAACTCTTATAGATACTTGAGGAGTCACAAACCAAACGTAACACTATTATAGTGATCATATAATAACTTTACATAAAAAATAATCTCATAAAAAATGTTATACAAGTGTTTATAAATATACCTTGTTCATATATAGTTATATATATTACTATATATATTATCAAAATACAGGGTAATATAACAAAAATAAAAATAAAACACTGGTTTGTGTTTAATAGTATAAAATGTATATATACATATAACTTTTGTGTAAGTATTTTTATAAAATATATTTTCTATTATTATGTACTATATATAATACAATAAATGTAATTATATTATAAATTTGTTTAATTATAATCATGGAAAAATATCCTATTCTGTTTCTTTTTTTGTATTCAAAAATATATAAATTTTATAACTAAAATATCTTATATTCTCCTTACACCTTCTTATTAATAATTATTTATTAATATATATTTTTTTGCAAAATATAGATTAGCATAGTATTTAATTAGAAAAATATTTTATATACATATAATAGACTATATGTTGGCTATCTTTTGCAAAAAAAAAAGTAAGTCATACGTGTATTCAACATTTCTGTGTTATTTATTCATTTTTTAAATTAAAAAAAAAATGTATATAACAAAAATCTCTAATAAAATTTACAGTACCGTTAAATATTTGTACATATACATAAAAGCACAAAACAAAAATAATGTGTTATGATTAATTACATATTGTTTAATTCTTAATATTAATACTTTTTTTTTAATTATTCCCTCACAAAAATACATATATATGCATGGATTTTTACATATAAATATTTTCAATTTCCTGTGACTATATATTTCTTCTTTTTTTTTTTTTATACCAATGTGCTCCTTTAAATTACTACAGTAGCTATATACTATTTAAATAAGTTTTACACGAAAAAGCAGGATATATTATATTTATCTTGTATTATTACATTCCGATATATTTTTTTTCTTTTTCTCTCCACACTTATAGTAATATCTCTATATTATATATATTATGAATTAACACATTAATGCATTTTGAAATAAATATATTAATATATATGCAAATATTTATATAAATATTACCAAATAAAGTATCTATTACCTATACTACAATATATCAATTGTGATATTTTAAGGATATCTTAAAGTACGAATTAATATCCTAAATAAGCAAGAACATTTTTAATTTATTATATTAACAAATTTGTGCAAAAAAAAAAAAAAAAAAAAAAAAAAAATAATAAAATGGCTAGAAGATATGATAGTAGGACGACAACATTTTCCCCAGAAGGAAGATTATATCAAGTAGAATATGCTCTTGAAGCTATAAATAATGCAAGTATAACAATAGGAATAATAACTAATGATGGAGTAATATTAGGTGCTGATAAAGTATTTATATCAAAGTTAATAAATAAAGCTAATAATTTTGAAAAAATTTACAAAATCGATGATCATATATTTTGTGGAGTAGCAGGATTAAATGCTGATGCAAACATATTAATAAATCAATCACGATTATATGCACAAAGATATTTATATAATTACAATGATGTTGAACCAGTAGCACAATTAGTAGTTCAAATATGTGATATTAAACAAAGTTATACCCAATATGGTGGATTAAGACCATATGGAGTTAGCTTTTTAATTGCTGGCTATGATACAAAAGAAGGATATCAACTTTATCATACTGATCCTAGTGGAAATTATTCTGGATGGTTTGCTACAGCTATCGGTACAAATAATTTAACAGCTAGTTCCATTCTTAAGCAGGTAACAAAAAATATCGATTTTTTGTGTGCATTTTTAATATATTTGTAAATATTAATACACACATTAAAATAACATGTACGTTCATATAAATTTGTGTATTTTTGTACTTTTTTTTTTAAGGAATGGAAAAAAGATATGACCCTGCAAGAAGGTTTATTGCTAGCTATAAAAACGCTAGCTAAGAGCACAGATAGTGAAATCCCAAAATGTGAAAAAATTGAATTAGCATATTTGTCAAATAAAGACGGAAAAGTTATCCAAAAGTATTTAACAGAGAAAGAGATAGCAGAATTAATTAAAATATATACACAACAAAATGTTAAAAAATAAAAATTTCGCAATTTTTTTTTTCCTAAATTCTATATATACATTGTTTGTACAATTGTTTTTATAATATTTAATGTACATTATTTTAAATGTTTTTTTTTTTTTCGATACCTTTTACCACTGCATAGATATATGCACACATATAAATATGTCTATGTATCTTAATTTTAAAAAAGAAAAATAAAAGTGATAATAATGGAAATGTTAACTGACTCATGATATTTAAAAAAAAAAAATATATACACATATTATATATATTATATACATATTATATATATTATATACATATTATATACATATTAATGATTTAGACATTTTCTGTTAAAATATTAGTTTTTAAAATATAAAATGTTATATATACCAAATCGATAGTCTAAATATGATTAAAAAATAAAAAACAGTAGTTACATGCTCATGTAATTTTATGAATTAAAAAAAAAAATAAATAACAGGTGGATAAGTAAACTATTAATGCTCTTTATCCTCATTTTCAACTAATGCATTGATTTAAATTAACATATTTTATTCCACAATGCTTTTGAATTTACAAAAAACGAAGAAAATGGTATTAGACTAGGCTAAAATAAAATGGAACAGAATAAAATATAATAGAATAAAATGGAACAGAATAAAATGTAATAGAATAGAACAGAATAAAATAAAATATATGCAGGCATGCTTTCATAAATTTGTTGTGAAAAAAATAGCAGTTTTATTTGTTGTGAAAAAATATATTTTCTCTCTATGTATGGTCAAAATTTTAAGTTGATTTTATAGCGAAAGATGTATATATAAAATTGTTAACATCGAACTATCATTCCACATCCTAAGAAAAAGCCAAAACTAACAGCACCCCCAATAACTGAAACAGGAAAAATAAATAAATTTTTATGAGCAAAAGATGCATATAAACCAGTTAAACTTCCAAAAATTCCACCAACCATTGTTCCCATTTTTACCCCCATTTTTACGCTTTCTAAACAAGCTTTAGTTCTATGACTTAAAGTAAAATCAAACATATTTGGCTTATCATCATAAAATGAGGAATCTATAAAATTGTTATTTGTATATTTTGAAAAATCTTGATCATATTGAGTATCTGTTGTATCTTCTTTAAATTCAAATTTTGGTGGTGGAGTAAAACCTTTAAATTCAGTTACATTTATTTTTTCATTTTTTAATGATTTAGGCTTTTCTGGTTTTTTAGCCAAATAATTACCAAATGGTGGTGGTGTTACATAACTATCATATTCTGATTTGACTTGGGGTTCTTCCGTGGTTTCTTTTTTTTTAAACCAATTCATCATTGTTTCTTTATTTAAGCATTACTATTTGCATTTGTATTTATATAGCCTTGTTTGTACGCTTTTTATTATTCTTCTTTATTTTTTTGGCTATTTATCGTTTTATTTTTGTTATTTTGAGTATATTATCTCTACAGTTTTGTGTATATATTATTATTATTATTATTATTATTATTATTATTATTATTATTATTATTATTATTATTATTATTATTATTATTGTAAATAGGGCAAACAAATGCAATCATATTCTTTTTGTTTTCCTTTTTTTTAAATTAGCTATTATGTAGGTATATATATAATTCATATCTACGTCACAATGCGGGAATTTTTTATCAAAATGATCAGGAAAAACATAAATTTTCCTTTTTATTATTTATGATATTTCATATATTTATTTAACATGCTTTTTAATCCTCAAAAATGGTGTCGTTTTATTATTCAAATTGTATATATATCTTTCATTTTATGTAAAAAAAAAATATATATAAATGTATAAAAATGTATAAAAATATAAAAAATATAAAAAAATATAATAATAAAAGGCGGTTAATAATATATAAAAGCTAAATGGATATGTGAATATATTTGTGAATTTATTCATTCCATAATTATTACCATTTTTCAGGGATAGTATATCTTTATTTTTATTTATTTTTATTAATTTTTTTCAAAATGCATATTTGAAAACCTGCTGAAATTGAGAGACAATAATATGTGTTGACCTTTCTATATATGCTATATTTTTCTAATAACAATTTGACAAAATGTGAATGCTTATTTTTATCGAGTGGCTGATTTGCTATCTATATTTTTATATCCATATTTGCATGGTACAATAAAGCGTAACAAAGCATAATAAGGCATAATAAAGCGTAACAAAGCGTAACAAAGCATAATAAAGCATAATAAGGCATAATAAGGCATAATAAGGCATAATAAAATACAGTACAATATGTTACACTGCAATATTTATGTGCAACTGCCTTTTTTAAAAGGGCCATTAATGTTAAAGTTAACTTTTAACTCTCAATTTATTTAAGCATTTCGTTTTTATTTAAGCATTCCTTTTTATTTTCCTGTGTGCATATTTTCAACATACACAACACCCAATATTATTACAAAATACATTGATACAATATTGTATAAGATTTGACTATATATATATAGCATGGATAAAACCCTGATAAGTGTGTATACGCTAGCTTATTACTACTCTACTACTACTATTATTATTATTATTATTACTACTACTATGCATGGTTGAATACAAAGCAGAGTGGAAAAAATACAATGTACTTATAGCAACACACCCAAAATAATAAGTGTAATTATTTTTTTATTAAATTAAAAAAAAAAAAAAATATATATATGCATAATATAGCAATAATTCATCTTAATATTATATGCCATATTAACAATGTAAATAAATGTGGTTACACATGTTGTATATTTCCAAATGGCTAGAAAATATGTTGTATTTATTAATTTGGTTAATATGAAAATAGGAGACAATTTTATATCTTTAAAAAATATGATCACATATTATTTATAATTCAAATTTGAATGAAAAAAGTATGAATTTAAAAACCTTCCCTTTTAACTATGAATTAAAAATTTATTTTTTTAATTGGTCATGAAAAGATAAATATGTTATTTTACTTTATTTTGTTTTGCTTTATTTTGTTTTGCTTTATTTTATTTTATTTTATTCTAAATAAAGGCAATTGCATTAATAACAACTTTACCTACTATATTAGGGTCACACTTATTTTAAATGCTCATATAATGTAGTATGTATATATATGCTTATTTTTTTTTGCCAACAAAATTATAATAATTTTACAATATTTTCGACGTATTATTTCATAGTATATTTAAATAATTTTAACATAAAACATTAAATATAATAAACATATTTGTAAAATATATTTTTACATTTTTTTGCATATACAAAAGAAAAAAATTATTATACAAATTTAGCGGTAAAGCAAATTCAAAGATTCGAATAAGGGCGAAGCCAACAATATGCATAATGTACAATTATATATATAACAAAAATTATAATACATTATAATCATATAACTTAACCATATAACATTTTTAATGCAATAATAAAGCAGATAACACAATTTATATTACACTTTAGAAAATATATATTCTGTTCATTTTTATCAAGTTTATATATATATATAATATTTTTGCGATTAAATATGTAGTGCCTCTGAAAATATTAATGATTAAATGAAAATTGATTTTTAAATGTTAAAAAAATATTATGTATATATGGGTTAATCAAAATAAATAAATAAATGTAATATATAATATAATACATAATAAAGTATAGAAAATAAATCACATAATCTTTGTAAAAATTGTTATACAAATTTAATTCTAAATTTGTGTAATATTAATAATTTCATTTAGTTTATTATATTTTTTAAACATTCTCACCAAATTGTTTGTTTATCAATAATTATATAAATATTTAAAAAAAAAAAATTTTTTTTTTTAATAAAATATTTTAACGTATATTTTTTAAAGATATTAAATATCACATTGGAAAACTAGCAAAATATATATTATCCTTTTCAATATTTATAAATTAATGTCAAAATGAATATATTTCGATTAATAGGCGATTTTTTACATTTAATAAGTATGTATATACTTATTATGAAACTAAAGAAATCGAAAAACTGTATAGGAATATCATGTCGTATGCAAGAGTTGTATTTAATAGTCTTTTTATGTAGGTAAGTATAATGTATTTTTTTCAAGTTTGGTAAATATCACAAGCATATATAATTGTACTTTTCCCCTATGTAACTATATATACATATAATTGCACTCTGATTATTATTTTGTATATAATTCGATTTCTTATATTGGTTGCCATTGCTTCTAATTATGCATACTCATGTATACTCATGCATACTTATTTATATGTACTTATTTATATATATATTTTTTTTTTTTTTTTTTTTTTTTTTTTTTTTCGGTAACAGATATATAGACCTCTTCTTTGTGTTTGTCAGCTTTTATAACACAATTATGAAAATAACTTTTATATTAACTATTGCATATACGATATATTTGATTCGATTTAAATTACCAATTTCTCAAACATATAATAGAAAAGTGGATAATTTTAAGAGCGAAAAATATTTGATACCTCCATGTATAGGTACTTCAATTAGAGACTAAAAAAAAACATATCTCCAAATGTGTATATATATATTGACACAAATAAGATTGTATTGCCATTTTTACCATTTTTACCATTTTTACCATTTATTTATATCATTATTTTTTTATTTCCTTCCCTCTTTTTCAGTTTTGAGTCTACTAACATGTAAGACATACAATCTTTACAACATTCTATGGTCCTTTTCAATTTGGCTAGAAAGCGTTGCAATATTACCACAGTTAGTATTATTAGAAAAACAAAGAGAAGTTGAAAATATAACATCTCATTATGTTATTACAATGGGTATGTATCGTGCTTTTTATATTTTGAATTGGGTATATCGATATTTTTTTGATCCAAAACCATATATAAATGTCGTAGGATGGTTAGGAGGCTTAATACAAACATTATTATATATCGATTTCTTTTATTATTTTGCACTTGCCAAATGGTATGGGAAAAAATTAGTATTGCCATTTAATGGAGAAGTTTAATTTTATTTATAATTTAAATTTTTTTTAAATTTTATACCATTGTAAGGTTGTTATATATAAAAGTTGTAAGAAGAATATAATTATGATTGCCCGATTAAGTGAAAAAAAAAAAAAAAAAAAAATAATAAATATCGAAATAAATACCGAAATAAACACCGAATAAACATCAAATAAACGTCGAAATAAACACCAAATGAATATCAAATAATAATGATTGCAGAAAAACATATTTTTAAATGGTTTTATATGTTTTATTTAATCTACAAAATAAATAGCTTGATAATTTTAACAAAAAATTTGAAAATATATATATTTGATTATACTCTTTTGCGTATAAAATTTTTGCATATGCAAAAATAAATACAAGAAAAACAAATTAATTTGACTCATTTAGGAATATTCTTAAAATTCCTTTGTGTATATTTATCCAAATATATATATATAATTTTCTTTATATTATATACATTTTTTAATGATATTATTACACTTTTTTATTTTCCATACAAAAAATTATTTTATAGTTATATGGTTACTATTGCACATGATATTTTTTTTTTTAGTTAACTTTATATGAATATATATATTCATATCTTTTTTTATAATTTAAAAGAATGCATATATATATGCATACTTATTATGTATACATTGTTTTTTTTTTTTTTTTCCTAATTATATATCAACTTAATTTTAAGTACATTGTACTTATGTTTTTAAAATAATTAAAAAAATTATTATTACAATATTTATGCAAAGCTAGCATATCTCATTATATATAATCCCATATACACATAACTATTTATACATATACAACATATTCTATATTTGCAAACATACTTTGACATTTCCCTTTCCATTACGCTTTTGAATTTGTGTGCAAATAAATAATTGTCTACATGTATATAGCATATAACATATACAATATGTACAAACTTAAATATTGCATTATTGGGTAATAGTATAAAATGTGTACAATCTTTCGATATCTACAATGAAGAATTATTTTAATAACAATTTTTGCACACTTTTTCTCTCTGCCATTATTTCGAGACATTTAAATTGATTGAATCTTAATATGTTGGTACACATAAATTTATGAATATTATATAAACAAAAAAATTAAAAATAAAAATAAAAATAAAATATAAGTTAAAAAATTAAATATAAGTTAAAAAATAAAAATTAAATATAAGTTAAATAAGAAATCGAATAAAAACACATGGATTTCTAAATAGTTGTAAAATTCAAATCGGATACTGTTTTATTTCGTAAAAGAGCTTTGGTAAATCGTGTTTTACATACAGAACATGAAATTCTTTCCTTGTTTGTTTGAGAATCTTTTTCAGAACAATAAATAGCCAAACAACATGAACATATATAAGCTATATCAATTTGTTTATTATGACATGTACATACAGCTATATTAGTATCTTCATTTAAATATGTATTTGAAAAATATTTTCTAGAATGAGTAGAAGGTAAAAACCAAAACATTATAGTTTGAGTTAGTATATCTTCAACATTATCACCACAATTGATACTTAAAAAAATACTATTATCTATATACAATCCATTAGTTATATTACAAATTTGTTCTAATATTTGAGTTTTATGATTAAGAGAAAATACGTCAATTATTATTTTATTTCGTTTAGCATTATATGCTATATTCATTAACTGTGTATACTGATTTGTATAAAAATGGCTTTTTGATATATCAAGTAGAAATATTCTAGAATTAATATTTTCATATAAATTACATATTCTATTATTATAACACAAAGCAATTGCTAAAGCTGATGATAATGTACTTTCGACCATTTCATAGGTCTTGGTATTATTATTATTATCCTTGATAAAATTTATTAACTTGTCATATGCATTAGTACAATAATCATTTTCTGTTAAATTATTTTTTGTATAAGATATATAATTTTCATATATTATTTTGGAATTACCTGAACAGGTAGCTATTATACATATTCTTTCTGAACTGCTCATAAAACAATAAAATCGCGTAAATTGAAAAACGGATTTTAAAAATTGAGACAATTTTACAGTTTTTATATTATTCTTATCAAACTTTATTTTTAATCCTTGGCTCCATATTAAAAAATTTACATCAATTACTAAAATTAAATGGCTCATAGCCAGTTTTTTATCCTTCACACTTTCCCCATTTGTTCCATCAACTTCTTCATTCTTGTGCATTATTTATTCGTTATTAAAAAAAGGAATATTTTTTTTTTTTTTTTTCAGTCTATAAATCTATTAAATTCATATGATAAAAATTGGATTTCATATAGTTAGTGAAAATAACTATGCCCCTATAGTTGATAACTTTTTTTTTCCCAAATAATATATATAATTATTCCAACTTATTTGTGTATATTTTTATTTTTTTTTTATAAAACAACAATATACATGTACGTTCAGAATTTATATGATATAATATATGAATATTATTTTTTTTTTTCTGACATATTCATAATGTATATAAAGCACCAACTTTACTAGGTAAAAGAATGCATAGGGAATTAGGGGAAAAATAAAATGGTGAAAAAAATGCAAGAATAAATAGCAAAGAAAATATTAAAAAAAATACATACACATATAGTAATTTTTTATATTATTACCCCAGCTTTATATATCTATATTGTTATTACACCTACAAATACATTAGCTGTATAATTTAAACTATCACAAATAATAATGATAATAATAATAATAAAAATAGCCTTTATTTTTTATATTCTTAACATTATTAATAAAGTAAAAAGGAATAAAAAATGGCATATCCTACATAGTTTTTTTAAATGTAAAATACACCATTCTTATTATATATACATAAAAGTGTGGATAATGTAAAGAACCATTAACAATTTTTTTTAATTTTAAATGTATTTTATGTTTTTTTTTGTTTTTTTTTGGTTTTTTTTACAAATTTATATACCTTATATGGAATTTCACCCTCATTTTATTAATGCATATAAATATTGTATAGGCATAGTAAGAAGGTATGTATAGTGTAATTATTACAAATATAAAATGTTAAAGTCAAAATGACATGAAAAAAATAAAAATGTGAAAAAGTGACAAAAAATAAAGAAATAATCAAAGTTAGTAAAGCAATTATAAAAAAAAAAAAAATTATAAATTTTAACTAACAGGTGTAAGGTCGGATAATGATTGGATATTTTTTTTATGTAATAATGAGATATCTATATGTTTTTGAAGAAGTGTTGAATTTTCAAATTTTCTCAAACATATAAAACAAATATTTAAATTAGCAATATTTTCTTGATGGTGATTAATATTATTTATGTCATTATAATTGTTAGTAACTCGAATATTATTAATTGAATTTCCATCCCTTATATTATTAATATTATCATTATAATTATTTATATTTTCTACTACTTGATTATTATTATATAATTTTTCATGATTTTCATTATAATTATTTTCATGTTTAGATTTTTGATCAATTTTATCATCATTAATATTAATAGTGTTATTATTATAGTGTCCTTTTTTTTTTTTTTTTTTTAATTCGTCAAGATCTGACAAATCATTATCATCATCAGCTGAATCTGTCGAAAAATGTTTTTTAATTATATCATTTTGTTTTTTATTTTTTTCTAAATTAATTTCATTTATGTTCATTTTTTCCATATTTTGTTTTGATGCTAAGGCAATCATTTTGGCTTTTTCCACAATATTTGATATTTTCATATTAATCTTATTATTTTCGCTAGTTCTACGATTATCTATTTCATTATCATTTTTATTAATTTGATATATTTTCGGATCTTCTTGATTTATTTCATTTTTTATGTTTTTATTGTATACCTCATCACTACCTTGTATTGATTCACAATTTTGTTCATAACTTGTTTTATAATTTATTTGAGAACTATCCGTATAAAATCGAACAAGACATTTTGAATTTTCATTCCATATATAATAACCATTTGCTAAGGACATATAAAATGATGTATTATTATCAAAATATATTTGATAAGTTGGATGATAATAATATTTACTATTATAATCAAAAAAGAATTCAGTTAGCTGTGGTTTTTCATTTTTTAAAATAATAATTTGTGATGACCAGTTCAGAAAATATGTGTAATTAATAATATTAGTATTTATTATAGCTTCTAAATAGTTAATAAAAAAATTAAAATATGATATAGAATTGTTAATTTGAGAAGCAGATGATTTATGAATATTTAATTTAGCTAGTTGTATACATTCAAAAAAAACTGATTTTTCTTTTTGATATATATAATCTAATTTTAAATAATTATTTTGAAATTTAACATAATAATTTCCATCTAATTCTTTCATCATTTTTTCAGAAAAAAATTCATTATTAAACTCGATAACACAAAACCCTTTTCTTTTATTAGACCCTTTAATATCATTAAATAGATATAAATATTTAACATTTCTTTTTTCAAACATTTCATTTAAAAATGTTAATATATCTTTATTTGGTATATTTCCATCTATATCTTTTAAAATTAGCATATTCGTTTTTTCTTTATCGTTCAGAATTTGTTGTGTTCCTTTTTCCACATTTATATTGCTATTAAGAAAGTCAAATTTGTTGTTATTATTATTACTACTACTACTATTATTATTATTGTTACTATCGTTAGTGTCATTATTATTTGTATAGAGCAATGAATTATTGTATCCTTGAACATATTTCCCAGTATGTTTTAATTCCTTTTCTCCATTTTTTAAATCAAAATTTGTTTGTTTTTCAAAATCGAGAAGATTAGAATAATTCGCTACATTTTCATTAACAATTTGTGTAGAATTTATATGAAAATTACTTAAGGTTTCATTTGTAGTAAATTTTGATAAATAATTTGAACAATTATTACTATTTTGTGTATTTATAATTTTATTATGATTTAAAAAAAATGATGATGCAATAGAATTCTTTTCATTATCTATTAATTTAGCATCTGTAGTTTTATCTGCCTTACATAAATGACATGTAATTCGTCTAGAAAAATTTAAAAAATTACAAGATGAACATATCCAATCACTATATTTTTTTAATAGATGTTTTTCTTCATGTATATTATTATTTTTTTTTTTTAATTTAAATAATGGAAATATATATGAAATTATATTATTTTTAATTGTGATGGAATAATTACTAAGTTCATAAAGAGAAAATAATTTTCTACTTGCTTCACTTGATGGAAATTCAATTATACAACATGTATTATCAGTGATTGTATTTTCAATTTGCGAATTTATTATATTATGTTGATATATATAATTAAAATAAAAATTATTTTTTAAAAATTCTAAATCTTCTCTAACAAATAATTCATCACATGTAGAAAAATAAGATAATTTATTTATATATATATTAATAGGTAAAGAGAACCCATTATTGATAGCTACATTTCTGATTACATCATCGATTTCTTCTTCTGTTGTATCATTTTCTATTTTATATATATAAATAAATCTTGATAATTCAATATTAGGTCTTTTTTCTAAATATTCATCTAAATTTTTTATATATTTTGTATTATCATCATATTCTTTATTATTTTTTTTATATTTTTTATTTTTATCTGAATGTGTATAACGTATTTCACTATCATTTTCATTTTCATTTTCATCATTATTATAATTTCGAGATCTTTTCCTTTCTTTACTCTTAATGTCTGTTTTAAAATGTTTATCATATTTTCTTTCATTATTATTTTTATAATATACATCAAAATTAGTTCTCCTTTTATTTTCTGTCTCAAAATAGTTATTATTTTTATGATGCCAATCATCATAATTTTTATTATTAAAATGTTCTCTATATCCTTTTCCTATTTTTCTGGAACTGTCCCAATTTTCTCTTTCTCTTTCTCTTCTATTTCCATTTTCTTTATCATATTCACTATCCCAATTATTTTTTATTTTTTCATTTCTATCCCTATAATTATTATCTTTGTATTTTCTATTTTTCGATGACATTATATATGAACCATTTATTTAGCATGCTCCTATTTCCTTTCCTTCCACAGTTTCATATTCGTTTACTTATATTATCTATATATCTATCTATATATATATATATATATATATTTTTTTTTTTTTTTTTTTTACAATCTATTCGTTAACACTTCTTAAAAATACAAAGGGCTTATTTCATCATAGTGTGGTTTTATTTCATATAATGGCATTGGTTAAATTTGCGTTTTTTTTTAACACCTAATTATGATCTGTTTTCCTTTTATATTTTTTCTGCATACTTATGTTAATCGCTTTAATAGTCGCTTTTAATTTTTGTGAAAGATTATATCCAGTTATATACTAGCTGAACTTTGGATGTATAAATTAAAAAAAAAAAAAAAAAAAAATTATACCAAAAAAAGCACGAAAATTATACCAAAAAAAGCACGAAAATTATACTAAAAAAAGCACGAAAATTATACTAAAAAAAGCACAAAAATTATATTAAAAAAAGAGGAATAATGAATATTGCTTTAGTGAAATATAAAAATAATATATACAATTTTTTTCACTTTCAAAAAAGGTAGAGAAATATATATGTATATACAAATTTATAAATAAATATATATAGATTGCTCAATGCACATTTTAGAATATACTTTAAAATGAAATAAATAGGAGAAAAAGAAAAGACTTAAAAATATGGTAAATATATGTTTATTCAATTTTTAAGATAAAAATAAATAACTAAAATAATGTTGTAAATAAATATATAAAATTGTATGACATATTTTACTATTTTCATACAAACTATTAATTTTTTTTTTTTTTTTTTTGTTAAATTATAGATTAGCCATTTTTCTTTACCCTTCAAAAAAATCAAAAAAATCAAAAAAAATCAAAAAAATCAAAAAAATCAAAAAAAACAAAAAAATCAAAAAAAATCAAAAAAACAAAAAAAACAAAAAAAACAAAAAAAACAAAAAAAACAAAAAATAAGCAGGGTGAAGGATATAGAGAACATAAATATGTAAATTAAAATTTCGAAAGTTTGGAAATGATGTTAAAGACAAATTAATTCTCTTTATTTCAATTTGGTACATCATATATTGGGAAAATAAATATTACAATCATAAAAATGGAAATATTTACTGGCATACTAATAGTGTTGGTACTATTTTTTATATATGATTACAATTTTTGTTCAAAAGCATTGATATTTTATATAGGTGATAAATCTTTAAACATTTTAAAAAAGTAAGATATAAATAATTCAAATTTTTTATGTTCTTTTGTTATTATAATTTTTAGCTTGATACAAAACCAACACAAGAATGTGTATTCCATACTTGATAAAATAAAAAACGAAAATTTTCATTTTATTATACAATAATATAAATATATATACACTTTTTTTCTATTTTATAATTTTCTTTTCAATAGATGTAGTAGCATTGAACGAACATATAGAAGTACTGTTTATTTGGTTTATCCATTTTTACAGGATATTTTTATACATGTATTTTATTTTTATTTAGAAAAAAAAAAAGAATATTTAAGTTATTTAATTTCTGAAAATTCAAAAATAAAAAAGAAAATAAATAAGAATGATGAAGAAAATGAAGAAATGTTTGTCCAAATATATATAATAATAAAAAAATGGATATATTTCAACATTTTGAAACTATTTTTTTTTATAATTGAATATTTAAATATATATGAAAATATAAATTTACAGGGTTATATAAATACAAGAGAAGTACTAAATAATAATAACTTTGGAGTAGTAATACTTGATTATTATTTACCAAATGCTACTATAAAAAAAAAAAAAAAAAATAATAATAATAAAAAAGAAAACCAAATAAATTTATCTAATCATAATGAAAATTATATAATAGATTTATACGATTTAATAAATATTAAACAAGAACAAAAAATCAAATTAATTTTAATTGATAAGAAATGGAAACAAATATTAAATATAAAAAATGTAGAATCTCATGATGTTCATTATTTATATATACAAGATAGTGTAATAATACAATATGTTCAATTTTTAAGAATCTTTAAAAATAAAATTTTGAACACATCTAGCAATATATCTCCAAATTATAAAGATGTTGAAATTTTATCAAATATATTATTTTCATCTACAGAATCAGAAAATGAAATAACAAATAAAATGGTGAACTATTGTTTAAAGAAGGAGGAACAGCAACATGGGGTACAAACAGAAAACCATCATGACAAGAAAAATGTAGAAACGCATTTAAATCAAAAAAGGGCCGAAAAAAGGGCCGAAAAAAATGATGGAAAAAATGATGGAAAAAAGGCCGAAAAAAAAGAACAAAATGATGAGATAAATAATTCTAAAAATCCAGAAAAAAATACAGAAACCAAATTAAGAGACAAGTTATACGAAAATTTAAAAAAATGTGAATATAAAAACATAAAGGGCATAATTATTATCGTCCCAGAAATGTTTTATAACTATGTAAATGTTAAAGAGATGCAAAATAATATACCAATTTATTATCTTCTGACAAAAAATGTAAAAATAGACACGTTTACTGTTATAGCTAAATTATTAGGATATATATGTGTTCATGTACATATTAATATTAATTTTGGATTATCGATTCCATATCTTTTTAATTCTAAAAATATAAATATGTTAGATATATTATATAATTTTAATATCGATCAAAATTTATTTATTAGAGATTATATATTTCCTGATTTTAACTATCTAAACAAAACCGAAAAATATAACAAAAATAATCCAAAATTTATGGGAAATAATCCAAATTTTATGGGAAATAATCCAAAATTTATGGGAAATAATCCAAAATTTATGGGAAATAATCCAAAATTTATGGGAAATAATCCAAAATTTATGGGAAATAACCCAAAATTTATGGGAAATAACCCAAAATTTGTGGGAAATAACCCCAAATTTGTGGGAAATAATAATTTTTTAAAAAAAAAAAAAAAAAAAAATATAAATTCACCATTATTTTCATGCCCATTCTCATTTTTTACTGACAATTATAATGACATTAATATTTCCATGTCACATTTTAAAAGTATTTTTAAAAATTATAATTTTATTTTTCTTAGTTTTAATGATGGAACAAATATATTATTAAATTATTTTTTGGAAAAATTATTAAAAAAAAAAATAAATAAAAATACAACTAAACATACAAAACATCATTTTAATTTTCATAATATTAATCCATATAATTATCAAGTTAATCAATTTTATAAAAATAAATTTAAAGATACTAAAAATTCTGTAAATAATATTACATATATAGATCATAAACAAAATGTGAATGAAAAAATAAATAGTCAAAATAAAAGTGATGAAGAAAAAGATACTGTTAATAGGCAACATAATAAAAATATTATGAGTTTATTTTTTAAAGATAAAAATAAATGTGATAATAATAGTAAATATGAAAATGAGATGAATTCAGAATGTAATATAAAAAATAAAAATGCTAAAGATTTTTTTAAAAATATAAAAAAATGGAAAATTGATAAATTTATTTATGGAATAAAAGGAAAAGGACATATTCCAATAGAATCTGTTATAAATGATGATAAATCAGATTTTGAAAAAAATAAACAAAATAATATTATTTTAAAAGATGTTACATCTGATGAACAAGCCACTAATTATATTTCTGTTGGAATCGAATCAGATAATTCGATTGGAAAATTGGAAAATATAGATGTAGAAAAAGAAGAAGATAATGGAATACAAATAAATCCGGAAACATTATATGAAAATCTTGAATGGAATGATGAAGAAAAAATAGAATCTGATGGAGATATCGAAACAGAATCAGAATCAAAATCAAAATTAAATACAACAAATAATGAAATAAAAATAGACAATAATATAGTAGATGCATCTATAGAAGGTGAAACTCCTTCAAACACTCAATCAAAATTAGAAACAGAAATTGAAGAAGAAATCGAAACTGAAATAGAAGCACAAGTAGAAAAAGAACGAAAAAAAAAATACAGTTTTAAATATAATCAAAAATTAAATAATAAACATAAAAAAAAATCTAAAGAAAAAAAAAATAAAATAAATAAAATATATAAATTAAAAAGTTCAAATGATAAACTAAAAAAAAATATAAAAATTAATTATTTTTTAAATCAATCAAAAATTAGTATCTTTGATAAAGAACACAATTCTGATAAAACTCATGATTTTGAATTGTCCGACATAAGCAAAATGCACGAAAATGATGTAAGCGATACAAACGATGTAAATTGTATAAATGCATCTGGCAAAGTGCGTGAGAGTGGTCTAGATGCATCTGGCAAAGTGCGTGAGAGTGGTATAGATGCATCTGGAAAAATGGGTTCCCCCCATTTTGAGCAAAATGAAAGTAAAATGAGTAATGGTTATATAGTTACAGATATAAATGATAAAACAAATTTAAATTCAAAAGAAATTTATAAAAGGAACAGCTCAAATAATAGCAAAAATAATTATAGAAATGATAGTTTGTCACGAAAAAGTAGATATAGGAGTATAAGCGACAAATCTTACGACATAAATGAAACATTTTTTAGAAAAGGGAATGAAAATGGAATGGAAAACGGAATGGGAAATGAAAACGGAATGGGAAATGAAAACGGAATGGGAAATGAAAACGGAATGGGAAATGAAAACGGAATGGGAAATGAAAACGGAATGGAAAATGGAATGGAAAATGAAAACGAAAACGAAGTGGAGGAATATGTTGCCAAGAATAACAATGAAGATGATTTAAAAAGCATAATGACAGAAAATGCAATAAATGATGGGATACCAGAAAATATATCAAGAATGTCTCAAAAATTTCGATATAGTTTTTTTAAAATAAAAAATAAATTTAAATCAAATTTAAATATATCAGATAATAGTAAAAAAGATATAGAAAAAGATAAAATCATAAAAAATTCATTTTTAAATATAAAAAATTCAAGACTAACTGAAGAAGAAAATAAAAGTTATTCAGAAGAAGGTTCTACAGATGAAGAAGAATATGGAAAAAAAAATAAAGAAAAAAAAAATTTTCCAAAAAAAATATGTATATTAATTAACTTCTCATATAATAATATGTTTGATATATTTAATTATCCTGATATTTTCTTATCAGAAAATAAAAATATTAAATTTTCAATAATTCATAAAATAATACATTCAGTAAATATTTTTTTCAATTCTTTTTCAATTTTAATAAAAAAAAAATATTTTTTTTTATGTACAGATAAATTAGAAAAATATTTAAAAGATACATTATTTTATAATTATGATTATGATTTATTTCGAAAAAATAAAGAAATGAAAATACACACTTCTATTATTAATATTATCAATAATGCTCATCTTATAAACTTTCAAAAAAATGCAAAAAAAAATACAAAAAAATATAACTATTTGTCTACTTTTCAAAATGTTTCGAAAGAAATTGATCAAGAAAAATGTATCTCCAACTTAAAAAACGATAATAATAATAATGATAATAGTGATAATAATGATAATAATAATAGTGATCGTAATAATAGTGATAATAATAGTGATCGTAATAATAGTGATAGTTATTATCAACAAAAATATTCCGATGTTATAGAAAATGAAATGAATAATAAAAAGAACCACATCTTAAAAGGATCAAATTTATATGACAGTACCAAAAGCACATGTGCTGGTGGCAAAACAATTTTGAATAACCTTGGTTCTAAAAGAAAACTAATTAGTAATACAAACAGACCGAATATGGAAAATAATCTAACGAGCAAATTAAGCAATGCTCACAATGCTGATGATGCTGATGATGCTGATGATGCTGATGATAGTGATAATGACAATGATAATGACAATGATAATGACAATGACCATGATAATGACCATGATGTATGTATAAAAAAAGATAATCACAATAAAAGTTCAAATATTGTGACTAAAATGGAGGAAAAATATACAAATAAAACAAATTTATTAATACATAAAAAAAAAGATTCAAATTATAAGAATTTGTATGAACATAATAATATTCACAAATGCTTTGATAAAAATAATAAATATAGGACTAAAGAAAATATAGTATATAATAATAATTTACAAGAATGTGAAAATAATTCAAATATAAAAAAAAAAATGAATATATTACATAATAAAGAAAAAAATAAAAACTGGAATAAATCTATAGAATATTATCAAAATTTTAAAGAAGATGTAATGTCTTATTTTTGTACAAAAGAATTATACGAAAGATGGCGTTTTTTTTTTGTTAACACATTATATTTAACACCTCAAGATAATTTTTTATTTAATTTAGTATTTATATATAATGTATATAATTATTTAATATATTTATATGCATGTTTTTATTTTACTGAAAATAAATATCATGATTTTTGTTCAAATCAAAAATTTTATGTATTTATTAATAAAATAAATGAGATAAAAAATAAAAAAGATGAACAAAATTTATGTAGCGAATATATCAAGGGATATAATCGAAATAGTTCAGAAATTATACCCAATTTTCTTCATTATAAAGATTATAAATTAATAAAAGTTTTTTATTATATATCTCAAAATGCTAGTAATGAATTTATTTCTAAAAATATTAAAAACTTTGATTTTCCTATTTTTTTTATATTCTCATCAGATTATAAAAATTTTAATTTCAATCATTTTGATATTTTCAAAATCTCAAAAAATAATAATATTATTTATTTATTATATAAAAGAGGAAATCAGGGATACTTCTTTTCTGGATTCAAACCTTATATATGGATACATAAAATTTTGTTTGGATTAACTGAATCTTTATTTTTATCTTCTTTAGGCTAATTTAACAAGTCTACCCATTTTTCCACTTTTTTTTCCACTTTTTTTGCCATTTTTCCCCCATTTTTTTTGTTAACCTTTGTTTCTCACCCACATTATAAACGTTTGTTGCAACCATCTTTTATTAACAAATATATTATCTACATATTAATCCGATATATATGCCAAACAATGTTTGTGATACTATAGATATACCACAACCTTTCCAATAGGAAATATATTTATAGTTTTGTGCACACACTAACAAAAGCGTTATAATTTTAAGTTAAAAAAAAAGAAGTTAAAAAAAAAGTTAAAAAAAATTTTAGCTGAAAAAAAAATTATGAACATGTGTGCAAAAAACAAGCCAATTTAGGCATAATGTTTTCCCTAATTATGTAAAAATAAAAAAAAAAATAAGCACACAGTTTTTCTTTGTAAAAATAAGATCATTCTCATATTTATAAAGTCCAAATATAGTGCACAGATATCTTTGAACATGCACAGATGGATGAAGTTTATTTCGAAAAAAAAAAAACAATGTGAATAAGATTACAAAAAAAAAAAAAAAAAAAAAAAAAAAAACTAATTTTGGGGTCTCATTTCTATAAGTCTTTGAGCAAATTTTTTATGGTTAAAATTATCAGGATTTATTTCAACAGCTTTGTTTTGATATGATATAGCTTCATTTAATTTTCCTAAATTATCATAACATGAAGCAGATAAAGATAAAACTTCAGTATTGTCTGGTTCTATTTTAAGAATTGCTTCAAAATAAGAAAGAGCAATATTATAGTCAATATATCTATATAAATTCCCCAGTGAAAATAAAGTAGGTATGTGATTAGGGTTTGTAGATAAGATTATTTTAAATGTACGAATAGCTTTATCTACATCATTTGTTTGTTGATATAATACACCCTGTTTATAAATATAATCTATTTTAGAGGGATTATGTGAATATGCTTTATTATAATAAAATAAAGATCTTTCAATATAATCATGTATACAACATAAATCACCAATTTCGTTATATATTGATGCTATTTTTTTGTTTATTGAAATGGTTTCATTATCACTTAAAATTTTTGTATTATTTTTTTCATTTATATTAATACTATTTTCAAGACTCTTATTTAATTGATTATTTGTTCGAATTTCTTGAGGATATATTTCAAATCCTAATACATTCTTATATACACGAGAATTATTTTCTTTCTTTTTTTTTAAATGGCTCAATGCTTTAAAATATAAATCTAAAGATTCTTTATAATTGCAATTCTTTATTTTTCTGGCTTTACTAATGATATCCTGTATATCTGGTTCCTGAAAATAAATATCATCCACATTTGTATAATCTATTGGTTCTAACAGTTTCATGTTAACATAATTATTATATCCTAAATTTCGACTTGATGTTCCTCCCATTGTAGTTGCCAAAATTTAAAGCTTTGATATGTTTATTTTTATGTCTACTTGATAAAAATGCCCTACCCGGTGCTTAGTTTGTCTTCGCCGTGCTTTCGTCGTGGCTTTGCTTTTGCTTTTGCTTTTGCTTTCGTCGTGGCTTTGCTTTTGCTTTTGCTTTCGTCTTGCCTTTGCTTTTGCCTTTGCTTTTCTTTTTTTTTGGCTTTTCTTTTTTTGGCGGTTCCCCACTATTAACACATCCACTTCTTATGTGTGCAGGTGCACTGTAGAGAATTTTTAAAACTATAGACAAATTTTATCACAAATATGTCTTTATTTTTTTTGAGACTTTTTTATTATAATAAAAAAATGTTTATAAATTTAATGATATATTTTTGCATAACAATAATATTTTTTATTTTTTCTACTCCTTGATATGTAAAGAAGACATATATTTTTTTACTTACAAATTGTTATTATAAATATATAGTTTTTATTTATATAAATTTTTATTATTTTATTATTTTATTTTTTTATTATTTTATTTTTTTTTATTAAAAATAATTAAATATGCCAAAATATTAGCCAAAAAATGCAAGTAATAAATGCGCATACAAACACATTTGCACATATAAAAGAAAGGAAATAATTTAAGCGGTATTTTCAAAAAAAATAAAAAAATAAATAATAACACACTAAAATACAAATATGTATACAACTATTAATGATAAAAATGTTTATTCTAATATAAAACAAGCGAATAATAAGAAAATCCAAATGTAAATGAAAAAATAATTTATATATATATTAATTACATAAAATAATGACAACATATATTTGCACTATTTTTTATGAACATAATTCAAACATAAAATTTATATAAATTTTGAAACTGGCACAAATCGAACTTAATAAAAATATATTAGAAACTCATATTATATATATGAGAATTGTTTTATGTATAATAAATATATTATTAAAAATTTTCGAAAAATATACAAATAAAAAAATGGCAAAATGCTTCATATATTTTATTCTAGTTTAAATAAGTGATCTTTTACATTCTGTTTTAAAAAACAATATATATATGGTGCATATTAAAATAAAAGGAAACTATAGTTGGAAAATATTTATTCACTGAAATGAATATGATAAAAATGGACAAAATATATATATGTATAATAATATAATAAATGGTTAATCAGATCTTTACATGCATATCAATGCTTACAAACTGTACAAACTGTACAAATTGTACAAATTATTATATAAATTGTAAATATTTTCAAAACGTGTATATATGTCTTTAGACATTTAAATAACACCTTTCTCTCAATTTCACAATTATATATATTGCTTGTGTTATTTTTTACAGGTAAAAAAAATATATTTCGTCAATTAAATGAGTTATTATTGTTTTATTATAAAAATATAATAAAATAAAAGGTATCAATTATTTTTAAATCTCCAAATAAATTTATGTAACTACTTATTGTTCTCCATGTGACCGAATATGCAGTTTATATTTGCTTGTTTATTATTTGTTTGTTTATTATTTTTTTTTATTATTTTTTTTTATTATTTTTTTATTTATTTTTAAACAATTAAATAAATGTGGTGATATACAACTATGTTCATATGAATGATAATGTATCATAATTGGCTCCTACAAAATAATATTTTTTTTTTTTTTTTTTTTTTTGTATTTAGGGGTAAATTGATATAATTGTAACCCTGAAATGTTTTTATAAAATAGTTATTTATATTTATTTAATTTAAAAAAAAAAAAAAATGATGAATAGCTTTAATGTGGAACAAATAAAGAATATTTCTATATATATAAAAAAGTTATTACATATATTTTGTGAGGATAATAATAGAACAATTTGAATTAATTGGGTCTAAGTAATTATATAGTTTTATTTGATCTGGCCATTTCACTACTGTCTTCTTTAGTTTATTTATATTTTCAACATTTTCAACATTTTTCAACATTTTCAACATTTTTCAACATTTTCAACATTTTTCAACATTTTTCAACATTTTCAACATTTTTTATTGTTCTTTTTGGAAACATCGGAAGGGTTCGTGTAGGAAGGGATATGCTTACATAATTATGAACCGAATTATTTGTATATATAAAATTGTAAAAATTAAGGATATTAATTTTTATATGGCTATAGGCAAAAAAAAAAAAAAAAAATTAATATATACATTTTTAGTATATTTTCTGAACAAATTAATAACTTTATACAGAAAGATTAACAATATTTTTATTTTTTAAAAATATATATCATTAGTATATATATACATATAATATATATGATGAAATCATGCGATTATTTTTTTTTGTTGTTTGAAAAAATTATATAGTAAAATTTAGAAAAAAAAAAAAAAGTAATAAAATAATATTAAAGAATAAATACAAAAATAAATATAAGCTATACTAAACTCTTTTGCTTAAATTGTTAGAAAGAAATGCATTCCTCAAAAGAAAAAATATGTCATAAAGAGGACGGACCAAGCACGAACGTTGATAATGCAGAGAATGAAAATGATGTAGATAATGCAGAAAATGAAAAAAATAAAAATAACGAACTTGATGTAGATAATGCAGAAGATGCAGAAAATGCAGAAAATGAAAATGATGTAGATAATACAGAAAATGAAAAAAATAAAAATAACGAACTTGATGCAGAAAATGCAGAAAATGAAAATAACGAACTTGATGTAGATAATGCAGAAAATGCAGAAGATGGTAAAGAAACGAAGAAAAGGTCGAGACAAAATGATGATAAGGACATAAATGATTTAGGCCCTAAAAAAATAAAACAAACAGATATTTCAGAAGAAGATAACCAAAACGGTATGGAGGAAAAGTGTGATAAGCTTAATATTATTGATCAAAATGAAATGCAAACAAAAGGGGAGGATGATCAAACTGAAATACAAACAAAAGGGGAGGATGATCAAAATGAAATGCAAACAAAAGGGGAGGATGATCAAAATGAAATGCAAACAAAAGGGGAGGGTGATCAAAATGAAATGCAAACAAAAGGGGAGGATGATAAAAATGGAGAGGGCGAAAAAAGTATCAATTATAAAAATTGTGCCATATCTAATAAAAAAAGTGAAAAAGAAAATTTTTACAGTGAACAAAAATTTGAAGATTTAGATATTTGTGATGCTTTAAAAAAAGGACTAAAAGAATTAAATTTTATTACATTAACAGAAATACAATCAAAATGTATTCCACATTTTTTAAATGGAAAAGATATATTAGGGGCAGCTAAAACTGGATCCGGAAAAACATTAGCATTTCTAGTTCCTTCAATTCATATATTATATAATATAAAATTCTTACCTAAAAATGGAACAGGTGTATTAATAATATCCCCAACAAGAGAATTATGCTTACAAATATATCAAGTGTGTACAGATTTATGTAAATATATACCTCAAACAAATGGTATAATAATAGGGGGGGTAAGTAGAAATGAAGAAAAAAAAAAATTTATACATGGGATAAATATTTTGATAGCAACTCCAGGACGATTATTAGATCATATGCAAAATACTAAAGAGTTTAACTACAAAAATTTAGTATGCTTAATTATAGATGAAGCTGATAGATTGCTTCAAATAGGGTTTGAAGAAGAAATTAATTTAATTGTAAAAAGGTTACCAAAAAAAAGACAAACAGCTTTATTTTCAGCAACACAAACAACAAAAGTAGAAAGCTTAATTAGACTATCTTTGCAAAAACCTATATTTATAGAAGTTACTACAAAAATTGCAACAGTCGAAAGATTACAACAAGGTTATGCATTAGTAGACGAAGATAAAAGATTCCTTTTATTATTTACTTTTTTAAAAAGAAATACTTCAAAAAAAATAATGGTTTTTTTTAATAATTGTATGTCTGTTCAATTTTACAATGATTTATTAAATTATATTGATATACCAACTTTTTGTATACATGGAAAAAAAAAACAAAATCAGCGATTAAAAAGCTTTAATGAATTCTCTGCTGCAAAAAATGCTATTTTATTATGTACAAATGTTGCAGCAAGAGGATTAGATATACCAAATGTTAATTATATTATTCAATATGACCCTCCTGATGATTCAAAAGAATATATACATAGAGTAGGACGAACATGCAGAGGAAATGATTCTGCTGGATCAGCTATTATTTTTTTAATGAAACATGAGCTTAAATTTTTAAATTATTTAAAATTTTATAATATACCAGTCAATCAATTTTCCTATGATCAAAAAAAACTCATAAATATACAATCACAAATGGAATCGATTGTTACAAAAAATTTCCACCTTCATAAAATGGCACGCGAGGCCTTTAAATCGTACTTAAATGTAATAATAAATTTATCACCAAAAAAAAAAAAAAAAAAAAAAAAAATCTAGCTAAATAGCCAAAATGCATTTTTTTTTATGCATATTTTTAGCTATTTCGCTATTTGTTCATATTTTTACTATATAAAAGAAAATGAGTTGAACTTTTATTGTCTCATATTGTTTTCGTTGTATATGCATATTATGCAATAATGCTCCTACTAACGTGGCCTTATTTATTAATGTGTTTTTTATTAATATGTTTTATTTATTATGTTTTATTTACAATCTATTTATAATTTTTTTGGACAATTTTTTAGGGATATGTGACTTACGCATTGAAAGATGTCTTCGATATAAATAATCTGAATTTGATGCTAACATCCAAAAACTTTGGATTGGATACCCCACCAAAAGTTGATTTAAATTTAAAATTTAATGTCAAAAAAAAAAAGTTTAAATAGTAAAAATACTATATAATGTGTGTATGTATGACAACTTTGTCCATAGAAATTTAATTTCCACAAACTGAACTTGTGCACATTTTCTAATAAATTTTAATATCCTCAATTAGGAAATAATATATTATATTTTCTATATTTTGATTTTTTAATTAACATTTTTTTTAAATTATGTTATTAAGAACAATTATTCAAAATCGTTTTTGTATTTATTTGGTATCAATAGTAAATGATACTTTTTATTTTTTTTAATTTATATAAACTGCTTATTATAATTTTTTATTGTTTTTATTCTTCAAATTAATTAATTTTGTTAAACTGTCATAATAACTTTTTTTTTTTAATTTGTTTTTTTCTTCCTCCTCTTTTTTTTCCTTTTCCTATTAAAATACAAAAAAGAAATATATGAAATTTATTTATTATGTTTGTTTCCATTTTTTTTTTTTTTTTTTTTCACATAAATATATAGTATAGTACATTGATTTCACTGAGTTCCTTTAATTTTTCTGCTTCCTTTTTTCCGATTTCTATTTGTTCAATTTGTTTCTTTTTTTTTTCATCCTTCAAAAAAAAAAGGAACACATAAATGAGTAAAATAAATATAAAGCTGTAAATATATGCAAACAAAAAACTAAATAAATATGTAAAGAAATAACGATATGATCATAAATAATTTTCATGTCTACAAAATTTATTAACCATTGCAATAAGTCTAGCTTCTTTTAATTCATTCATTTTTTTCTTTTTATCATCTTCTTCGATTATTCTTTTTTCCTCTTCTTTTTTTTTTGTTTCTTTTAACCACCTTAAAAACACATATTGAATTTGCATATCCAATATCAGAATGTTATTCAAAAATAAGAATAAACAAATATTCACAAAAATGTATTTATGTAATAATAATATTTTACTCATTTTTTTTTTATTTTTAAGAATTATATTATTTACTTGATTGCTTGTATTTCATCAAAATGAGCTTGTAATTCTACATTTTTTTTTTGTTTCATTCTAATTGCATGAATTCCCATTTCTCTTTCTTCTTTTTCTTTTTTCAATTGTTCGTCATATTCTTTTTTCCTATTTTCTACTTCTTCCAAATATTTTACATACCTTGATTTAAAAATAAAAATTAACAAATTTTAATAATGGATAATGGAATTATTTTTTCCTTTTTATTTGCACAACTTTTTTATATTTATTTACTCGGCGTCTTTTCTCTTTTCTTCTTTTTTTAGTTCCTTTGCATCTGTTAAACGTAAAATTGGGGTATAACCGTCAAGTATATATAGATAACACATAGACAAACATATAGACAAACATGTATTATATATGTGTGTGGTTATTTCTTTATTCATGCTTGAGCTTACGTTCAATATTCTTTTTGTTGTTCTCTAAAATGTAATTTTGTATAACCCTTTGGCTTTCTAGCTTTTCTTTTTTTTTTTCAAGATCATCCATTTTATTTTTTTCAAACTGTTTTTGCATTAGCTTTCCTTCGATAATTTTCAATTGCTCTTCTTCTTGTCTTCTTATCTGTTAATCCGAATATTAATAATTATTTTTGATACACATATATATTATATATAAACAAAATTTTGAAATTATTTTTTTTTTTTCTATTTTTTTATACAAAATTTTCCTGGATTTGATTTTTTATTATCAAGGCACTTTCTTTATTTTTTAAAATACTTTTCTTTTCTTCTTCTTTTTGTTTTTTTTCGATTTCTGACAAATAAGCTGTTTCAATTTCTTCTCTTTTTGATGCTTCTTCATCAATTTTTCTTTGTTGTATCCTGATTAATATATATTACATTTTTTTTTGAAATATTTAAATGGAAAAAAATATATTATATAAATAGTAAAATTATACAAATGGTTTATTGTCTAAAATGGGAAATTTTTTTTTTTTTTTTTTTTTTTTTTTTTTTTTGTGTTTAACTTTTTCTCTTCTGTTTGTTTTTTCAGCTCTTTTAATAAATCTTTATCATTTTTTATAAATCGTGGATTCTTTTTTTTTACTATTTCCTATTATATAAATATAAAATATGTCTAAATTAAACAAGTTCCCAAGTTTTCTCAAATTTTAGTAACACATTTCTATGCATTATATATTTGAAACAATTATTTATTTTATTTTTTTTATTTAAATGGGTATATATTTTTATGTTAATTTTTCGAATTATTTTTACTTTGGTTTCTATAGGATAATCTTTTTTTATATTTTTAAATTCATCTTGATTTTGTATAAATTTTAAAAGTTCCTTTAAAAAGAGGAAAATAATTATACCACAATATTATTTTGATGCAACCTTATTATAACTTTGACAATTTCATATTTTCCATTTAAAAATAATATAGATATCTATATAGATGTAATATGCATGTATACTTCTCTTTCCAATGATGTGTCATTTTTTTTTTTTTGATTTTCTTCGCTAGTTATCCATTTCTATATATTCAAAAGGTTAAACAACAATAAAACATTCAGAAATGCATAAAAAAAAAAAGTTCAAATTAAATTTGTGAATAAAATAATAAAAGAAAAAATATGAATTATAATTTTTGAAAATATATAGAAACTGTTGTATATATGTGAAAATAAATTGTTTTTATAAGTCTATACTTGCTCAATTTTCTCCAAATCATTACTTATTAATTCATTTTCCTTTTTTTTTTTTTTTTTTAACTTTGACAAACTATTATTACTTAAAACCATTTCCTTTCCCTTTTTTATTTTTTTTTATTTTTAATAAGCCTTTATATATTGGCTATGAAAAAATATGCAAATATATTAAAAACAGCTAAAGTTCCAAAATTATGTACATTCTAAAATAAAAATACACACATAGTCAAATGAAAAATTAATTTTATTCTTATAGCATATTTAAAACATGTTTAGCATCAATAACATGAATTATAAATAAAATTTAAAAAAAAAATAAGCAACCTTTCTACACTATACCGACATCCATAAATATATTATTATACATATTATTATTATACATATTATTATTATATATATTATTATATATATATAATAACGCGTAAGACAGGTAAAAATAATTCAAAAAAATATAAACTCTTAAAGGAGAGTACAAAATTACATAAAAAATGAAATTAATTTATTTTCCCCTATTTAAAAATATAATGTCTTATATATATCTAACTTTCATTTTGAGGTATAGATACTGTTACTAAAAAATGGAGAAAAAAAAAAAAAAAAATATTTAGTGAAAAAAAAAAAAAAATATATTTAGTGAAAAAAAAATGATAATTCTTAATCCTTGGAATTTGTGCATTACATGTGCAATACACTTATTAACACGGCAATAGCTATTTTTATAAATATAGAAAAAAGAAATATAAAAAAATATTATTATTTATGTCTTACTAAAATTTTTCTTTTATTTTCAACTTATGCATGAAACAGTTTAAGTTATGCTTGCCATTTCTCTATTTTGCCATTTTGCTATTTTGCTATTTTGTCATTTTGCCATTTTTCGCCATATTAAACTCTCCAATCTTAAATTTTTAAAAAATATTTAGAATCGGTTAAATGTCGATTTAAAAAGGTACACACATACAGATATACATATTTTATGCTTTATGTTTATTTTTATAGTGATATAAAATAGGGAAATAAATTATATTTAAAAAAAATAATTCACAAATTCAGTTTTGAAAATGTTTACTATTACCAAAATAGAGTATATTTATGTATATGTAACATTAAAAAATTGAAACACCATACGTATATATGCAAATCATATATATAAACTATTTCTTTTAATTATTTTATTAAAACAAAAAAAAATAGCAAGCCTTAAAAAAAAGGTAATGCTATATAAATAATAAACAAATAGGAAATATCTTGCAAAAATAAAAATAGTTGTAGACATTAACGGAAAAAAATTAAATGTTATTTTCTTTTACACTATATTTTATTAAATTTGTAGGATTTTTTTTTAAATATAAATTATAAAATAACATAGATGTTGTAATGGGACCAATTCCACCAGGAACAGAAGAAATATATGCAGTTTTTTTTCTACAATTTAAATCTACATCTCCAAATATTTCATAATTTTTAAAAAATTTCGATAATTTATTAGCAAATTCAAGCTTTAACTTATCATTTTTTAATAATATTTGATTATATTTATTTTTTAATTTTTTCTTTCTATACTCATTTTTATCACTATTTTGAAAAGACATTCTATTTATATTTCCACATTTTCTTTTATTTTGAATTTTTCTTTGCTCGTATATTCTTTTATTTCTATATTTGATACTAAAACATGTTTGTTCAGATAAACAAGATGATGGCTTAATCGGAATTATACTTTGGTTTATTTCTTGTATCTTATTTTGAACTTGGCTAGTACATAATTTTTTTTTTTTTTTTTTTTTTTCTTTTTTTTTTACATGACTTGTAGATATTAAATTGATGCCTAGATCTAAAATTATGGCATTTTTTTTAATATGTGTTTTCTTTAAAATATTAAAATATCCAATACCAATTATTATAATATCGGAATTTTTGATAATATTTTTTTTCAGATTATTTTTAATGATAACATATTTTTTGTTACTCTGTATATGTTTATTTATATTATATATATAATTATTTATAAATTTCCGAATTTTATTTTTAAAATCGTAATCATCATGGACATATAGTTTTTTTTTTTTTTTTTTTTTGTCTATTTTTATAAAAAAATAAATTTGTTTTTTTTTTTTTTTTGCATCTTTGTTATATCTACAAATAGTATATCCATTGACTGCGTCATAAACTGTTGTAGAAATCCCAATTTTATAAAAAAAATAAAATAATGTTAAAAATATATTTATATTATTATTAAGAATTAATATTTTTTTATTTTCTATCTTAATGTTGTAATATTTAATAAATAAAATAATGGAATGAACACAACAAGGTATATTAAATTTAGTAAATTCATTTAAATAGTTATAAATTTCTGTATTCATATTTATGGATATATTTTCCAAAGATTTGTTAATATCACAATTATTCAAATTATCTCTATATTCATTTTTAGATTTAATTATTGTCTTTTTAATATTTGTATTATATTCTTCTACTTTATCTTTTTTATATATTTTTTCACAATTATTTTTCAGTATATTTTGTATATAATATATCAAAATATATTTTATATTTATTATAATAAATTTGTAATAACTAAATAATAGTGATTGAAAAATTGGAAAAAATAATTGTACCAAATATATAAAATTCGGAATATGTCTTATTGATATAAAACGTTTTGGATATACACATTCATTGTTGAAACTTCTAACATCAAATATTTTGTCTTTATTTATATATGTATCATAAGTGTTGTCTCTCTTTTTACAATTAGAAATATAATTATATATATTAACAAAATTTATATTTTTTTTATCATTATTTATAAAATTTGTGTTTAATTCAAAAAATTGTAATAACGATTTTTTAATGTTTAATACTTTAAATATTGCATTATTATTTGAAGCATCAATATCTTTTTTTTCGCTAATAAATTTTGACACATAAAATTTGTTTATATGAAAACTTAAGGGTGATAAAATTAGAATTGATATATTGTCTCCTTTTTTTTTATTAATTTTTTTTATTAAATTAATTAATTTTTCTTGAGAATATTTTTTATCGACTTTTATTAGTATAAAATTTATATCCAATTTTAAGTATATACTTTTTTTTAATAATATATATAAATAAGAATATGCTACCACATTTTTTGAATATATAACATACAATTTTTTCTTTACCTCAAACTTTATACCATTTTCTAAATTTTCCTTTTTATAATTTTCTATTTTTTTTAAAATAAGTTGATCAATTTGTTCTGACACTGGAAGCCCAATAAGCAACTCAGGCTTCATTGTTAAATTGTTTTAAATAGTAAAAATTACAAAAATCAAAATTCATATTTTTAATTAAAAAATTTAAATATATTTTTTTAAGATAGTTGCTATATTATCATATTTATACATCCTTGCTAAGGATATATAGTCTACCAAAAAACAACATAAATATTGTATAAAAATAAATAAAATAATAAATTAATAAACGAAACAGCAACTTTATTCTACTTGAAAAATATATTTTTTTTCCAATTAAATTGGGAAATATTTATTCATAGCTACCTGTTTGTTATATTCGTTTACTTAATAATACATGATATAAAAATAATTAGCACCCGATTAAATGTTTGATTTATTTCATTTTATTATTTAAAAAAATATAGAGAAAAAATTATGAAACAATCAAGTGCAATATTATATATATATTTGTCAATGTAAATCGCGGTATAATTTTATTCTAAACATTTTTGTTTTTTTTTAACTTTTGAGGAACCTATTTTATGTATGTACATATAAAACCCTAGTGCCCATATTTTATTATCTCCTTAAATTTGATTTAGCGTGAATACACTTTTTTTATATAAAATCAAATAAGAACTATTTAACATATTTTAAAACGTAATATCCATATTTGATAAAAAAAAAAAAAATAATTTTTTTTTTATGCATTGTTCAGAATATATTTACGCAAATGCTAATATTAAATGTTACTTCAAACACACAGTATAGTTGTGTGTGCGTGTTCTCATATAGTTCTAAAAACATAAAACTGTTGTTATAGTTTTAAAGTTATTCAATATAATTTATTAGTTTTATGTAGAATAAAACATACACAATGTTTGCATCATTTATTTAAAATAAAATTGATAATTATATGAAGGATAATGTAAAATTGAAACTTCAGCTAGCTCATTTAACTTAATAAAATAAATAAGCAAAGGTGAATGGCTAGTAATAAAATATATACATTTTTATAAAACAAAAGGGTACACATTTATATCCCTACGAATGCTATGCAAAAATATTAATTTCATAAATGCAAGTATGAAAAAGTGTGCACATACATATCATGCACATATTTTATTTTGTGAAATGACTAAATCGCGGAGTGTCAATCTTTTCGCATTACACAATTGAATTATTAAAAAAAAAAAAAAAAAAAAAATAGTAATATATAAAACGGCCATAAAATAATTTAATTCGGTAAAATTCTTTGATCCATGTAATTTTTTTTCTTATGTAATTAATGTCAATACCGCTTTATAAACAATAATATATATATGTATAGTACATGTACAGGTTCTCGATTAACAAATGAGAAGCTATCTGCTCATTTTCTTGGTCTTATTTAAAACCTCCACTGAGTTGTTTGGCCATCTTGTATTAAAGAATTTTAAATTGTTATCATGAGAAACATCATAATCAACTCCCTTTAAAAAAAAATAAGTAATAGCTTTTTCTGGTATTTCTTGGGCATCATATAAATAAAAATATTTGTCTTTTGGTGGATCAGCAAATTTTCGCTCATCAATATCTTTTTGCTTGACTTGCAAATAAAATGATTTAAATTCTGAATATAATAATATATCTAGATCATTTACAAAACCTTGAAACATATTTCTATATTCATCTTTTATATTTAAATCATCAATAAATCTTGATATAAAATGTGATAATATATATTTATTATCTTCTTTATCATATTTTTTCCACACTTTATTAAGTTTTTCTAAATACAATTCTTCACTTGTGCATCTTGAATTTTTTATATTTAAGGAAAATAAAACAGTATAATGATTAGAACTACTAATAACCCAAATTGGATATATCGGATATTTATAAAAATTACCAACTTCACAATATTTAAAAGCTTCAAAATCTGTTAACAATCCTATTAATGGTCTTTTATTTATACCTTTAAGTATTATATTATTTTTATTAAATGATGTAGAATTTTGTATATCCATAATATTTTGAGAATTTTTTGAATCATTTCCATTATTTATTCCAACAAAATATGGATTACTATAATTATTATTTCCTCCATTTTCATATGTACTTACAATATCTACATCATTATTTAAGAATGTATTTATGATACTAGTATTATCAAATACATTTGAACAAGCTCGGCCTGTTAATAAAAGATTTACTAATTCTTGGGAACAATGCCCATATATACCTATTAATGGGTGGTTTATATCATCCATATCATCTTTTATATTATCTATCCCTCTAGTTAATATAACTGAATAAAGAAAAGATATTACACCAGTTGAACTTGAAAATATTATAAAATGTTCTAAATAAAAACGAATAACATCTTTTATATTATTAAACTCTTTATAATACATATTTATTTTTTTTATATCTCTTACAATAGATTCATTACTATTTTGTTTGCTTAAATTATATGTCAAGTCATAACATTCTGGTAACAAAAAAGCAACAATATAATATGACTTATCAGTACATTGATATAATATATATGCTAATGATTCTACTAAAGAATAATATTTTAAATCACGAATATGTTCTCTAACTAGATATAAAATTTCATTATCCTTTTTATTCATTTCTTCATCATTTTTTTCACAACACCTTTCCTTATTATGTGATGATTCTATATTTTTAAATTGGGTAACTTGTTTTGTATCCAAATTTTTATGTACATCATTTGTATTATCATATTGTATATCTTCATTTTGTTTCTCATTATTTGAATCCTTAGATGTGTCTTCTTTATAAAAATTAGTTGTGTTCATTTTGTTTTGTTCGATTAATTTATTTTTATCGGTATTATTAAATGACATGTTCATAAAATCGTTGTTAGTTTTGAGAATATTAAAATAATCATTTTCCCATAAAAAATTATATTTATAATTAAAAAGCAAAATTATTATGATATATGCTTGAATGCTTGAAATAAGACCACAAGGCCCACTTAAAAATTGGCGAAGACCAAAATTTATATTTTTATCATCATAAAATGATATATTATGATTGCACCATTTTTGTATATCCATTTTATTTGAATATTTATAATTATTAATACCAAAAACTAAATCATGTAAATTATTTGAATCTTCAAATATTTTCATTTCAGTTAATAAATAATTTACATATACATGATCATTTAAACTTTTACTTCTATTACCTTTTTTTAACCATTTACAATAATCTTGTGTTGTATAATTTATATTTTTATATGTTTTTTTTATTTGTTCTAACGATTGGCAAGATAAAGAAGAGGAACTACTACAATCGCTTGAATTTTCATCACTATCATATTCATCATTACTTGAATAATTTGAATTTTTTTTTCCTTCATTTAATTTTTCATTTCTTTTATGTAAATTATTTATATAATCTTTTATTATTATATATATATTCTTATAATCTTTATATATTTCTTTCCAAAATAGTTTATTATCAATTATATCCGTTTTATTTTTTGTTGTTTCATAATTATTACATAAATAATATGTAATCTTATCAAAATTTTTTTTTGCAATATCATAATAACTATCATTTAAATCGGACTTTTCTTTCTCTGTATTTTTTGTATCACATTTTAAAATGGACAATCTTATTGCTTCTTGTAACAATTCGTCATTTTCATCATCTATATCTAAGTTCTGTGAAGTGGAGAAAATGTTGAAAAAAAAATTAAAAAATGAAATAAATTTTTTTTTTTTTTTTGAGAATATAGAAAAAAATAACTGAAAAAAACATATATATTTTTTACGACTTGCATAAATATCATTTATCGAACAGGCACATATATACATGGAAATGTAAACATAAGGATGTATATATAAATGTGTGTATTTTGACACTGACTCATTTTCTATGTTTTTTATTATTTTATTTTAATATTACAGATTGCTTATTTCTTTGCTGAGAAGCATGATACTCCTCGAGGGACAAGGCTATGGTTTTGGAAATTTCCTCTTCTTCTTTTCTTAATAGTTCTTCATTTGTTTGCATTTTGTAAAGGTTCTTTAAATGAGGGCTTATATAAAAAATTATTATTTACTAAAATTTTAATTATCTATATATTGTGGGTATTGATAAGCACATTTTTTAAGTTATTTACCATTGCACTATTTCGAATGCTTTTTTTTTTTTATTCATTCTAATTATCAATATTGCTGCGGTAACTAGTTTTCTTATTTTATACTTTTTTTATACCGTTTTTTTTTTCTTTCTTTTTTTTCTTTTTTTATGTTTTTTTTTTTTTTTTTTTTTTTTTTTTTTTTTTTTTTTTTTTCCTTTTTTATTCTAGGAAGGTTTAAAACATCGCACAGAGTATCATATATATATGCTTATTTTATTTATATATATATTTATATTTTTTATTGGGCCTTTTGTTACCATTAATATGCAAATTATGATAAGTATGGACTGATACATACGTGTGCATGAAAAAACAAGGCTTTCATATAATCTACAATTTTAAATAATTGCAGCTTTTGACAGATTTAATAATATGGAAAAAAGTAAAATATATTTAGTGAATTAATTGATTGAAAATCTTAAGGGACGAATACACATATGCATATATCTATATGTACGTATAAATAAGCATAACTACCGATTAATATACTACATATGCATACATACGTATATAATATTTACATAATATTTACATACATAATTTACATACATAATTTACATACATAATATTATACAGTTTATGCATATTTTTTACCATTTTAAAGAGGGGGAGAAATATATAAAACACATTTTCATGAATATGTGCATGCATAAATATACACATAAATTAATAAAACATATTTTATAATATAATCATATTTAGTTTATTTGTAAATATGTAGGAAACAATTATTTATATTTTGTTACAGTGTCAATGTAGTATTTTCCCACAAAAAAAAAAAAAAACAATCACATTTATATAAATAATAAAACTTAAGTTTTTTTATTTTTCGTCTTCCAATAATTTATAAAAAAAAATTCATAAAATAACGGAAGAGAAGAAAAAAAGGAAACAAAAAAAAAATGAAAAACCAATTATATATTGGGGTTATGCCCATTACGATATATATTTAGTGGATATAATTATGTGTACATATTTTTTAATAAATTTACTAAAAGACAAAAAGTTGTATATATATATTAACCTCCTAAAAAACATAAAAACAAATTTATATCTTATTTATTCACTTTTTTTTATAATTCTACAAATGTATAATTATATCCTTTTTATCAAGTTATACATTTTTAAATATTATATTATTATTTTTTTTTGTACTAGTCAAATGAAATAAATTACAAAAGTATTTTTTTTTTTTGAATAAAATATTTTCCACTATTTTATTAAATCCTAATGTAACTATGTTATGGTCTATTTAAAAAAAGACTTTCATAATATTTATAAATTCTGTCAAATTTAATAATAAATTAAAAAACAACTTTTTTTTTTTTTTTTTTTTTTTTTTTTTTATTTAATTAATATTTTAAAGCGAATAAAACATTACACATGTGTAAATTATGCAAAGAAGTTAAATAAAAACATAAAATTGATCAACGCAAAAAAATTAATAAAATATAAATAAAAAAAAAAAAAAAACATAAAATTGTACAAATAAAATGTTGGCATATACAACATATAGGAAGGTTTCTCTTGCATATATTTTTATATGGAAAGTGAGCATCCTTCCATAGGTTAATGAAAAAAAATAAACAAATAGGTTGGAAAATAGGTTGGCAAATAGGTTGGAAAATTGGTTGGAAAATTGGTTGGAAAATAGGTTGACAAATTGGTTGGCAAATGGGTTGACAAATTGGTGCTATGTATGAGGCCAGCATTCACTTTTACATTTCCAACTGAACTAAAACTGATGAATAACCAGATTCTGCTCATCAGCACTTACAATCGAGTTATTTTGATCATTATTATAAAACCAGGTAGAAGATAAATATTTTAATTGTTTTTCATTTTTGATAGTATATATGGGTGACTTATTTAATCTAATATCATATATATTAATAAAACCATCATGAGAAGATGATAAAATATATAATTCGTTTTTATTTGCTTCTAAAGAAGTTATAATTTTATCATGAAAATAATATTTATTTCCATTTAGTGTTATGGTATTTGTCTGATTTAAACAGCGTATATCAAATAATTTAATTATAGATTGGTCATCAGATATTACAAATAAATTATCATTAATAATGTCACTTAATAATATAGATTTATTATATGAATATGAAGTAACTATATCTATATGTGTTGTATCATATATATTTATATTACTATTTAATGATGTACATAAAAATTTATTATCATTTAAAAATGATAGTGATGTTATAATACCCTCTTCTTTATATATACATTTTTTGGGTGTTATTATATTTTTAATTTTTCTCTTATTATTACTATTTGTATTATTATTATTATTTAACTCTTCTAAAATATTATTATTGTCATATATATTTATTTTATTATCAGTTCCTCCAGATAAAAGCAAAGAATTAGATTTATTAAATTCGATACATTTTATCATATCCTCATTATTTCCTAAATATATTTCACTTTTTAAAGATATTCCTTTATCAGTTTCTTCATTTAAACATACTTTCATTGTACCATTAGACAAGCCAATAACAGATTGATGCATATTTTGAAAATTATTATCACAAATATTTTTATTATTTTTTGGAATATATTTACATACATTAAATGAATATATTGGGCTATCTGATATCATTTTTTCATCTATTTTATTAAATTTTTTTAAATCATAATATAATATATTTCCTTCAAATGTACTACAATATAATCTATCTTCAATAATAACCATTTTTGATATCCATTCAGATATATTATCAATATGTTTGCTTGTTTTTTTTTTTAAACATAAAATATATTCTATTTCAATAGTTGATTCTGATAATATATTATTTTCTTCTAAAAATTCAGATATAGAAGATCTTAATATTTTTTTATTTATTAAAAAGTCAAATGATATATTACCATCATCATCATCATCATTTATGTTTAGTAACTTTTTTACCATTTTTGATAAATCAATTCTTTTAAAATATATTGGTATTGTATAAGTTGTATTCTCTTGTATTTTATATTTCTCATCTGTTATATTTGAAGTAAAATATATTTGTATTTCTTTATCGATTCGAGTTTCATTTTCTTCATCTTCGGAAAGGTCTTCATTGCTGCTACTGCTACTACTTTCTGTTTCTGAAGAAATTATTTCCTCACTTACAATTTCGTCATCTTTTGACATGTCATCACTTACAATTTCGTCATTTTCTGACATGTCATCACTCGTTATTTTATCTAACTTGTTATTTTTTTTATTTCCCTGAGCTTTTCCCATTTTTTATTCTCAAAATAATAGTGTAGATATAGAAAAAATAAAGAATTTTGAGATAATCGTTGTAAAAAAAAAAATGGAGAACCGGGGATTATTCTCTTTTTTTTTTTTTTTTTTTTATAAACCCCAACTTATCTTTTCATATAGATATATTTAATGATGTTATACTGTTTTTAAGAAATCCATATGTATATTTTTTTAATAAAATAATGTTATTTTTTATAAAAATTATATTATGCTATATTAATTTTTTTTTATAACTTATCAAGATAAAATGTGATATAAATACAACCTAATTGTTTTCAATTTTTTTTTTTAAATAAATATATATTATTTTTAAAAAAATTTAATATATGCATACTAAAGAGGCGATAAAAAAAAAAAAAAAAAAAAAACAGTTATACATATTATTCTTAAATTTTTATATATCATTTATTTTCGCCTTTTTTTGTTATTTTTTTTAATTTGTAAAATTAATGTAAATCAATACAACTTAATTAAATTACATTTTTAAATATCTAAATTCATCAACATCCATATAAAGAAAGAGAAACAACATAAAAAAAAATATTTAACTTGTATCAACAGAATGAATAAAAAAAAAAAATTTACCTAAATATTTTGGCTATAAATAAATTTCCTAAATATGTTTGTTCACTTTTGAAGTTTTAAACATAAAAGACTTTTTAAATATGCTATATAATTATATAGTTTTATTTAGTTTATTTTTTAAGGTACAATAATGTGAAAGAAAATGTACTAAATAAATATATTAACCTTAATTTATTTGCTATAACAAGTTTATATACCTAAGCACACATGGCTTTTCTTTTCACTAACCCCAAAAAAATAAAAGAAAATAAACGATAAATAAACGATAAATAAACGATAAATAAACGATAAATAAACGATAAAATATAAGATAAAATAACGGCATATTGTAATACAACGGATTATTATTTTCTAAAAATTAAATCTTACAACTGTTTACATAATTTTAATATAAATAACGCATTTTACATATATATTTATTTATATTATATTTATTTATATTATATTTATTTATATTATATTCATGTATTTATATTTATTTATAGACAAACAATACAACATTATAAATATCGTAGTATACGCATAATATATTTATACACATATATTTATACACATATATATGTGATGAACTTTTTATAGTCTTAAAAATTCCAAGTTAAGGTTAACAGTTGGGTATATACATTTTCGCTTGTATATATAAATTGTAACAATTTCCATATGTTTCTTAATTTGTTAATTTGGTAATTTTTTACTTTTTTTCTTTTTATTTTTTGCTTTTATTTGAGCACACAATATTTATGGATGTACTAAAGAATTGGAGATATGCATTAAACACCATTTGTCTAGCTGTTATAAGGTTGCAATATTATATTATTTTAAAATATATCATTTATATTTTTAACGTGAAAAAATTAAAAAATACAAATAAAAAATATATAAACATATATCATAAACTAATTTATTTATATAATATGACTTTTTGTTTTGATGTTTTAATATTGTACATGCATTTAATTTATATGGTGCAGTGTTAGACATATTCAAAATATTTTTTTTTTTTTGTACTTTCAAGCATAAATAAAAATATGCAATTATTTCTTGGTAATTTAAAAAAAATAAAATAATTCAAACAAATACATAAATGTGTATTTTGTAAAAGTTATATACAAAAAATAATAAACATTACAAAAGAAAAACGGAAAAAAAAAAAAAAATATATTAAAAAATTTGGATGTAATATCCATAAAGAGGAAATATTAACATTTATTATTATGTGCGTATGCGTTTTTCCTTTTATTCATATATATTATATATTTGTTTTTATTTGTTATATTTAATAAAATATTGTATAGTTTTAAATTATTATTTTGATACATATTTATATCTTTGAATGGGTAAATTATCTTTATATTTTATGATACACTTAAACTTTTTCTATTTGTTTGTTTTTTTTTTTTTTTTTTATAATAAATGCATATATCTATATACATGTTTTCACGATCTTGTTTGTTTTCATATATAATTAATTATAAAATTAGCTGAATATCCCAATAATATATAGCACACGTTATTATCGATTTTTTTTTTTTATTTCATATATAAAATAATAGAACAAATTATTATTTTGGGATTGTTAAATGTTTTTAATATTAGACATTATTTATGCATTATACATATTTTTATTGCAATATTGGTTTGAGTCTTTTTGAAATATAGGTGTATAATGCTACTAAAGAAATAAATATTATTATTTTTTTTTATTTTTGCGAAAAATTATTTAATTAGAAAGTAATATGAATAACTTTTTTTTTCCTTTATTTGTATATGTGTGTGTATTACCAAATGAATAGTATTTTTTTATTTTTAAAATATAAATGCATGATCATATAGGCACCTTAAAATAGAGATATATAATCACAAAAATATAAAAAAAAAAATAATAACATTCATATAATATGAGAATGAGAAAAAATTTAAGAATATTTATCTCACCCATTATATGGGTTATATTATTAATACAACAACAATTAACAAAAAGTTCTTATTTAGACATACAAATATTAAATGATGATTTTTTTAATGATATAATGCAACCTATGTTTACCGGAATAGAAAACCATTTAACTATTAACGATAATTATAAATTAAATAAAAGGAATAAAAAAAATAATCCAATTCAAGATGATATAACTATATTAACAAATATGCTAGCCGAAATTATACCTACTGCTTATGCAATTTATTCTTTAGATATAAATGAAGAATTAGAAAAAAATAAAGATAATATGACAAATCAAGATAATATAAAAATTATAAAAGATAGTAATAATACATTAGCAAATGATTATGTACATTTTCTAAATTTTTATGATTTTGCAAATATATATGATAAAGAAATAAATAATGCTATTTCAAAAAATTTCAATGCAATAAAACCAATAAAAGGATGTGAAGAAGATATAAAAAATCATAATTGTCATAAAGATAATGTATTAAAATGTATTACTTTAAAAAAAGATAATTTATCAGAAAGATGTAAAAGGTCTTTAAATAATTCTTTATTATATTCATGCTCTGATGTTATTAATAAATATTGTGAAGATTTTTCCAAATTTTCTATAGTTCATAAATGTTTAAAACAAAATTATAACCATTTAAATAATAATTGCATAAATTTATTAAGTTATTATGAAAGCATAATGCAAAAATTGCATAAAATAAAAAACAAGCCCTATAATAATCAAAACCATTTTATTTTAGAAAAATCAAAAGGAAAAGACAATACAACACATAGTAATAATATGTTATCTTCAACTTCCGTTTCTACAAAATTGAATCATAACAATAATAATGATAAAAATAATCAATATAATATGCCTAACCATAATTTAAATATGCCTGTAGAAGGGTTTGCTGAAAAGCTTAGAAAAAGATATGGATATTATATTCATCAGCCGATAAATTATAGTAGCATATTAGATTTTAATTTCCCAAATTATCAATTTAAATACTTTTTATATTTTATTGGGTTGTTATTTTTTTCATTCTTATTATATATATTATTCATATCCATAAAAAAATATTGTATGACTGAAAAAAAATACATATTCGGTAAGCATGATAATACAAAGATAATATAGACCAATAATGTTTCAGACAAATTTGATAAATTTTAACATACAAAAAGTTGAAACTACTTAATAATATTGCAAAGAAATAATAGACACTTTTTTAATTATTTACCCAAAATATATAATTTACCCAAAATATATAATTTACCCAAAATATATAATTCTATGATTGAACAGTGAAATGGTGAAAAAATGCATTTTTTTTTAATAAATTTTTTTAGCCTATTTCAATTTCAGATATCGTTTGTAGAATTAAATCAGGATACATACTCGTTTGTATTTAATTTTTTCCGAACTCATTTTACTTGTTTGCCGTTATTTTCTTTTTTCTTTTTCATAATGTTTATAAAAAGTGTGAAAAAGAAAAAAATGTTACCATATAATATGCACACACTTTATTATAAACTTTATTTGCTTCCATTTGTTTGTTTTATTTGTTCAAAAAAATGTATATTATATATATATATATATATATATATATATATATATATACGTATCCGTTTTGGTTATTTTGATAAATGTTTGTTACATTTTCCTTACTTTATGCATGGTAAAAAAATAATTTTTTTTCAACTGAAATGTACAAATATTTTTTATTTTTCATTTTTTATTTTTTATTTTTTATTTCGTTAGTATATATATACTTGTTTTCTTGTTATATAAATAACGTTTTAGAAGTTTGCACTTATAGACATGCTTTAATAACACTTTTTTTTTTTTCTATAATTAAAATTAAAAAAAATAATATTAGCATAATTTCAAAAAGCAAAACATTTAAGAGCCATTATGTGATGAGCTGAACTTGCATATAAAACATTATAGTATTATATGACAGTATTATATGATAGTGTTATATGAACAAGCTTTATTTTTTGCTAATATAATATCTCATTTCTTCAATTTGTTTATCCACATGTTATGGGCAATATATATGCTGCATACACACATTTTTTAATCTGATTAATAAATATAGTTGCTTATTATAATACGCATTTGCTTTAAAAAGGGGACGAATGGAATTAATATAAATAATTTTTACTTTTGTATTATATATATAAATATATAGATAGATATATAAATATATAGATATATATATGAATTAATTTCGTAAACTTAAAATTTGTATGAAATTTTTCTCTATATTTTTATTTTATATATGTACTAAATTATGTATTCTTTATTTTTTTTTTCCTTTATTCTATTGTTTCTCTAAAGAGAATACATTGCACATTGTTTGTCTTTTTTCTTTTTACATTTTTTTACTTTTCTGGCTTGTAAGAAAGAAAAAATAAAAATATAATTTTTTTTATTTCAAACACATTTTGTTATTTCTTCATCAGTTATGTATATACTTATTTTATAAATATTTCTTTTAAAAACAAAAAAAATACAGAAATAAATATAAAATAATATCACTGCTTTGTTATTATTATTATTCCTTTTCGCTAGCTTATAAATCTTTAAAGGTATTTAAATATAACATATTAGCAGAGGTGTTAAGTTCAAGTATTATATTAATTATGATATAATTATTATTTATAGTAAGAATAATGAGAACACATTAAATTATAATTTATTAAATAACAGAAACTAAAACATGTTAATATGATTTCAAATTATAATAAGAATATATAAGTTTTATTGTTATATGTGCAAATTTTTCGAATTATTTATGTTTAAAACAAAAAAAGGAAGATTTCCAAATTCCATTTTATTGTGCACATTTTAACTACATATTTTATATTAGTATACAATCATATACATTTTTTAAAATACATAGGAAATGTATGTTTATTCACGCTTTTAATAATATATAAATATGGATAAACACATATAACATTTTTTATATTACACATTCTATGCTCCTTATCATCATTTTTTTTTTTTTTTTTTTTCCTTTTAATTTTTTTTTATATCATATTTTGGTCCTTTTTAATAAATCTCTATGGATTTTATAATTTTTTTTGTATAAACTTATTTTACTTGTGTTCATATTTGAAGATCAATAAAATAATACACTTTTTTATTAAAATTTTACATAAGTTATTTTCAAAAATGGATGATTATTTTTGTGTAATTAATAATATTATATAGTAATAACAATTACATTCTTTTATCCTACCGATTTTTTTTTTTTTTCTTATCTTTTTCTAAAATTTAAACTTTGAATTAAAACGCTATCAGAAAAAAAAAAAAAATGGCGTTACAAACTAGGACAAAAGGATGGGAAAAAGATTCGAAAATAAATGCTGATTATGAATATGAAAAGCTTGTCAAATTAGAAGGTAAATTCAAAATTAAAACATGGATAGATAAGGGTGAGAAGGAGGGATACCTTTATAATATTGTCCCTACTACTATGAGCGTGCTAGTAAAAGATTCCACTAAAACCCAAAAAAAAACAGGTACCTATTTTGCATTTTTGTGATGTCTTATCATTTTTCATCTTTTTTATTTATGATAATATATTCACTATTTTCTATGTTACTACATTGGTTTGGTGTATTATGATAACCTTTTTGCATATTTCATCATTATATATATATATATATATATATGTTTTTTTTTTTTTTTTTTTTTTTTTTTTTGCTCCCCCCTTAGGTGTTCATATGTATTTCGTTTCGGATAACAACAAGACATGGCGACTTACATTATTTTATCGACCCTACTTTTATTTAAAAACTAAGAATATATACAACTATGAATCAGTTAGTAATTTTTTAAAAAAAGAACTAGGTAAATATAATGTCGAAATAGAATTTGTAAAAAAAGATGATATAAGTTTATTTGACCATTTAAACAAAAAAAGAAGTTATCTAAATAATATTTTTTTCAAGCTATCGTTTGATACTATTGAAAATTTAGTAAGATCACGAACTTTTTTAGAAAGAATAATAGAAAGAAATAAAAAAAGTAAAGATGATAATAATGATAAACATATATTTAATGATGATGAATTATCATATAGCAAATTAGAATTTTCATGTAAAAATGATAAAGAAAATGAACAAATAAATGGTTTTACTAAAAATGATGATAAAAACAAAAACAATTATAATAACACAGAAACAGATAATAAAGAAAAAGGAAACAAAAATACAAATAATGAAAATAAAAATAATGGAGCAAATACTTTAGAAACTTCTAATAATATACTAAATATGAACGATATTATTGTTAATATGAAAAAAAATATTTTAAGCAAAGAAGAAATAATGAGTGAACTGGTTGAATTATATGAATATGATGTAAAATATACTACACGTTTATGTATAGATAAAAATATAAGATGTGGTTTATGGTATAAAGTTACAAGACTAGAAGATGAAATTTATACTGAACAAATTTATTTTGAAGTTTTGAAAAAAGAAATATTAGCACCTTTAAATGTTCTTGCATGGGATATAGAATGTTATAAAGATGAATTAAAGTTTCCAGATAAAGAAAAGGATGAAATTATTTTAATATCATATATGTATAATGCTCAAGGTTATTTAATAGTTAATAGAAATGTTATGAGTAAAAATATACGCGAATTTTTATACAAACCTAATAATGAATATTCAGGAGCTGGCACATTTAAAATTTTTAATGAACAAAATGAATATTTTTTATTAAAAAGGTTTATAGAACATATAAAATTATTACGTATACATATATTTGTTACATACAATGGTGATTTTTTTGATATACCATATTTATGTAGAAGGTGTGAAATAAATAATATTAGTGTTCCAAAAGAGATTGGATTCATTATGAACAACAAAAAGGAATGTTCATGTAATTTTATATTAAATATAGATGCATATAAATGGGTAGAAAGAGATTCTTATTTACCCAATGGATCTAGAACATTAAAAAGTGTTTGTAAAATTAAATTAAAATATAATCCAACAGAAGTAGATCCTGAACTTATGGTACCCATTGCTAGAAATAATCCACAGCACTTAGCTGTCTATAGTGTTTCTGATGCTGTTGCAACATTTTATTTATATGATAAATTTATTCACAGCTTTTTATTTGCACTATGTTCTATAATACCTATGAATCCTGATAATGTACTAAGACAAGGTAGTGGAACTTTATGTGAACAACTTTTAATGGCAGAAGCATATAAAAAAAATATATTATTTCCAAATAAATCTAAACCTATTTATAATCAATATTTTACTGATGTTAATAATAAAAAAAAATATTTTATTTATGATGATTCATTTGTTGGTGGAAAAGTACAAAGCTTAAAATGTGGTATTTATAGAGATGATTTGAAAGAAAATTTTCATTTAAATTCTGATACATATAAATATTTATTAAATAATGTTGATAATATTATAGATTTTTGGATTCAAAAAGATTTAAACAAAAATTTGAATATTAATGATAAAAAATATGTGAATAAAAAACAAATTTTAAATCTTGAAAATATTAAAAATGACATTATTCAAAAATTAACATTTTTTATTCAGAACCCAAATATAAGTTCATGTCCTAATATTTATCATTTAGATGTGGCTGCAATGTATCCAAATATTATATTATCACATAGATTGCAACCAAATGCTATAATAACACCCGACCATTGTTTTAATTGTTCTTATTATAAGCAAAGACATTTATGTCAAAAAAAAATGATTTGGAAAAGAAAACTTGAAATATCTCCTATTGATTATGGTCATATTTTGTCTCTAAAACAGGACTTAAAGACGCGACTATTTTATCCCCAGAACCCTTATTTCAAAATGGAGAATAATGAAGATTCAGAGAGCACCGCAAATGATGCCGTTATGAAGCCCGTGGTTAACAAAAAGAAATCGTAAGCGCTTTTTCTTAATCTTTTTTCTTAATCTTTTTTCTTAATCTTTTTCCTTTATTTTTTCTTTTTTTTTTCTTTTTTTTTCCATTGTCTACATACACTATCCCCGTTTATTTCTCGCAGATGGAACGAACTAACTGAGAAGCAGCAGCATGACGAACTGATGAAGGTGATAAAAGAGTGTTCTCAAAAAGTTTTTAAAAAGACAAAGTTAGCAAAGGAAGTAGATGCATCTAGTTTGATTTGCCAAAGAGAAAATCCATTTTATGTTGATACAGTAAAAACATTTAGAGACAGAAGATATGTTTATAAAAGAGGGTTAAAAGAATGTGAACATGAAAAAAGAGAACTATTAAAACAGAGTAAAATAGATTATGTTAAAATTCATGAATTAGATGAAAAAATATTATTAAATGATTCATTACAATTAGCTCATAAATGTATATTAAATAGTTTTTATGGATATGTAAAAAGAAAAAGTAGTAGATGGTATTCAGATCAAATGGGAGCCGTTGTTACATATACTGGATCTCAAATTATAAATGATGCTTTTAAATTAATTGATAAAATAGGTATACCTATGGAATTAGATACAGATGGTATATGGTGTATGTTACCAAAACGTTTTCCTGAGATATATGATGTATATATATTAGATAAAGATGAATTAAACAATATTAAACAATATGAAAATATGACAGAAGATGCAATAAAAAATAATAAAAATATTAAAAAAATGAACTTTGAATTTCCAACAAATATATTAAATCTTGAAATGCATAAAAAATGGACTAATAATCAATACTTAGTATATAATGAAAAAACTAACGATTATGATTGTATAAGTAAAAATGAAATATTTTTTGAATTAGATGGTCCATGGCATAGTATGTTTTTGCCTGCATCTGAAAAATCAGATGATTTATTAAAAAAAAGATATGTTGTATTTAATGATAAATATCAAATAAGTGAATTAAAAGGTTTTGAAATTAAAAGAAGAGGAGAATTAAGAATTATACAAAGATTTCAAAGTGAAATATTTAATAATTTTTTAAAAGGAAAAACAAAAGAAGAATCATATTATTATGCATCTTTGACTGCAAATAAATGGAAAAATTTAATAGATTCTAAAGCTATAGATATAGAAAATGATGATGAATTATTTGATTTAATTTTAGCTAAAAAGGTTTTAAATAAATCAGTAAAAGAACAACCAAATGCAAAAAGTTTGGGTATAACAACTGCAAAAAGATTAAGTGAATTATTAAGTAATACAAGTTATATCGAAGATAATAATGTATCTACACAATTTATCGTTGCATCTAAACCTATAGGTTCTGATGTCACATTTAGAGCCATTCCAATACAAATCTTTAAAACAAATGTAGATACACAAATATTTTATCTAAGTAAATGGCTAGGTATGCAATTCCCCCCAAATGTTCCAGTCAATGTTAGAGATATTATAGATTGGGATTATTATAAACAAAAATTAGAAGTGCAAATTTTGAAGCTAGTTATTATACCTGCTATTAAACAAAATATTAATAACCCAATCACTTCCATATCAATTCCTGATTGGTTAGAAAAACAGATAAATATTTCAGAGGAAAAACAAAAAAAAATTACCTCATTTTTTGTTAAAAAAGAAAAACCTGAAATGTTAAGTAACACTATAAAGAAAGATCATTTAGGAATAGAAACAGATATAACCAATGATACTTCAACTTATAATGGAACCGATATGTTAGATAATGATTCTAATGCCATAGTTAAAAAATATAACCATGAAAATCAATCAAAAGACAAAAATGGTGCAATTTCTATTGAGGAATCGATGCATAATATAGGTCCGACAAAAACAAAAAAACGGTTATTAGAACAATGCTTATTAGATAATTTTATATCTAAGAAAACTAAAATAATTTTAATAAATGATGATGGGACAAATAATATTACAAACAGTTTACAATATAAGAAAGGTAACTCTCTAGGTATTCATGCAGAAAATAATAGCAACTATATTTTAATTGATGACCAAAAAATTAATATTAGTACTTTAAAACAATCTGAATTATATAACTTATTTGAAACAAATTTTAAAAACTGGATTTTAATTACAAATAAAATATGGAAAAATAATAGAGCTCAAATTCGAAAAATAAAAAATGAAGAAAAAAATAAAAAAAAACAACAAACAAGTTTATCATTCAATGATGATGGACCACAAAATAGTGAAAATAATTATAAACAAAATAATATGTCTAATTTGGATCCAAAATATATGCACATTATTCAAAATCCTATGGATATTGTTTATCTATACAAAAAAAATAAAAAAGGAGGGGAAAAAAAACGGGCAAATGAAAAAATCAATGACAAACAAAAAAATAGTAGAAAAAGTGGAAAGGGTAATAATTTAGGAAAAAATAATAATAACAACACTGAAAAAAACCGAACAGTTAATAATCCTAATACAACAAAAAATGACAAAAAAGAGACATTACTTAAACCATATTTGAAATATTTTAAGGATGAAAATGAATATGATTCATCAAGTTCTGACGAAAATAACAATGGAATAGATGATAAGAACGATATGTTTAATAAAGACGATGTTTTAGATGCAAACGATGATGATGGTATTTACTATGCTATTGTATCATTAAAAAACACAAATAAATTTTATAAAATAAAACTACAAATATATAGACATATATATATAAATAATTACAACCCATTAGACATAAAAAGTAATAAAAATATTACAATAAAATTATTATCAACAAATAGTGAAAATACAATATTTAAATCAAAACCAAATGCTAATTTTTTTCTTCCAAGAAATGTTAAAATATTTAATTTATATGAATTTATTATGTCTGAAAAATATTTTAATAAATATATAATCAATACATTAAATGCTAATTATCATGAAAGTATAATATCAGTATATGAAACAAAAATACCATTATATTTTGACTTTTTAAGTAGATATGGAAATTCAGTTGAAATCGAATCAAATAATTATAATTGTATATTTGATGAAAATAAATGTTTTAAATCACATTGTTTTACTAAACTAGAAAAAAATCCAGGAAAAAAAATATCTACCAATTATTTAGATGATGTACATATAATATATATTAACATATTTCACACACTTGTTGACAATATATGTAATCGAATATTTATAAATGTTTATGACCAATTTGAGGATGATTCAAATGAAATCCTTTTTGGAAATAAAATTATGTATAGTGGTATTGGAAAGGAAGAAAATGATTTTGATCCATATCAACAATTTGCTAAATTTTTAAAACTTGAGCAAATGTACCTTCAATTAAGTGGCAATAATTATGACAACGATAATAATAATAATTGGAATAGCTTCTCAAAAAATATCGAAACAACGAAAGGAATTGAAAATGATGAAAATATGAATAATCTTATTCCAAATTTTCAAAAAGATCAACTTAAAAAAAAAGCAATGAATACTATATTCGATAAAGAATTTTTTATAAAAAATGTTGAAAGAGATTTTTTATTTTTATATCATTATAGAAAATTTGATATTTATTACGAAGATAATCCAAATGTTTATAAAGTGTTAGAATATTTAGATCTATATTTAAATAAATATCGTGCAAACATATTAACAGGAAAAAAGAAATATATTTTTTATGTTTGTTCAACTATTGATAGAAGCAAACTAGGTTGGTGGAGTACTAATAAATATTTCCCTTGTTATTTTTATAAAATTGAAAACCCTCATAAATATCAAAATATTCCACAAAAAAATTACAAAGTAAATGCATTTAATTTATCTTTAGAATTATTCTATCAAAATTATCATAAGGTTGAAGAAGACATTAACTTTGCTAGAATATCAAGCATACCTTTATTTAACCTTCTTAATGTCAAAAAAAATAATCAAAAACATAAATTTATATATGATACATTATATGCTTCCTTTTTAAAAAAATCAAAAGGTATCTTATGGTTATCTTACTTTGGAAATTCGGATTTGGGTATTCCATATTTAAATATTAATAATTTTTGTGATTATGATTTGGTCAAAAAAAATGTAGATATAGTTAACCAAGGTATATATAGAGGATATATTGTTCATTTATTTTTTAATGAATCCCTTATTTTTAATAGTGTTCGACTTTTTACAAAATATGCCAGTGTTCAAAATAATAAGGAATATGTTTCTGTCACAAATACTAAAAAGGAAGAACAACAAAATGAATCAAAAACAGAAATAGAAAAAAGATATAACCAAAAAAATAAGTTTACATCTGGAAATAGCGAATTTTCGAAAAATAGAATAAAAAAGGAAATGAATAACAATAACGAACATAATAAAAATGAAAAAAAAAATACCGAACGAGAATCATATCAGGGAAATAATGACGAAGATCTTTCAACAACAGATGAAAATGGATTAGACATATCTACTAACAATGTTGATGAATATGAAAATGATGATTTGAATGAAAAAAAAAATTATGTGAAAAATAAATATGATATTAATGATATTGTAGAATATAATTCACATGTTTCACAATTTAGTAATTTTGCTTTTAAATTATTAGGTCAATGCTTAGAATATTTAATATCTAAAATTTCTTCATTAGCATTGTTAACTACTAATAAAACTTTTGAGAGTATTTCTGAAATATTTACATCATTTTATTCTTGGATTTCGAATAATTCTAGTTTGTTATATGACGTTGCATTATATAATAAAGTTTTAGAATGCTCCGAAATGTATCAAAACAATTTAATTAATATTATAAAAAAGAAATTTAATTCTAATATTATTTATGCAGATTTAAGAAATTTTGTAATATCTTTTAATGAATATTCGGTTATTTCAGGTCGAAATATTTTAAAAAATTTAATTACATATTTTTCACAAAATGATTCAATATATGCAAATGTCCCATTTCACATAAAACAAGAATATATAGCTGCATGTCAATTTGATAAATATAATTTTATAAGATATAAAGAATATTATAATCCTAATGAAGATAATACAGATGAAAATTTAAAAATAATTGAATATCTACCACCTATATGTGAATCGTTTTTACGATATGTATTAGATGCTATTACACTGAACCCATTACAAGATATATTAGCACTTTATGGAAATAAAGCAAATTTAAGAACAAATGAAGAAAATTTGGAAATACAAAAAGATGAAAAAAACGATTTTAATATTATATTAAAATCGGACAAACTTACTGATAAAATAAATCTAGCACAAAGAGCAAAATTAAAATATATTTATGATAAATCATTTGATGAACTAGATGAAGTGTGTGAAACTTTTTCATTAATAAATGAAAGTATAGATGTATTGTCTTTTAAAATTGAAGAAAAATTAAAAAATTTATGGTTTATGCCAGGAAATGTATATAAAAAAATTATGAAATCAATCAAGTACAAAAATTATTTAATAGAAAATTATTGGCCTTATGATAATGATATTGATGAAAATAATTTAAATTTAGCACCATTTTTATTCCCTCAAACTTTAGGAAATTTAGCAAAAAAACAAAATAATTGGAGATTAGAAATTGTTAAATTTTGCATTTTTTTAATGCAAAATGATAAATTACTAAATTTGGAAAATGAAAATTCTAATGAAGCTTTTCATGAAAAAAGACATGAACTATATGAAATGATAGATGCTAGTGAATATAACCGAAAAAATTCTTTGTGGACAAGTCCATGTCATGAATTAACATTAAAAGATATATTTTGTGAAAACTGCTCATCAGTTAATCATATGAATATAGTAACAAGTTTAGTAGAAGCAGAAATTAATGGAAAACGATCATTTATTTGGTTATGCAAAAATTGCAATTCAAAATATGACAATGAATTTATAGAAACTAAAATTTTATCACATCTCCAAGATACTTTTGATGCATACAACGTAAGTTATTTTATAAATTATTTCATTTTTTTTATTCCATCAAATTTGTTATCTACCATATTTGTCTACATCCAATTTTTATTGTCTCTCTTAATTTCTTCCTATACTGGTCTATTTATATTTCCTTTTTTTTTTCATATCAACAGGCACAAGATCTTGTGTGCAACAATTGTAATGCTATCAAATCGTTTCACAGAAGAGCCATTTGTAAGTGTGGAAAATCATTTGTTCCTCGCTTAGAAATAAGCAATTGGGTCCAAACATTAGAAATAATGGAGAATTTAGCTAATATGCTAAATATGCCACTATTATTAGATGTTTTAAAATCAATGAAAACATATCTTATATGACCATACTTGTTTATATTTTTTTAAGTAATAACCATTAATCGTTAAGCATATCCTATTTTTTTTTTTTTTCCTTTTATTTTACCACATTTGTTTTTTTAAATAAATCTATTTCATTTATGGGTATTATGCTTACAAAGAACAACCTAATATATTTATATTGGTGAAAAAATATGCATATTTCTATATGGATGCTTTTAAGGAAATATTCATTATATGCATATATATTGATATATTTTCTTATCCAAAAAATAGTTTGGCATAACATATATATAATTTCATGAAAACGTAACTATACGTAGATTTTCACAATATATAGTTTCTTATAATGAAATAATTTTCTGTCAAACATAAAACTTAAATTTTTAAAATTTTACACGCATTATACATTTCATAATGGGACAAATAAATTATTTTTTTTGAGATCGAAACATTGTTCATCTCTTGTGAGCTAGTTTTACTTTTCATTGGGTTTATAGCTGTAAAATGTCTATATGACCATGCATATAATTATTATTAAAGAGATATCCTATTTTTCTCTCTAATCATTCTTCCAAGCTCTTTAGATATGAATGAACATCTAAAAATAGTGTATGAAATAAAGCGAATAAGCGCAAAGTTGCCATTTGAACACATCGTATATATATATAATATATATATGTATTAGCACTAGTTTCTCATAATAATAGTGTAACAATTAAATACGAATCGGATAGCATAATAGTAAGCATTAAGCAGTAAAAATAACTTATTCTCGCTTATAATTAATGCATGTGTATTGGTTAGTACACAACTCTTTTTATCAATAGGTGTGCGAATTTTTATAGTGGGCAATGTTGTGTGTGCATTTACTATATATATATATATATATATTTATATATATTTATATATATTTATTTTTTTACATTTTAATACATTGAAATAATATTAAAATTTTATTATATCTTTTCCCTTTTCTGAATTTACCTTTAGTGATTAAATATTGTAATGGATTTGGTAAAAAGTCATGAAGAGGTTCAAATGCTGACGCAAGAATGTCCCTATAGTATTTTAAAATAAATTATATAAAAATTGGTGAATTGTAATTTTTTGAACAATAATTAGCATTATTATAATATTTATATAGACATACTGAATTCTTTTTTTGTGGACTTTTAATAATCTTTGTTTAGTGTTCATAAACTCTTCTTCATCGACTTTTCTTTGAATTTCTTCGACCCTCATTAAGGAATCCAAAGATTCAAGTACTTCTTGTGTATCTTCAACCGGGGCCTTAATTGTAGAATTACATAATATTGTGATTATTAATTACATATTTTAATATCATAATTCGAAAATGAAGACTTATTTTTATTTATGGTTATGCATATTATATTATTTTTTTACGTGTATGTTTATTTTGAAATCGTCATCGTGTTCAATATTTTTTTTTAATTTATTGCGGCCAGCCTATATAAATAATGTATGTGTTTAATTAAGAAAATAAAATATAAATATAGCATTTATTGGAAAGTTAAAATGGAATTAGTATTCACAATTTCACCAAATGAAGTCTGCAAATTATTAGAATTATTATATATTTATTTTTAGACATACAGGGCTTATGGGAATAATTTTTTCATTTAGAACAAAATTATTATAGAAAAAACAACAAAAAAACAAATAGATTGAAACAAAAAAGTACTTCATTTCTCTTAATATATTCAGAAGTTTATTTTAAAAAAATACAAATTTTATGATATTTTATTTATATCCACACACACTATATAAGAGATTATAAATTATAAATATGGGAAACAGTTATCATATATATATAATATATTGAGATATTTTTTATATTTTTAAAAATAAATTGTAAATAAATTAAACCATTTCACACATATTTCCCTTAACTTGGTTGAACATCTATATTTCCATTGTTCCCCAAAAAACACATTATATACTTATACATTTGAAATGAACGGTTGCATAAAAAAAAATTAGTGTAAATACAGCTTCGATCTAGCCATTATATGTATATTTTTTTTTTTTTTTTTTTTTTTTTTTTTTTTTTGAAATATTTTACCTTGATATAGCCATTTGTACATAAAAAAGAACAAATAAAATTAATTAAATAATTGATTAATCAATTAAATAAATGAGTAAATAAATATTATATGTGTTAACTAATATCATCATATTCCTTATATATACACAAAACATGCCAAATGTACAAAGATCCAATTTTGTTTGATTTTTTAAGTTTTGAAAATTTATAACATTTTAATTTATTTTATAAAATTATTGAATTGAAAAAGACATTCATAAGAAGAATTTTAAAAAATTATATAAATGGCAATAATTTTATGTAAATTTTTATATTTAAACATTATTTTGGTTATTTTCTTTAGGTCCTTTTTTTGTTGTTTACAGAAAGTCGAGCAATAGCATGTAAAAATTAAAGTTTCATTTTAAGTCTCTTATGATTTTTATTTTAATATATTAAATATTTTTCTCCATAAATTAAATAAAAAACAGAAAACCGATATCCCAGTGGTAAATATAATCTGAAAAAAAAAAAAACGTATAAATTTATATAAAAATAGTAACCTTTGGAAACAACATTTTAAGTTTATAGAGTTTTTGATTATATATATTTTTTATTATACATATGTTAAATATATGAATTACACATGTACATTATATTGTTCGTTAAAAATTAATAAATTTTATTTATTTTATTAGCATTTATACTATGCTTAATTATGTTTTAATTTTTCATTTATTGGAAAATGACGTTAGAAAAAAATAAATATATATATCGATTGTTTGCTTTGTGCGTATAAAATAAATGCGCCATTTGTGTTTTTAAATTTATTTGCATAGGATTATTAACACAAAAATATATATTTCACTATTTACACACACATTTATAAGATTCCTATTCTCCAAAAATATATAATAAATAAATAATAAGATAATAAAAGAAAATAAACAAAAACGAAAATAGAGGAACAAATTTTAATATATACCGTCAAAAAGCCATGTTTCTTGTTTCCTCAGACATAAATTTGCATTTTTATTTAAATATATTTTTATTAGTGATATAATTAAATTTTTATATTGTCATATATGATGCCATTATATATATTAACAGTATATGTATATTTTTAAATAAGTAGATAATGTATATTTTTCTGAAGATTTAGCTATATATAAATAATTAAATATAGCTTAACTTTTTTAAATGTAATTTTTTGCACCTTTGTACCTCTCCGCTTTGTATATTTCCTTCATTGTATGTATATATATTATTATTTATTTACATGTGTGTATGTATTTTGTCCTGTGCAGTCACTATACATAAATATATAATACACGAGTATGCTTGTATATATTATATACCCTAATCAAAGCTTTTAGAAATTATTGCATAAATAGAATGCGAAAATGTTTGATAAGGAAAACGTTATAAAAAATTGTAAGAAAAAGAAAAATGAGATAAAAGAAGTTACAAGAAAATGCCTTAATTTGATTGATTTAAAATACAGTACCTTCACATCTCTAATAAATAAGAAGAATTCTTCGGGAATTTTTACAAACTATCAATTCAGCGATGAAGAAATAAAATTTTGCGAAGAAGAAAATTGCTCAAATGATGTATATTTTCCAGAAAGTTCCTACACGAGCAATGATTTTAAAAATTTACTAGGATGGGTACCAAGAAGTTTAAAAATTTCAGAGCCTATTAGTACTGATTCTATTCCATGTGCCTTTTTTTTTTTAAATGATGACAAATCAACAAGAAGTGATAAAATCATATTATATTTACATAAATTTAATGAAGACTTAGGGATGATAATTCCAACTGTAAACGCCTTGCATAAAAAGTTAAATTTAAATATAATTGCTATGGAATATTCAGGATATGGTGCCAGTTTTGATATTTATGAGCAGAAATCAGTATCAATCGTAAATGATGCATTTACTATTTTAAAATTTATTTTTAATTTTTTAAAAATACCATATAGTAATGTTTATATAATGTGTTATGAGTTTTTGGCTAGTCCAGCTATAGAAGTGGTCAATCGATTGGAAGAAGTGTATGGCGAAAATGGAACGTTGGGGGGATTAATACTTATCAAACCCCAATTTATTGAAATTGTTAACACGAGCGCACCAAATAATAATAATAATAATAATAATGATAATAATAATAATAATAATACTAATGATATTATATTAGCAGACAGTGAAGCAGATAATGAAATAACACATAAAGGAATATTTGATGAATATGTCCATACAAGTATTGATGAAGAGGTTATAATTGATGAAGAATCTGTAATCGATGATGAACGGGTTATTAAACAGAAATTTTATAATACAAATGGTAAAAAATCAAGTGAAAAAATTGAAAAAAGCAAAAAAAGGATAAATAATAACAATCGAACCAATGGTAAAAAAGGGGGAGGAAATGAAGAATTCTCTAATAACACAAATATACAGCATATAAATACTAAAAATAATATATGTAGAGATAGTATGAAAAATGGAAACAATATGAGTACAGATGATGGTTATAATAATGTTACAAGTTACCAATTCTACAACGGAATAGTTCGATGTAATATGTCCTTTTTTTATACCGAAAATTCCGAACCTTTACCAACCGAAGATATGAACATTCCTTGTTCATTAATGAAAAGAATATTGAAAGATAGTTTTGATATAAAGCATGTTATAAATTCAATAAAATCAATATGTTGTTCAATTTTAATATTTCATTCCGAAAATGATTCTTATAAAAATTCAAGTTCGCATATTTTATTAAGTAATGCTAAAGAGTGTAGTAAAAAAGCAGCTTTTTCTTTTGATTTTATGAATGAAGATTTTATTACAGCATTTAAATGGTTTTTTTCTGAAAAATGTAATTCTCAGGTTAATGATAAATTATTTAAAAATTTATTATATTTATATGTTCCTCCAGTATGTAATAATGAAGAAAATAAAAATAATAATCCGAACGAAACAAAAAGCACGGATATAAATCGTAGTATATATTATTATAGCAATGCACACAATTCTAGTACAGATTTTAACGAATCTTTTAGCAGCATTACAAAATTAAATAGTATCGATAGTGATAGTGATAATAATTTAAAACGCTTTCATATGAACAAATGTGATTCTTATAACGAACCAATAAATACTATTCATATTCCAGACAGCATTTTTATTTGCCCCGAAGTAATTCAAGAAACAAACACATGGAGAGAAAGGAACAAGCAAATATAATTAAATAAAATAGATACAAAATTAAAATAATAATTCGAAAAAAAATGTTATCTTAGTTTATCTTTTTATTATTTTACTAATTTGCTCTAATAAAAACGGTTACTATAATACTTTGTTTGGTGGTTAATACAAAATGATACACATAAATCTATATAATTTTTTCAAACATATTATTTGGTCTATTTTTTACTTCGTTACATTGATTTCTCTTTTTTAGTTATTCTGCATCAATTCTCTTACATAGCACGTAGTACATTATTATTTTATATAATTTGTCGTTTACTCATTTATTTAATTAATATAAATAATTATTCCATTTAATTTTTTCTTTTAATTCGCTTTTATACTTTTCTATGTTTATGTTTATTTACTATATTATACATTTTCTTCATTCATTTAGTTTAATTTATTTTTTTAAACCTGATATATATATCATATTAGACATATAAAAATATATTAAGGGTGAAAAAACTGAATCCGATATATTTCCCCTTAATATATCTTGATAATGATATTGTTTTTTTTTATTCTCTTTACATTTATTTTTCATTTAATAAATGGTGATTTTTTACACATTTATTTATTTTTTGTTATACTTCATATGTATATAATATGAAAGTGAATAATTTGAACATGTTTTATATGTACACATTTTTTATTTTAAAATATATTTTGTTTATCTTTATAATATTTTGCATGTTTTATTTTTGCACAATATTTCAATTGTGCTATTAATCAATAAAAATAATAAATGTAGTAATAATGTAGTGATAATAGTAACTATTGTAGGTGTGTAGGCACCATAAGAAATTAAGACTTAGCTAGTAAATCATATTTCAAGAGCTAACTAAATTTATCTTTTACTTTTTTTAAATATATTTAAATATTTGAACGAATAATAAAAAAAAACAACAAAATATACGAAATATAAAAAATTAAAAAATTAAGGAATAAAATTATTTAAATAGGAATACAGGTTACATTTTGATGTATATACACATTTTTCATATTGTAGATACTTTTAATATTAGAACATTTAAATAAATAAACTACAACAATACATAAGTGTACATGTGTACTGGAATTCGAAAAATAGATGAATTTTGTAATAATATTATTGTACAATGTTTCTTATAAATAAATTGGTGAATTGTTAGTGTTTTTAATATATAAATAAAGTCTGTATATAAGTAAATATGTATAATTATATATACTACCTTATGAATAAAAACTTTAAAACACATCATCTTTTTGTTCTCATTTAAAATGAAAGTTTCTTCACCTTTTTTTCTGTTCTTTTTTGTCTCCATAATTTGGTTAAAAATGTCTAATTGCTACGAATCCCCTAGATTTACTAGTCTCAATACAAAAGAGAATAAAGACATATCAAAGTAATCAGAAAAATAAACTATGCTTATATGTATACTTTTCTTTTTATATATGCCTATTCAAAAATTGTAAAAAGGGTATTTACAAAATTTTAATTAACAAATATAGGGATATGGAAGAATTAAATGCAATTAATGACGAATTAATTAATAATGAAAAGGAAGATGAAGATGATGACGATGAGGAAAGCGAGGGTTTCGATGGGTCTGACTTCAATGACCTAGCACATGAAAGTCTTGAACAGGTACGCATGTATATAAGTATATACATGTTTGTGCTCATTATTTCGCATATACATAAATAAGGCATAAATTGTAGACACAAAAAAACGATAATTTTTTGATAAATATCAAATATTTATATATCAATTAATTTCTTTTTTTTTCTTTATTTTTACACCATTGTTTAATATAAAGGCTGAGGAACAAGCAACAATTGATCTTGAAAATTCTGAAATAGAAAATATCTTGGATAAAGGTTTATATATTATTTTCAACATTATTTATTTTTCTTTTCCAGTTTGCATTGTTACATAGTTTGTATAATTATATATTTTCAGAAATTTACAGAATAATCCAAGAGAGATTGAAAAAATTATGGTTTGCAAAATATTAAAAAATTATTTATTTATTTTTACCATATTTCTCATAGTTCAAATTTCACTTCAATGAACTATTTATTTTTATATTATAATTCATTTAGGTATATTGGAAAATGCCGAAGGGATTATTCTAATTTATGTCCTTTAGGTTTAAAAAAAAATCATTAATAAAGGAAATATAAATAATGAAACACTACATATATATGACCAAATTTATGTTTACAATTTTAAATAGACCTAAATATTGTTTACGTATAAATAAACATTGCATACATTTCTATATTTAGTTTCAAAATATATATAATTTTTTTTTCTTAAAGGATGGAAAATATCAGAATATGATACAGGTCTTTGTATCCCTCCTGAAACATACGAAGGACAGTTAGTTTTGAAATATTATTATTAATTATTTTGAATGAATGTATAATATATGTATATTTTTTTTATCCCATAAACTTCATTATATTATTTTATTTTGTAGGTGTAGATCTATAGACTTCTCGAATAGTAAAGATGTCGATAAAGAGTTGTTCGCATGGAAATGTGAAGTACAATGGCCATGTATAAATTGTAAGACAATATAATATTAAACAGGATAACAAATTATATACCTTTGAAAAAAACAAGTTAACAATATTATTACGTATTTAAAAAATTATAGATAAATAATAATTGATATAATAGTTTTAATTTAAATATATATATTTTCTCTTGTAAAAGCACCAAAGTTAAAGATCATGGGGAAATGCCCATTCAGATGGACCCTCGTAGGGAATAGCTTATGCATAGCACCTAATGTAAGAACTGCATTTTTTCAATATTTCATTTTGATAATAAATAAGAAATGAGCATATATTATAGATGTGTGCTCAAATAAGATGTGTTATAGATGTGTGCTCAAATAAGCATATATTATAGATGTGTTCAAATAACCATATACCATGAATTATTTTTTTGGGTAAAGGACTATGTTGGGAAATGCTCACCAGCTATGGACTTTTCAAATTATGATTATGAGCATCGAGCTAGATGGGCTAATGATTGTAAAAAAATAAAAAATAAAAAAGTCTTAAATATTTTCTATATTAAACTATTGCTTTTATATTTATTGTACACATTTTGGTTTTGCTCATGTAAATATGGATATAATGCATTTCTATTTTATTATTCAGGTAATGCTGAGTGGAGCTCATTGCCTAAATCATTTATCAAAAATGGCCAGGAAATAAAAACCTCAACATACGGATTTGGGGGTCCTGTAGAAGAAAACGGACACGTTTTAAAAATTGTTCATTAATTTTTTATTCTTTTTTTTATTAAAAAGCTAAATTATATTTTCTTCTTAAAAATCGATATTTAATAAAATTAAATAATGTTAAAATTTATTATTAAAAATATCCTTAAATCATATTATTTTCACAAATAAATATGTATATTAAAAAAAATCAAAGCTTATAAAATGGCGGATAATTTGTATAGATTAATGTATGTTTATGAAAAAAATAAATAAAAATAACAAAATTGAATAAAAAATTAAAATAAATAAAATAACAAAATCTAAATAGTTTATTATGGGGGCACAATAACATTTATCCCAAATTAATTTTTCATTTTTTATTTTTATTTTGGGAATTTGTATTACGTTCGGGATTGTTTATTTTTGAAAATTGTTTTTTTATTTCTGCTTTTACATCATTTAGGTTGAATTCTTCCATATTTTCTTGATCATTCTTGAATCCAGGTATACATCCATTTTTACACTTACACAATCCACCGAGATATGACGGTATATCCTTCAAAAGGAAATAAATGAAAACGTTATTTTGAATAAATACGATATCGGAACATTAAAAATATATTAATAAATAAGGATAGTCACAAATATTCCTGAAGCATATGTGCATCTATTTAATCAATTTATTTTTTTTTAATTTATTTTAGAAAGCTTACTTTTTTATCCATTATCGTATTGAACCATTCGCAATCTGCAGGTTCTATGCTTTCTATCATTTTGGGTATTTTCAATTTATTTAAGGTTCTCCTACTAATCCCAAAGGCCTTTAATGTTTCAATTGTAATCCTTATATAGGATGGGGCATTTATTAAGTACTGAATAAAAAAAGAATGAAACAATACATATATAAAGAATATTAGACGCATTTGTATATATATATATATATATATACAGGTATGGTGGACATATCCAATTCATGAGATTAATGTAAAATAACAAAATATTGCAAAGCTCATATATACGTACTGTATTGAAAACTAGTTGGGGGTGAAGAAATTCAGATAATTTTGATGTACTTGCAAAAATTTTTAAAAATCGTTTATCAAATTGCCTAAGGGCAAAACCCTTTAAATCAATAAATCTATATGTCCTGCATATATAATTGTGTTTTTTACTTTGTTTATTACATATTGAAAATTCATGTTCATTTGAATATACGATATAGTCTATTATAATATCTTCTGGAACATTATCTAATAAAAATGTAAAATTACATAATTTTAATCGACCAATAACAACCGGTTGGTTATCTAAAGTATATTTGTGGGCACATGCTGCTAATGTTTTTCGTATTAAAAAATAATATGGTTTAACTCGAATCGGAAATATAATATCATTATTTTTAAAATATAATTTATCATTCTTTAGTATTGGCTCTATGTTTTCTTTTCTCCATTCAACAGCTCTTGTAACTGCGTTAACTAATTCCTCTGTTTTGTCTCCATAAGATAAAATATATCTAATTAAAATTGAATCTTCTATTTTTACATTTTTTCCTTTTAATAATCCTTTTAAGGTATTTATTTTTTCCTCAAAACGTTTTGCCAATGTGTCAAGCTTAAGTAACTGTACATCTTGCCCAACACTCATATTCTTTATTTTTTTTATTTTTTTTTTTTTAATTATATATTATTTTATGTGCTTATTTCACATATATACATATGTAAGTATGAATTATCTTTAATATTTTTAGAGGTCCTTATTCTCTTATTTTTATCTCCATCTACACTACAGATTAAAACTATTACACACATGCACATGCGGAAATTAATTCATATATTATATATTTTGTTTACTTGAGTTTCGAATTTGACTGCTTATTTATTCATCTCATTTCCTTATATACATCAATACTTATGTCTTTGTATTTCAATAACTCCTTATTATGTTTAAAGCGTTTAGCGGAATTGTTAAAATTGTGAGATTAATGAGAAATCGTTTTGGTACCAAACAAAAAACATAATATAATTTGAAATGTATGTTATTTAATTTTTTGCTCTCATAATGTTTAATAAAATGTGAAATAATGTATAACTACTAAAAGTAATATAACGATTTTTTGTTTTTTTTTTATATTTAATAAGGTGAAAAAAAAAATATTTACACATAAAATACAAATCAATAATTAAAATTATTGGATAAGAGCTCAGAGGAGAATAAAATAAATTAAAACAACACCCTCAAAGTTAGCTACAATCATATATAATTCATTTTTTATTAAAATAAATAATTTTACATTCATGCAATTTTTTTATTGAGTATGAATGATAAGAAATATGTAAAAGGGCGAAATATAAAAAATATATAAAAAAGGAAAATATACAAATGTTGCTTCTTTTTATATCCTATTATAATTAAGACACAGACATTTAAATATAATAATAAAGATACAGTTAAAAATAACCGCTAATATACTGTGGCCAAAATAAGCTTATAAAAAACAAAATATAATAAAAATTACACATAACTTAAAATTTTTTCCAAAGCATTTTATGCATTACACTCAGCTAATATCATAAGCGATGGAATATTTATAAATAAGAAAAAAATGAAATTTAAACATAAAGTAAATAGGGTGAAAAATACAAAAAGTGTAAATAAAAATAAATTGATATATAAAACAAGTGGGGAAATATATAAAACAATGGATAATGTAATTGTGTGTCGACTGAGACCAAAAAATATGACAAAATAAATTACAAAAATAAAAAAGAATGATATGCCTTGTGAATAAAAAAAATTATAAGTATATTATTATATATCATATATTTATGTATTATGTATATACAAACAAATAAATCGAGGTACCTTAAAGTGAAGGAAGCAATTATAAACAATACTTTATTAAAAATGTATTTCTTCCTATTATAATAATGTATTGCTTAAAATATTATATTTTATATTTAATAAATCATATCACTATAATATAAAGTCTGAGTAAATAGGGAATTGGTATATTTAAAAAAAAAAATACATATGCTTAATTGGATATTATATATATATTTATTTATTTAATTAAAAATACTCGTATGTGCTTCTCTTTTTTTCTATTATAAATAAATTTAGAATGGTGTCATTACAAACCCATAAAAATATTTTTATAATCTTACAATTATTAATTTTTTAACTACAAATACCCATTGTTTTTTTTAACTCTTAAATAGCTTTCAATAATATCAGCATTTAATTTATATATGGCTGTATAATATTTGGTAGAATTTTCATTTTATATATATTATTTCATTAATCTTTGTTTTATTTTACCTTTTGTAACAGATCCATGTAATAAAGAAAATACACCATCATATTTCATATGATATTAGTTAAATCAAATATCTGATATTATATGAATAATATAAATTTTTGAAAATATGCTAAATATAGAACAGGTGCTTATTATATATAAATGAAATAAAATTTATTTCATAAAGTTTAAGTATGGCCTTTATATATGCATGTGTAAGATTATGTGTATGAAATGGAAACTTTAATATGAATATATAAAGTAACATAATATTTTTTTTCCGATTTTTCTTCTTTTTATTTCATATTTTTGATAATAAAAAATTTATATAATATATATAATTATGCCTAATTAATAAATTCATTTATTTTGAATTAAAACCAAAAGTAATAAATGGATCCAAGTGCTTTTAAAAATTTCCCAGTTTTTTATATTAAAAATAAAGGTACAATTATGATCATACAACTACATTTATACATATGTCTGGGCTTGTACATGTTTACATGTCAAATTAAAAAAAAAAATATATATATATATAATCAAATGTATAAAAGCATGCCAATTTTCTGTTATATATTACTTCCATAAATTAGTGAAATGCATTCAAATGTGCTTATTGTATTTGAAAGGTGGCATGTCATAGCATTTTCTACGCAATATAACTTCGTGTTATATATCAATAATTAAAAAATTATGAATTAACAGTCATATATATATAAACATATTTGTTGATAAATTTACGTATGTGTGTATTAACTGTTCTAACAATGTAGTGGAATTATTATTATTTTTTTTTTTTCATCTTTATAGAAAATGTTAACATAGACAATGAGCAATTTTCGAGTAGCTTAAGAAAGTTTGAAGAATATATCCAAAGTTGTTTCGACTTTTTACCGTTTAAAGAGCTAAAGATAGATAGTGAAAATATATTTATAATTAAAAATTTATTCGATTTTTTTGTTTTTTATGATTGTGATAGATTAATATGTGAAACAATTGAAAATAAATGTAAGGAAAAAACAATTGCCTTTTTTGAAGATTTAGAAACTAAAATAAATAATAATGAATTTAAAAATGTGGAAACTTTTTTAAATTATTATGTCCATATATGGAACAATTTTTCGTCAGTTATAGTTCATTTAGAAGACATATTAGAATCATTCAATTCTTATAATAAGATTACATCTGTTAACTTTGATACTCCTTCTTATATATTTACTGAAATATGGAAAAAGTATACTCATGATTTTACAAAAATAAAAAATATTATAATATCAAGTACTTCTGAATATTTAAAATGGGATAAAATTTTTTGTGAAACCAAATTTTATCAATACGTATGTATGGATATATATAATGATGAAAACGCAAAAAATATGTTAATAAATATAGACAATATAAAATATGAGCAAGTTGGTATTGATAAATGTATTAATTATTCTCATGAAAATTACCAAACTGATAAAACTAATGAAATTAACTTTGATCAAAAAGAAAATCAACCCAATGTAATAAACTATGATATAGAAAAGGACAACACAAATGTGTCTATACATTCTTCAGATGATACATTACTTTTAAATAATTCTTCTAAAAAAGAAAATAATAATAATAATTTTGTTTGTAAAGAAAATTCTACAAAAATAAATGAGAAACTACTTTCTACTGTACTAAGAATAATAGATATTCTAGGAATGTATGAAGAATTTGAAAAAGTGTATAAAAACGAAACATATGCATACTTTAAAAATAGGGTAAAAAAAAGTAATAAAATGTTAATAAATGAAAAAAATAAAATCATAGATAATCGATTATATAATTTTCCAAATGAAATAGAGAATTATTTATGTCATGAACAAATGAGATGTCGCAAGTTTTTAAAAGAAGAAACAGAAATAGATATTTTAAATATGTTAAAAGAGCTTTTAATAGTAAACCATAAGGATATACTATATCAAAAAGAGTATATAGATTATTGTATAATTAATGAAAAATATGACTCATTAAGAATTTTATATTTATTTTCTCTAAATTTAAATATAACTGAAGAATTTTGTAATTTATTTTGTAACTCCGTTGAAACTATAGGTGTTGATTTAATTAATAATTTAATTAATAATAGAAATAATATAAATATATTAAATGATAATTTTATACAATTAATAAATTTTAAATTAAATATTGATAGGATTATTATTATGTCATTTAGATATTCATATTTTTTTACAAAAAAATGGAAAGAAGTACTTGAACATATTTTAAATAAAGGTGATCAGGCTGAAAAATACATGCCAATTATACTTAGCATATATCTAAACAATTTAATGATGATGTATAATGCATGTATAAATAAGCTTAGAAAATATTATATATTAAATAAGGAAATAAAAAATAAAAAATATCGAAATAATATTAGTAACCCACATTTTTTAAGTAATACAGATAGTGTTGGAATAGTAGAAAGAGAAACCGATCAAGACTCTAATAGTAAGGGGGATCAAGAATCTGGTGTTGAAAATGATAATGAGTTAAATAACCAATATAGTTATTCAGATTATGACAACAGTGGAAATGGTGATAAAATTTATATGCATTACCATGCAGAAAAGGCTGAAAGAGCTAAAAAGGTTGAAAAGGTTGAAAAATTGTTCACAATGTATCAAGACGTTGGAAAGTGTATTATGAGTATAGTAACTATTGTGCTTAGTCTTTTTAAATATATAAGTGACAAAGAAAAATTTGAAAAATATTATCGTATTTTTATGTGTAAACGATTAATAAATGACAATTCATTTAACATTGTGTTAGATATTAAAGTTTTTAAAACTCTTAAAAAAGAATGTGGTCAACAATTTACTAAAAAAATAGAAAGTATTTTAAAAGATATGAAAATTACATCAAAAATAGTTAAACGATTTTACAACGAAATGCCTCATAATTCAATAAAATTATTAAAGAAAAAAAAATATTTTGTAAATATCATTTTTAATGAAATTTGGGATTATAATAAACTTGAAAATAGTGTTATCTATCCAGAATCTGTAAAAATGTGTAATGATTATTTTCTTAAATATTATAAGCGCTATAATAAATCCAAAAATATCACATTTTTGCCTCTATTTGGGTTGTGCACATTAAAAGTAAATTTTAGTAGAATAACCAAAAAAAAAGAATATTCACGATGGCAAGCTGATATTTTACAGCTTCTTGAAAAAAATGATTCAAATAAGAACAGTGTTAAATCAGAAAGTGACAATAATTTATTTTGCAAAAAAAAAAAAAAAAAAAAAATTTATATTACTGTAACAATTATCCAAGCACTTTGCCTACTTCAATTTAATAAAAATTTGGAATATACTATAAATGAATTAAGCGATATGACAGGTATATCAATTGATAATATATTATGCTATTTAAAATCTATTTACTCGGATGGAGAAACACAAATATTAATTTATGATGAAATAAATAAAATATTTAAGGTCAATTCACAATTTAAATCAAAAAAAAAACATTTAGTAGTAGATTATGCTGATACAACGTATAAAGATAATACAAATATCCCTGCATTAACACAAGAAAATATGGAGAATGAAGATATAAGTCTACATATCGATGCAGCTATTGTTAAATTTTTAAAAGTAGAAGGAAAAGCATCACAAATGAATATATGTGAATATATTAAAAAAAAAATGAATATTTCTTCCAATGAACAAATTACAAATAGAGTATCTTCATTGGTAAATAGAGAATTTATATTTTTTCAAAATGATCTTTATCATTACGAACTATAAAATATGAGGAGGGTCACTTTTTATTTTTCAGAAGAGATATTTCTCTATCTTTTTCATTTATTTTGCATTTCATGATTATTTTTTTTAGTACAAATATGAACCGTACATACTACACATATTTCTATATGTTCATACTATAAAATGTGTGTATGTGAATTACTTTTAGTTACACAAAATCACTAATAATAAATATAATTAAAACTAACATAATCTTATTTATTATATATACTCAAATAAACCTATAACCCCTTTAATATAAAACCTTTTATTTTTTGTTCATAATAATCGCAAAAGCGGGGAAGATGTAAATCATTAAAAAATAATATATGTGCATTTGTATATGTCGAAAATAAAAAAAATAAAGAAATATTTGTATAAGTTTTTTAAACAAATTACAAAATATTTTTTTTGTTTTTTATTTTAAAAAAAATAATAATAAAAACATTGACAAGGTAGAGTATTTAAAACATAATGTTACCCAACATTTTATGAAAAGTGTTTAATTTACTTATTCATATGTTGCAGTAAAAAATATATAAATTTGACAAAATAAAAAAAATTTACATAGATATGTGAATATGGGTGTATAAATATTATACGAAACATAGCATCAAAAACACATCACGATAATATTTTCATACTAAAAAAATAATGGCAATTATCATTGCATTAGTTCATTCTTCCTAGACACGTGCTTGATCCACATAAACAAATTAGTTTTTCTCCTTCGGATTCGACACCAAACTGTGGAAGAAAAAAAATTAATTATTAAGTTGTAAAAATAAATAAATAAATAAACAAATAACTGTCACGAATATTTCACAGTTTTGTAATTCTTACTTGGTAGTCATATGTTATTTCCTCATGTGGTAAAATATCTTTTTTTGCAAAGATAACAATGTGTTTTAAATTTTGATCACAGCTAACTATTTTACAAAAACAATTAGGCTAAAAAAAGGAAGGATAAATGAATAAAAATTAATATATCAAATAATATTAGTAGAATGTTTGCACACAAATAAGTATTTTCATAATTTTTACCTCGCAGCTGTGGTTAATAAATCGACTAACATTCCCCCATTTTGTCGCATCGATAATTATATTCTCATTAAGTCTAAACATATAGCAACTACTTTCGATTTTTTCGTAATATTTTTCCCTTTTGTCACTTATTATATTTCTTATATATTCACCAATATATTCTATAACAGGCTATAAATTTTAAAAAAATATAAAGAAATTCAATAAAATTATTTATTAAAAAAATAAAGGTCATTAAATATATGCCCATATATATATGCATCAATCAATACAAAAAAATATATAAAATATTTTACCTCTCCTTCATTAATGAATTCACGTGTATATAATCCATACCCATGTATGCTACTTTTCTTTACATACAATCTTGAGTTTGATGATATGTTCATTAAATATCTGTAAGACATCGCACTGTTTATGTTATATTTGTATTTTGTTATTTTTCTTGTATTTTTTTCCTAAAATAAGTAAAAAAATTAAGGTAAAACAAATAAAAGAGTGAACATATTTAGCATAAACATTGGATGCTTAATGAGCATTGAGTTGGTGAAATAATAAATGCATAAAAGCGTATCACACGGATGTATGTTATATACATCAAACATGTTCACGCATATGTATATACAATTTTTTTTTAAGAATTATAATTTTACCATTTCTTTTTCGCTGTCCTTAAAAATTGACGTTTCGAGATTGGAATATTTGCATAGAATATTATCATTATATTTGACTTCCCTCTTGCAATTTTTTATTTTTTTTTTTATCTCATCACTAAAAAAAGGTATAAAAATAAAAATAAATTATGTAAAGTAAACATATATAAATACTATATTATGACTATTCATACAAAATATGTACCACAAGTATCACACTTTCTGTTTTTGTTTTTTATGCTAACCGTTCGCACTCTCGTTTGGCATGTGTATTAATTTTACTACTTAAATTAGCCCATATAAATTTAAACAACTTATATTTAATATGATATATAACGCATGGTAATGTTAATCCAAAGAAACTGTGTGCATCAAGTGATTTGTTGTGTTCAGCAGATTTAAAAAAAAATTTAGCCATATATTCATATAATTTTGAATATTTCTTTGTAAACTTTTTGTATTGCTCTGTAATATATATTTCGTTTTGATAATTAAAGTAGGAAAGAAATTGTTTATATAATTCGTTAATATTATGGCTTTCAGCTAAAACAAATTTTTGTGCATCGGCTTCACTAAAATAATTTATATTTATTAACGGGAATAAAATAATTGAAAAGAATATATTATTATTTTTGAGAGTAATTGAAAATATGTAAGTAGCTCGTAGTTGTAAACATATTTTTTCTAATACATTATTTTTTAAACACAAATTATTAATATTAGCATTCTTATATATGTGAAATAAAACTGATGATGGTAAATTAAAAAATATTCTCATATTTAAAAATCCACATGGATATATCATTTCTTCTCCTTCGTATTTTACTACTTCTCCAATGTTTAATATATTATGACAGCCGATTTTAATAACATTACATTTTGAGTGATTGAAAGGTAAATTATTATTATTATTAGTAGCAGTATTATATTTATAATTTAAAAAATATTTATCGTTTATTTGTTTAATATATATATCATTATTATTTGTAACCAAGTTTAAAAAACACTCTTTCTTTAGCATCATATTGGCAATACTAGCATTACTACTGGTATTACTCCATTTTCGATCGTTTATATATTCTTGTGGTTTTCCTCTTTTTTTAAAAATATTTAATTTTTCTTTTCCTACAAGGTTTTTATTTTTTCCCTCATCTATTTCTTCAACAATTTTATTAATGTGCACATTTTCTCTATTCCTGATAAAATTACTACTAACTTGTTGCAATTTGGTTATGTTGACTTTTTTTTTTTCTTTCATATCTGTTAAATTTTTAAAATAAATATTTATACTTTTTTTTTTATATTTCATATTTTCTTCAATATTATTATCTATATCATTTATATATTGGCTTGACTCTTCTGTTTCGCTACTACAATTAATATTAGTATCTGATGTATTATCATCTGATTCATTATCATATTCAACATATTTTATACAATAATTTTGAGGGGAATTCATTTCGTTCATTTTATTATATTCATTGGTAGAAGAATTGGCCATATCATTTTCATTCCATTTTTTTTTACAGGCAAATGAACTCATTTTTATTTGATTAGTGGTAAGCACATCTGACAGGCATATATTTAATGTTTGTTCATTTTCTACTAAATATTTAACAAAAGAATTTTCGTTTTTTTTTGAAAAAAAATAGTTTTCATTTTTTAATGTTGTAAAATTTCCTATATAGAAAAAATTTTTAAGTATAAAATATGACTTTAAAATATTGCTCACATTTTTATTATCAATAATTTTTTGTATATCAACAATTGTATTATTAATTGGTTCTTCGTTTCGTTTTATCTTTTTCGTAATTTTTGTCTCGTGTCGCTCATTTGGTATATCATTATTATTGTTACTAATATTTTTTGTGTTTTCTTGAATAATAAGATTATACTTATCATCAATATATTTTTCATCATTTTTTTTGTTTACATATTTATTTATAACATTTTCTAATTCTTTCATTTTTTTTTCTATTTTACTCTTTTTATTTAAAATTTCTTGCAACACCGTCAACGGTTTTGATTTATATCGAATTTTTATGCTTTCATTTATGTTGTGTAAAATTGTATCCATAACATAGTATGATCCATTTTCGAAGTAAAACTCAAGAAAAGAATTAAAATATTGTTTTAGCATTTCGAGAAACTTTGTGCTAGTAGCTCTTTTATCATTGGTATATGATATAAGTTTTTTATTTTCCATATCATTTTCTGATTTTACACATGTAATCGAATTTTCTTGAAGCATCTCCTTTTTTCCAAGGGTATTTTCTAAGTTTGGGATATGATTCAAATTATTAATTTCAACATGTTTAGATGGCGTGTTATCAGCTATTATTTGATTTTGTTCATAAGTCATTTGGTCATTCACACAATTTGAAGGTGTACAATATGAGACATTTTCCTTTTTTAAATAAAATGATTCATAAACAGATTTATCATTCCAACAATGATTACACCATATTTTTTTTGTTTTGAATATTATATGAATTGGGAAAATATCATTATAATTATTTTCAAATATATAATTTTCTTCCTCTTTTTTATGTGGCAAATTATTTAGATTGCAGAAAATTGTATCATTATTAAATTTAATCAAATTGAATAATTTTTTATAATTAAAAAATATATTATCATTGCAATTTTTAATAATAGTTGAATAAAAAGCGCAATTTAAATGAAATTTTACACTACAATTTTCATTACTACAATAAATGCTAGCATTTTTATAACCACATAAAAAGCAAGTTGAATTAACAGAATCGTATATTATTTCTTTAATATCATCTTCATCTACTTCTATTATATTTTGATAATTATTAAAAGAGTGTTTATTTTCAATATATTCTAAACGTTCCATTAATTTTATATTTTTAATTCGCTTCTTAATATTTGTTTCAAGGTTTTCTTCAGCATTTTGCTCACGTTGTGATGCATTATTTGTTTCGATTGTTGAATTAGTGTCGCCACAATTCATTAAATTGAAACGAGTATCATGAGAAAGCTTTTCGTTCTTAATAAAAGATGGATTTTCATTATTTACTAATACATTTGTGTTTTTATTATTTTTATTCACATTTGAATTTTCTGCATCATTTTTGCAATTATCAACATAATTTGATGTTGATTTCTTTTTTGTTTTTTTATTGCTTGTTAAGTTTTTCGAATTATTTTTATCTTTCATTTGCTCCCTTTTAGAGTTTTTTTTATTATTACCAGTATTAGAAGTAGTATTAATAACCTTGTTAGTATTATTAGTAGTTGTATCATTCATATTATTTTTTACATCTGCTAAATTTTTGTTATATTCATATACACCGTCTTTATTGTAATTATAATATTGTGTACAATTTAAACTCCATTTTAAGCATTCAGTATGCATATAAATATCGTAAAATGGAATAAGCTGTCCCTTATAAATATAATTTCCGTAATTACAAAAAAAACATATTTTATTATCAAATTTTTTATTATTTTTTTCTTTATTATTATTTATAATACTATTGTTTGTGCCATTTTTCATTTTTCTATCCTTTAAAATATTTACACCTTCTTTAATATACTTATTTAGCATAAATTTTACATATAAATTTATTTTATTTTTCATTATTGATTTTATTTTTTCATAATAATTTTGAATTAATTTTTCACATTCTTCATCATATTTTGTTACCATTTGAACAATTTTGTTATTTTTCTCATTATAGTCATTAGTAATATTATTCTCTCTCTCTATTTTTACTACATTATGTATATTATTACTATTGTTTACTTCCTCAATCGATTTATAAGAACATATCGAAACGCAATTTTCTTCTCCAATCTGATCCTTTTTGTCTTTATTCATATTTTCGGCAATCTTATTAAAACTGTTTGGTAATTTAGTAATAATCTTATAATTAAAATTGTACACTAAATTGTAAAAACTATCAGAATTGTCTCCTTTTAAAAGAGATGCTTTAAAATGCTTACTTCCTTTTCCTGATTTTTTTTTTTTTGTCTGAATGATTTCACTCTTTTTATGCCTTTTATTTGTTCTTTTGATATTTAGTAGATTTTCAATATTTCTGAATAAAAATTGCTTGCAGTAACATGCACGAACATAATATAAGTATAAAATATAAATCGAATAATTAACAACTTGCTCAAATTTATTATTTGATTTTGTATAATATAAGAATATCACTCTTTTCGGCAAAGTATATAAATAATCGGAATGCTTATTTTGTCCAGTTTTAGTGTAGCCAACTTCATTGTAAATATGATTATAAAATTGTTGTAACACATATTCCATAATGCTAACAAAAGAAGATGTAGATATGGCAGAAAATATTTTTTTTAAATATGTATTTTTTTTTCTTTTTAAGAACATGGATTTTTTTAGCTTTTCTTGAAAAAACAAATAAAACTCATCATATACAAAATAGGTATAAGAAAAATGCAGCAAACTAAGCAACTTTATATTTTTTCCTTTTAATATTTTATCTAATAAATTAAAAATATTTTTTAAAAATATTTTCTTTTCATATATATGTTCATAACATATATTAATTATAAAATACACTAATTCGTGTAGCATATTTCTTAATTTACTGTTACGATTGTTACTAATGCTATTAATACAATTATTGGGGGTATATATTTTATTATTTTTTTTTTCTTTGTCATTCATAATTATAAATTTGTTATTATTTCCAGAATGCTTCATATATTTAAAAATGTATTTATATTTTCGGCTACACATATTGCAAATAAATAATAGGTTTGAACTAGTCTCCTCATTTGGAATTTTTAAACATTCATTAATTTTATATTCATATAAAATACAGCATATTGAGCATTTATATACCTCTGTTTTATTCTTTTCAATATCATTTATAATTGTATGGCTTGTTTTATTTGATTTGAAATAATTCATATTGTAGTATATATTGTTAAAAGATGATATTTTGGCTGACCAATAAGTCTTTTCCTTATCCCATTCTAATGTATTGCTATTATGTACAGTGAAATAATTATTATTGCTGTTACTAAGATTTGTATTTTTGCTAAGGTTATTACTAATGTAACTATTTTGATTTTGACAAGGCTGTTTATTGCTATCCTTTCTACAAGAATTAACACATTTATTTTCATTCACATTTTCGATATATTTGTCTTTTTCTTCATTATTGCATATTACCACAACATCATTATTCATTTGTTCATAAATAGTTTTTACATTGCTATTTTTTGATTTGTTATTAATATTATCAATAAATAATAACTCAACATCTTTTTTGTCATCGTCATCATCATATTTCTTCATCATGTTATTTGAATTCTCCTCATACATATTTCTAGAATTTTGTTCAAAGGAATTTTTATTATTCTTGAAAATTACGATATTATTATTTTCGCTCTCAACTCTATTTATCTGATTTGAATTGTTATTATTATTAATGTTAGTATCACACTCAATGACGTTTTCCATGATAGCAATATCTTTGCATTCTGTTTTTACACTGTTCTTATCATTGTCATTAGATATAATATTATTTGGGGGGATGTTATAATTCAATTTAAATGTTTCAATTCGTTCTACAGTTACATCTTTCTTAACATTACATATATTAGTAATTTCATCAGAATCAGGCATATTTTTTTCAAAATTTTGCATTTCATCGTTGAATACATCAAAAGATAATTCACTTTTATATAATAATATACAATCGTGGCATAAATAAGAATTAGGACTAACTCTCTTAAATTTTGACTTTAATATAAATGAATTTTTTTTTAAAAATTTGTTTAATTTATTAATTTTTATTTTTTTAACAGGAAAAGATGAATGAATTTTATGATATGGAGAATATCCAGATTCGCCAATATCTGAGCAAAGATAGAAATCATTATTTTCAGATAAATTGTAATTATCATTATTTTTATTATTTTTTTCCAATTTGGATTTTTTATCAACAGATTTTGAATTAGATTTACTTCTTTTTGTTAAATGCAATGTACTATCATTATTATGAGTATCATTGGCATTATAAGAATTTTCAACATTTTTGGTATTGTTATTCATACATTTACCATCTATTTGATGTGTAGATAAATCATCTACATTTCCATTAGGCATATTTTTATTACTATTTCTTTCTTTTTTTATTTTAATACGTGTTCCTTTTGATTTGTTTGTTTTATTTTTTTTTGATTGTATTTCTTCACCTTCTTCATTGGTACCATTAGTTTTTCCCTTTTCCTCATCTTTTCCTTTTTTGGTTTCTTTCTTTTTTTTCTCTCGTACAGTTCGTTCTCCTTTTTTCCTCTTTTCTTTTTTTGCCTGTTTATCTTCGATTCCATCTTTACATAGTTCATTCCCGCGTTCTTCATTTAATTCATTTTTTCCTGTAATTTCCTTTTGTTTTTTTGTTTCTTCATTTTTATCATTGATTTCATTATCTACATTCTTCGATCCATTTTTTTCTTCCACAATTTCTTTTCCTTTTTCAGATTTTTTTTTATCTTTTTTTATATTTAAATCATCTGTTATATGGACGCATTCAGGTATAATTGATATGTGTTTCTCTCTTTCATTTATATTTGTGTTAATTGGTGTAATTATATTTTCTATAGATATCTCATCATTGCTATTCATATTTTTGGCATTATTACTTTGTTTTTTGAGGTTTTTCCTTTCTGATTTTTGATTTAAATTATTATTGACAATATCATTTTGATAGTTTGTAACTACTTCATTCGAATGTTCAGAATTTACGTTTTCCTCGTGTTTAATTTCTATTATGTTACAATTGTTGTTTAATGTTCCTATATTAGTATTTATAAAGTTTTCATTTATTTTATCACTATTTATATTGTCAACTAACTTAATAGTACCCTCTGCTTTATTACTATTACATATTATGTCACAATCATTATTAGTATTGTTACTGTAACAAATGTAATTATTATTACTAATAGTTTTGATATTTTGCGTTTCATGCCTCAAATTTTGATTCACATTTTTTACATTTGATTTATTTTCAACATGTAATGAAGTTAAGTCAAAAAATGTGCATGTATTGATAGTATTCAACTTGTTGAAGTTAATATCTGTTTTTTCCTTAATACTTAAAACGCTATCAGATGGATTTTTTCGATAGTTATACATATCATTCTCTATAAAATCATTGTTGTTTTTATTAATATTTATATTTTGTTTAACAAGAGTATTGACGTTATTATATTTATAATTTGAATCATTACTACAAGTTTTGTTTAATTTTGGAAAATTTAATGTGTTTCCACTGAGGGATGAGGATTTTACATTTTTATTGCTACTTGAAATTTTATCAAAATCAGCTATACTAGCTTTTAAAAGGCTTTTTACTTGATCATGCTCTTTTTTATTTGGTCCATTATTAGAAAAATTATAAGCAACATTGGTGATGAAATTATTATTATACATATAGCCATTTTTGTTTTCTTTATTGTTTATATCATATATAGATGATGAATTTAAAGATACACTTTTTTGAAAGGTAAAATTATCATAACTTTTAACATCTTGGAGTTTATTATAACTATTATATGGACTATCAATAAATATTAAAGGTGGATTATTATTTTGAATAAAAATTTCATTGGGCCCGATTTCTTTGTTCTTGATTTTATAATACAAATCGTTGGTTACCTCATTTATAAAATTATTATTAATATCTGAATTTGTTTTGAATTTATTGAACATATTAATACTGCTAATAGTTTTACAATTTAAAGAACCATAATTGTTACTATTGCGTCTAATGTTGTTGGAAAGATTATTATTTGATGAGTTATAAAAAAAGTAGCTATTTTTATGCGAGTCTAAATTGCTGCTGAGAGAACTATGCCTATATATTTTGTTATTTATTGCTGATTCATTTAATATACAATTTATTTTGCTATTAAAATGACTAGAACTTTTAACTTCCATGACATTACTAATAGTATCATTAGTAGCTATATTTGTAACTTTATTTGTAATCATATTATTCAACATATGTACATTATTAAAATTATTTAAATAATTTGCATGTGTGCTCATATCATTATATTTGTTCAAATTTTTTATTTCGTTTACGTTGTTTATTTTATTCATATTCACTATATGGTTTTGATTAATAACTGTATTGTCTTCCTTAATTTCATTTATATCTTTATTCATATTTTTACTAATGACATTGGAAGAGTTGTATAAATTATTAACATTATTTGAGCTCACGATTTGCTTATTATCTCCTATATTATTTATCATATTTATATTTTGTAAAATACTATTGGTATTGTTGAAATTACCTGTTTCATTAATCCAATTTCTGTTTATACCTTTATATGAATTATCTATGTTTTGGTTATTTTCTCCATCAAAATCATTCATATTATTTATGTTATTACCACTATTAATAGTTATCATATTGTTTAAATTTTTATTAATAAACATTTTCATATTATTCGAATTATTCATATTAGAAACATTACCTACCCAATTAATATTTTTTTGTTTTAAAATATATTCAGGATGTTCATAATTGAATCCATTTATTTTTGTACACATTTTATCAAAACTATTTGCTTTTTTAACAGTATTGGTATTTAATACATTCGATTCAATAGAAAATGAGTTATTTTTATAGTACATTTCATGCATTTTTCCATCATTTTTTGGACCATTTAAAATATAGGGAGTATTTATGTTGCATACATTTGGGCTTATATAGGATAGTAACATAGCATTTTTATTATTAACAGCATTTTTCATATCCACAGGAATAACACTATCTTTATCATTTATGCTATATACCTGATTATTAAAATTATTTATCCCTTCGACATTTTGTTCAATACCAAATCTGTTAATATTGCTCATATTTTGAGTATTATTTGCATGATTGTCGTTATTATTGCCAACATTATAATTATTACCATTTGAACCGTTTGCAATTAAATGAACTAAATTTTGATTAAATGTGTCATTATATATTGGCAATGAATATCTGTGATTTTTCGTGATATTTATATTATTATATTTGTTAAAATTATTGCTATATAAACTACCAAAACGCATAATATCATTGTTGCTAGTATTGTCATGTATGTTATTACTAACATAATTTGAAATTCCCATTCCCATAAAACTTTGGTTAAATGTTTTTTCGATACTTTCATCATTTGAGAAAATATATGAAATTAATGATTTAATTTTAAAAATATTTTCATTAACATTAATTTTGTCTTGAGCAGTAGAAATAAAATTGGTATCGAATATGCTTATATTTTTTTTCTTATTATTTATATGATCATCCACTTTTTCATTTGTTATAATATTATTTGAATGCATTAATAAATTATATTCATTCAATTTATTATTGAGATAGACAATTAAGCCATTTAAAATTTCACAAAGAGCAAAGTTTAGCTTAAATTCAGTTACATTAAATAAATGTGATAAATCCTTTATCACGATATTTTTATTATTATCAATAAGTTCATATATTTTATTTAAAACTCGTTTGTTAAATCTTCTATCATTTATAGTAACAACTGCATCATGTTCAACATTGTTTAAACAAATTTTATATGAATCGTGCAATACTTCATTAGAAGGAATAACGTAACTATATATACCACGTGGTTGTATATTATTTTTTTCAAAATTAAAATTATTTATACGATCTGTAGATATATAGTTTTTTCTTAAAGCAAGATCCACAATATTTATACCATTAAATTGTTCATAACCTTTTTTAATAATGATGTTATTATCACTATTGCTTGCGTTACGCATACTATTAACAATGTTGGGATTTCCAATGCTATCACCATAAATGTTATTTATATTACAATGTGTGTTATTATTATAATATATACTATTTATATAACTTGGATTATTCATGTATGCATACATATTATTATTACTTCCTCTACCATATATATTGCCAGCAGCAGCATGTGAATTTACATTATGTTCTTGTGTATTTTTAAAAATCATATTACTTGTATTATTAATATTTTTTAAAGTATGAGGGTGATAAAAATTATTATTTATTACTGTATCATTATTTTTCAAATTATATTTCGATATACTTTCATCTTTTATAAAATATATAAGACTATTATTATCTGCAGATGTTGAATTATCGCAATATTTAACTGGGCTAAGATCACTATTAACATTTTTATAATTTATTTCATTATTTCCATGGTAATTATTAACTACTTTTTTATTAGACCCTTTTCTATTATATTTTTTTGTATAGCTTCTATAATTTTTTTTATGAATCATTGAATTTATATTATTGAGATCTTTGTCCATGCGATAAAAACAATGATTGTGTGATGATTTACCACAACAAAAACATTTTATTACTTTCGATGTTTGTTCATGTATGTTTAATATATTTACCATGCCTTTTTTTAAAGTATCAGATTTTTCTTTTTCAGCTTTTTTGCTTATACTATTATTGATTTCGTCTCCCATTGACTTTTCTGTATCCAATATTTCACAACTTTTATTATTCATATTGTTTGTATATAAATTATCATGAATATAAATATTTTTATCACAATTATTCTCGAAATTATTACTAGTGGCATTATTTTTTTTATTGTTTTTGTTAACATTAATAGGAATTAAATTATGGTCTGTTTCATTCTTTTCAATTTTATCTGCAAAATTGTGCTTATCAGATATGCAAACAACATCTGTGAGAGGTGTATTTTCACATGCACTTGAATTTACAAAAGAATGATCTGCATACTTTACAATAGACGCATTATTATCATCGTAATTATTTACATTTACTAGGCTAATGCTTGCATCTGTATCAGCATGCTCTAAATTGTTTTCATTTTTTATCATAATATTTTTTTTATTATCGTTACAATTTTGGGTATTATTACTACTATTTTTTTTAATTTTTGTTGAAAACATTTCTATCTGTAAATTATATAAATGATTGTATACTCCCTTTTCAAATTGCTTTAAATTATGTGAATTTTTATCTCTTGTATTTGAATAAAAGCTTCTTTTAATTTCGTCATCAAATCCATCGCCACATCCATCACACTTAATGCAATTGTAGCATTTGAAATTTCTACTTACAACATTAAAAATATTATTTATATCTTTTTTATGTTCAAAATAGGAATTTAATTTAAATAAAAATGGTTGTGATACATTTGCACATGAATAATGAATTGAGCAACCACATGATGAACAATATAAAAGTGGATATTTATATTCAATACATCCACATATAAAGCAATATTCTTTTAATATGTCATTTTTCAGAAATTGTATTTTTTCAACTTTTTTCTTTATATTTGGGATTTTTTTTTTAAGAAAATTATCACCTTGACAATCAATATGTTTAATAGTGCTATTCTGCTCGTCATTTGTATTCGCATAATTTTTACTTCTTTCGAATTTATTATCACAATTTTTTATTATTTCATATTTACAAACAGAAGATATAATACTATCTATCGATATTTCTTTAATTGTACCAAATAAATTATCATTTTTATCTCTCTCCTCATATTCCTTTCCAGAATAAGTTGTATCATTAATATATGCCATATCACGTTTTGATTTTTTATAACTTTGGTAAATGCTTGCATTCAATGGATATACAATTTTATCATGCCCATCGGTATCAAAGCTATCAAAAAATATAATTTGAATGCATTTTAAAAATTTTAAAGTGTCATTTATAGGGCTTAATATTCTTTTCTTTTCTTTTGTAACATGATTAATTTTTATTTTTTCCTTCATAATATCAATCATAAAAATATCAGAATCTAGGAATAGTTTATTTTTATCAGGATTATATAAAATATTATCGTTTGACATTTTCTTTTTATTTGTATCTACATCTATCACTTCTTCGTTAAATGCAATTTTTTCACTATTTTGTGAACTATCATTTAATGCAGTTTTCGTAACTAAATCCTCAATAATAGATGCAGATCTATTTAGATTGTCGTTATTATTACTCATTTCGCCTGTTACATTTTCTAATTTTGGTTTATCTGTAAGTGTGGCCTCTGAACATAAATTTTCACGATTGTCAGTTTTCATTATCTTACAAGATTTTTTCAAAAAATGAATCTTTAATATTTTACAAGTGTCAAAATCGTCATATTTATTGTATGATGTATTAAAGTAAATTTTACTATTAGTATTAATATTAATTATGCTATATTGTATTGTATCGTTTTTATCTGAAATAAACATTTCCTTGTTTGATTGGAAAAAAATGGAATTTTTTTTTAAATTAAAAAGTTCATGTAAATCATAATGCATAATATCTTTTTCAATATTTTCACGTTTTCTTTTTTTGTAAGGATTATCATTTATATTATTTTTATTAGTGTTATTATTAATATAAGAAGCATCATCTTTGCTTTCCAATTTATCAAATTGTGATGTTTCAAATTTGGAAATAATATTTCTTTCTATTTGTATATTATCTTTATTTGTTTCATAAACATTATTACATGTTTGAAAGTTATTCATAAGCATATTATTTTCAGAATAGTGAGAATTATCATTAATGTTTCTATAGTTGTATTTATCAGTTCCATTTTGTTTTTCAAACTTATTATAATTATTTTCTAAATTTTTTATATCATGACCCTCTTGAAAAAATCGTATTCGATCACCACTATTTTTTGTGTTATCTCTAGATTTCTCTATACCTAAATTATCATTACTGTTAATAGTTGTACTGCCATAGTACCCTATATCATTATAATTTTCTTGATGAATATGTGCATCTTTATTCATATCCACTAAATTTATAGTTTCCTTACTAAGGCTATATTCGCTATTTTTTTTATCCTTATAAGTACAATCCGAAATAGCAGCATTGTTGTGAGGGCCCATATTCTCATTATATTTCGAAAGCATATAATCCATATTAAAATTGTAAGAATTACTATTATTATTTAATTTACTATTTTCTATCGAAAAATTATTGTCAATATTAGTATTAGTTACATTATTTGATGATTCATTATTAGTGACATCATCAGCTATAATTTTTTTATATTTTTCAAGACAGTCATCAATATATTTATTCAGTTCTTCATTAGACATATTAAACATATTTTTAATTATAGCTTTTCCTTTTTTTTCAAAATTACATGCATTCTTATATATAGGTGTATTAGGCATATGAACAGTTTTAGCATTGTGTACTATAAGGATAAAATCATATAAAAAGTCAGATATTGTGTTATATTTTTTCCCCCATAATTTTTCTTTCATAATATATAAATTCATTGGTATTTTGACAATTCTCCAATATATATAAAAATTGATTGGTACATGAAAAGTGAAATTTTTATATTTATCTAATAGAAAAAATAAATACAATATTCGCTCAATTTTATCAATAAATGATCCTGATCTGCATGTAGGACATTTATAATTAATGTGTTTTATTGCTAATGTTTCTATATTTCTATCTTCATCTTTATCACAACTTAAATGAATCCAAAATTTACAAACATCGCATTCTACCCATTTATTACTATCATCAACTTTATATTTTTCATTACATATAATACAAAAATTTTTCTTTTCGTATTCTTTATAACAATTTATACAACAATCTAAATGTAATTCCCATTCATTATAATTTATAAAACATAAATTTGAATAATCACATTTGCTACATTTTAAACAATCATCACATTTCCAATTAAATAAATAAATATCTGGGACATTGGGAAAACAGCATGACCCATGAGCTACCATATTACAAGATTTACAAATAACATAATTAGCTACATTTGGTGTCTGTTTATAATTATATATACTTTCACAACAGTATATACATCGATAGCACTCTTTACATATATATTTTTTATAATGCATATCATTATATTTGACTGACGGAATATAATTTAAATATTTTCGAGATTTTTTTGTTTTTGATTTTTCTAAATTATTATTGTTTTCGGCATCAGAATATTCATCATCTAAATTTCCATCATTTAAATCATCACTTTTTGTTTGACTACTTTCATTATCCCCGCTATTATTATTATTACTGTTACTATTACTTCTGAGAATCTTGTTATTCTCCCGTGTTTTACTAGTTATATTTTTTTTTAATTTGGTTCCAATTTCATTTGATAAATCATTTATGCAATTATAGGATGTATTTCTACTACTCTGAAGCGAGCTACTATTAGTATTACTTTTACTACTAGCATATTCCATTTTGGCTTTTCCATTTTTATTATCACTAATACTGTTGTTACTACCTTTAGCTGATTTCGTACCCTCTTTTTTATTAGGACTTTTCGTTCTCTTATTTTTTTTTGTACTTTTTTTATCTTTTTTAAGACTATTTTTATAAATATATTTTTTATATTCTTTCATTAAAACATTTTTATCATAACTTTTTGCAATCATAACTTCATCTCCTAAGCATTCTGCATGAAATGTTTTAGAACACATAAAACATTTTACACCCCAATGCACATTTATAGTATTCGTTTCATCAATTTCTTTTTTTTCTGCTTCACTACTTAAATCATATATAGTAGTGGGTAAAGTGCTAGTGTAATGATCATGCCCTTTAATGAAAAGGATATTATTTTTACATAAAAAACATTTAGTAAGCTTATTTAAAATGCTAAGATCATGTACTTCTTTCTTTTTATCTAGTATATCAAATCTGTGGAATTCTTTTAAGGATATTAATACTTTTATATTATAAAAATGTGGCGAATACCACCCTTTAACATCTGAAAAAATAAAATCAGGTTTTTTCTTCTCAACTTCGTCTTGCATTTTAATATTATACTTTGGAGATTTATTCTCACTATTATATTTTTCTAGAATATCTGTTTTATTTCCATTTGCATTCAAACATCCTTGAGGGTCACCACCATTTATATCAATCATGTTTATATTGTTTAAATTACTTTCCGTATTATAATCATTGTGATTTATATCCTTGATGATAGTATTATAAGAAAAAGATGATGTTCTAGAATAATTTCTTGTATTACTTACATCTCTGTTTATACTTTTGGGAGAATCAACTGATAAATTAAATTTTATATTTTCTATATGGTGTATAAAGAATTGTTTATATTTTGGAGAATAATATTTTATAATACCGGTTTTTAAAGTACTTTTTTTTTTGTTATCTGTTTTTAATTCAAAACTAACACGATAACCTATGTACCTAAAACCTCTCTCTTCATCTTTTAATTCAATGTATTTATTCGATAAATCATTTTCGGGTTTGTTTACCACATTTTTTTTTAAACGATCGTATTTATTTTCAAACATGTTAAAATTGCCATCTTCTGTTTCGTATAATATATTATAATTTTCAAAGACTTCTTCAATTATGCAGTTAAAAAATTTAGGGCGCTTAAATAATACCTCTTCACCGTCAATATTTAAATTTTCTAAAAACAATGTTTTTTCTACTTTTTTAAATAATTTTAATTTTTTTTTCATATTATTGTTAGAAGTATCTAAATAAAATTTTGTTGTGTCTTCGGATCCTTTTACCATACTAATTATATCACTAATCTTGGTAATATTAAAATAATATTTTCTTTTACTATTATATATAACACCCGTGTATTTATGTTCTTCATCTTCTTTATTTGCATTTTTATTATATCTTGCTTTGGAATTATTTGTTTTTTTACATGTTTTATTTCTACCAATATTTTTGTTTATTTCATTTGGATTCTTTTTAATTTTAGAATCTCTATTATTATTTTTTGTATTCTTGGCGTTCGCTTTTTTGCTATTTTTATCATTGTTATTGAACTGATTTTTTGTGTTACTAACTTTTTCATTTTTTACTTTACTATTTGCGTTTCTTCCTTTTTTATTTATCATATTTGCACATTTTTCATTTTTACAAGATTGATTTTTTTTTCCCTTTTCATTATCATCAGAATCATAATTAAGGGTATTATTATTACTATTGCTGGAGATAGAAGATTTAGGGGTGTCCTTTTCATGATGCTTCATCTCTTTGGATTTGTTAATACTAATATTGTTATTTTTATCTTTTGAGGCTTTTGTTGCATTTAAATTGATACAAGTCTTATTTTCCTTTTGCTCATTTTCATCACTATTACAATTGGTGTTATTAATATTATTATCTTCTGTATCAGTGCCACTTTTACTCAAAATAGTTTCTTCAGTATCTTTTTTTTCTTTTTCTGATTTAACGACTTTTGAATTATTGTTTTCATTTTCTATGTTTTTTTTATTTGAATTTTTATCAGCTATTTCTGCATCTGAAAATATGATGTCTTCTATATTTTTTTTTTTTTTAAAGTATTTTAGTGAAAAAAATTTTAAAAATTTAACACCATACAGATTTCCATTATTTCTTATATAAAATGGATCACTATATATTCTTACATTTTTATCAAACAATGTAGCATCTTGTATAGCTACGACTTGTAAAATATTTCTCTCTAACTTTTCATTATTTAATATTAAAATACGAAAATAAGATTCTTTTATAATTTTATAAGTTAAAAAATATATTTTTTTTTTATTTGTTACTATTTTACCAATCCTTAAAAATATATCATTGTAGTATTTTTCATATATGTGCTGATTATATTTTATAAATGATTTCCCTGTTATTCTCAATTCTTTATTCCCCTCTTCTGTTTGTATATCATTTTTTACCTTATTGTTAATATTATCATTTTTTAAATCGCCATCTTTATCATTTATTTCATTCTCTTTATTTTCTTCACTAAGCTTTCTTTTCATTTTTATTTCATCATTTACTAAATTGTTAGATGCATTATCAATATTTTCTTTTGATACATTAGAATTATTCATTTTATTTGACTTATTATTTTTTTTTGTTTTTTCAGATTTATTCGATTTGTAACCAGCCCCTCTTGTTAGGCTCTTCGTCTCCTTAAAACCTTCTTTCTTAATCCCACATCGATTCGTTTTCAAAGTTTTATTTTTTTTTCCATTCTTACAATTGTTCCTTATAAAGCAGTTAAACATACTAAGCATGTTTTCTTTATGATAAAAATATAGCCTTTGCCTTTTTTGAATATTTCTTAACGTTAAATTATAATTTTCACATTGTAAATATTTATGTATCTTCCCCAATTTAGTAGCAGTATAATATAACGTTTTAACATTTTTATTAATATTATTTAATCTACAATTTTTATATTTATTAAAAAACAATCCATAACATATTGACGTTTTTTTTAGTGATTGTTTATTTTTAGTTTTGTATTGATTTTCTCGAAAATGCTCATTGTAATATAATATATTGTATATTTTTTTTTTTTTTTTTTTTTTTTTTAACAAAGAAATTATACAAGTGTCAGAATAAAAATTTCTTTCACAATTTATATCATATTCAAAAGCATTCCCTTTCGTTTTATTATCATTAAAATTAAAAAAATTATTGTCATTTTTATCGAAATTATCAATGGGTACATTTTGCAATTGGTTGTTCCCCACAAATTTATTGCAATTTCCACTTTGTAAAGAATGAAGACTATATAAACTATTTGTTTTTAAGTTATTCATATATGGTTTGCACTTTTTTTTTAATAAACTTTTATAAAAAATGCTTCTTTTCTTTTTTTTTAAATTGGTATAATCATCTGAATAACTATCTATGGGTTTTCTCCTTTTTTTCTTTCTTTTTTTTTTTCCTCCATTCTCTGTTTCATTTACATTTTGAGAAAGGCTATTATCATTTTTTACAAAACATACAGCTAAAGTGCTATTATTTTTTGTATTATCGTATAATGTAGACTTTATACTTTTATTTGTAATATTGTTAATTTCCTTATCATCATTTACATCATTTTTGTTATTCAAATTTAAAAAATTACTTTTATGCATTTTCATATTATCATATGTCTTGTGGTTACTATTTTGATTGCCTTCAAGAGTATGCACATTTTCACTATTTATTAATTCGGATGGCGTACCATTATTTTTTAAGTTATTTATTGGTTTGCGTATAATGCTTCCTTTATTGTCTTTTATATCATCATTATTATATTTTTTTTTTATATTCTCATTATTATTACTGAAACTACGTTCTTCTTGTGTTTCATTGTTGTAAGGATTTTCATTATATTCTTCCACGTTTTTCATTCCTTCCTTTTTTATATTTTCATTCATACTATTTTTTATTATATTTTTTCATATATTCTATTTCGCACCTTGTTATCAGTCTTCCCCTTGAACGTTCTTTTTTCTTCTTCTTCTTATGTATTTATTTGTAATTTCTTAATAGCATCTTGAATGTTAATTTAAAAAAATCGGATTTAAATATATATAAATATATATATATATAATATGTATATTATGTGGCAAATAAAACATAGAGATACATATTATATATGTATATGATGTATATTTTAGTACCCTTTTATAAACTGGTTATTCTTAAACATTTAAGGTTTATAAAATAAAAAAAAATAGTATCATAAAATAAGAATTATTTCAGGTTACTTAAAACAAAAAATTCATTAAAAAAAAATCATTATTATACACTTTTAATATATCATTTAAAAAATCAAACAAATATATTAAAAAAAAAAAATCAAATTGCATAAGGGAATATTTTAAGAAAATTATACATTTGCATATATGTATAAATGAGTAATTAAAAAAAAGAGGATAATAAAACTTTCAATATTTTCAATTATTTCTTCGAAAAAATTATACCAAATTCAAGAATTGCTTTTCACTTTTTTTTTTTTTTGAGTGTTAAAAAGTGACCGAATAATTATATACATATATGATAATGCAAAAAATATATATAGTATGCTTACATATAATATATATTTAGCATCAGTATGCAACTTAAAAATATCTAATGGCTTGTAAATATTTTACACTTTATTAAATTGTAAAATTGTTTCTTTAATATAAAAAAAATGAAAAAGAACAGCATAGCATGAATAGTGCTTCATTAGATAAAAGGTATAAAATTAAGAATAATTATTTCTTAAAATTTCATATAGACAATATATATAAATAATACCACTAAACACGTATAGTTCTTAATCTATAAAAATATTAATATCATAATAAAAAAAATATATTAAATTATAATATAATTTATTGACGATTTTGTTATATATATACATATATATATATAAATATATTATATAAATATATATAAATTTATAGGTACACAAACTTTAAAATTTACAACTTATAAGCGAAAAGGCGTCGAAAAAAAAATATATCTTATACTCTTAAAGACAACGTTTTGGTTAATTTTTATTTTATAAATTATACTTTGTATCCAAAGTATCGTGATATAAAATATTCCATCTCACTAATTTATATATATACAGTTTTATGCTTATTTTTTTTAGTTTTAATGGTATAACACATGCAAACTTTTCATAATTTGTGGGTAGAAATTATTTTCGAAACGTAATATTAAAAAATTATAATGTGTATGTTCTTATATAATTTATAAATAAATATATATATGCATTTAAGTCGAATTTATAATAAACCCCAATATATAAAAATAAATTTTGTTGTATTATATCCATGTATTTAAAAAATTATTAATGTTTTAATAAATATTTTATATAAAGAACAGTTTAATTCCATTTTAAAAATTGAATAATGCTTATTTAATACATAACAAATTTACATTACTTAAATGTATTTTTATTTATAGAATTTTCCTAAAATTTTTGTTCATGTTATTTTTGAAATATTCATTACATATATAGAACTAAAAAAATATATATTCAGGTAATTATGAATTTGAAAAAAAATAATAAGTGTATTAATGTACCTCCTTATTAAAGAATACATTAATTAATTATAAAAAAAACCTTATCAACAATAAGATAAAATATTAAACAAAACATTTAAAGCAATAAACGTATTTTGTGTACAAATGGTTGAAAAAAATACGATTTTCATCGTTTCGAATAAATTGTAAAATTATTTTTTCGTCTTTTTATTTTTTTTAATTTTATATTAGATATAATGTTATCTAAATTATCATCTATACTATTTTTACATTTAATATATTTTTGTTCACACATATCTACAATAATGTTCTTAATTCGTGTATCTTATTTCCATCTTATGTGCTTCCCCAACAAGTATTTTTTGTTTGCATCACTTATTCGATTTTCAATTATGTCAAAGGTATTTATTATGCATATATAAACATCACATATATTTATGCTTTCGTTTGTTTATCTATAATTTTATGTACTATATGCGCATATTACGCGAATTCACAATTTGAGGTAGCTATATTTTTTTTCTTAAAATTTTTTCGTTTTTTTATTTTTGGGTAAAATTGGATTTGGATTATTAAAACTTCCTTTTTTTTGAAATAAATAAAATCCTTCATGAATTTTGGATTTCCGTTTTTTTGTGAAATTTTTAATTTTTTCGTTATTATTAGAAAAAATTGAGTTAATATTATCAGGCTTATCTGTGTGTTTTTGAACAACAGTAAAACCATCGTTATCCACTAAATTTGTTTTTTTTGGATGCTTATTATCTTTATTTAAATTTAAAATGTCTTTAATAATTGCTTTCCTTCCTATATTTAAATTATAATGATCATCATAATATTTTTTTAAATAATATGTATATTTTTTACTTTCCATATTTATAAAATATGGAACATAAGTGTTACTTGTAAAACAATTATTTAAATCAACAGTATATCTTAAAATAGTTTCAATTGCATTTTCTTCTATATATTTTATATATATACAATAAGCAAAATTTTGGAAATTTTTTGATAAATGCTCTTTTTCTAAAACATTAAAAGATTTAATAGTTCCAAAATTAGAAAAAAACTTTTTTATATCGTTGTGGTTAAATATATTATCAAGGACCCCTACACATAACGTTTCATTATGCATCATGTCTTCATCATTATCATTTTTACAGCTAAATATAAACAACTAAAAAAAATAAGAATATATATGCATATATGTCTATTTGTGTTATAATGAATATCACATTTATTATATACTTTATCGTATAAACAAATATTATAAGAAAATATAATTATGAGCGTCTTACATTTAATGTCAAAAGGGGGTTATCCTTTACAGGTATGCTCAGCATTCGAAAGTTTTTTAAAATATTCTCCATTTTTTATATAAAATTTAAATATATATATATATATATAATAAATGTTAAAACATTAAAAAAATAGAATACATAACCCATATATATATAATATATACATTTATTCCTATACATTAATATTAAGTAAAAAAGGGGACTGTATTAAAAAAACAGGTAAATTTGTTCTTTTTATCTTTTTTCTAATCCGATGTGATGGGTATTAACACAGCTTCTAAAACACAAGTTTCATTTTTAAACAAATACTTAAAACAATAAAAAAAATAATATAATTTAAATAAAATGAAATTAATCCAAAACAATACAAATCAAACAGTATATAATAAATATTTAGAACAATTATGTATTTGGAATATATACAATAAACCATATAATATTTGTAAACTTAAACTAAAAATCTATAAATTATTGTTTTGTTCATTTTTTATGTTATTTAATATGGTGCTTCAAAATACTTAAATTTATAGATATATTTTTTCCTCATAAGAGAGTAAAATACGTAAATAATAAAGTTATAACTTCCTAAAAAATATATATAAATAATTTGACATATGATAAAAGTATGGCAATTTTCTTTTATATGTATATTTATTAAAATTAATTTACTCCATTCTCACTGTATTTTTATTCTGGGGTATAATCATTTTTTATAAACGTATATATACCATCCATATATTTATATATTAATCAAATTATAAAAATATTTTGATTTCCATAGTGTTTCGTTATTATAACCATATTATATTTATGGAAATTTTTTATATTTTCATATTTTGTTGTGCTCATCGTTGTTTTAATTCTTCTATATTTTATATATTTGTAAAAAAATTATTTTATTATTACATATTTTTTATTGAGGAATTATATAGTTATTAATTAAAACTTGTGACATATTTTTTGTAATAGGGTTACGATGGAAATATAATTTTCCATCCCACAGCGTTGTATATTTTTCACTATTTATATAAGTGTTTCTACTATTTCATCATATTAATCACTTTTTATTCATTTTTTCGATTCTCTATATATTTCTTATTATATTTATCGCCGTCCAAAATATCAAAGATATTTCACTCCTTATATATATACATGTTAAAATAAAAACTGTATATATACAAAGTAAAAATGGATATATATATATCCTACTAAGATTTACTTTTTAATTTGATTTAATATATAAGTAATATATGCAGATGCTTGCATATTAACTTGACGAGTTTTTAAAAGATATTTGATTTCCATTAGTTTATCCAATAGGTTTTTCTTGCTAGTGGTATTAATTATTGCTTCTATTTTTTAATAGAATGGTTAATAATATAGATATATTAGATTATTGTCATTCTACAAATGATGTGGTTCCAAATATAGTGAATTATAAAAAAAACAATGACAGTTATAATTATTTGGAGAAACATGATGATGTAAATGCCGGAATAAGTAAAAATAATATGGGAGCTAATTCCAATTATAACGGAGTTTTTGTGTTTAATAATAAAATAGGAGATGAAACAAAACAAATAGACACCAATATGGAAAACACAACTCCATATATAAATATAAATAGTTTAGAAAACACATCAAAAATAGATTTAATTGACGAAAGTAGTAAGAATTATAATATGGGGAACAATTGGTATCACCAAAATAAGTATAATAATAAGATGCATAATAGTAAAAACAGTAAAAATAGTAAAAACAGTAAAAGCAGTAAAAACAGTAAGCATAGTCACAATAAGCATATTTCAATAGATCATATAAAAGATGACGATCAAGAAATAAATGAAAAGGAGAAAAACAAAATATATGAAGAAAACCAAACAAATAAAAAAAAAACATGGAAGAAGAGAACATTTAGTCCATTTACACCTGGTGGCGTAAGATCAAGTACAGTTTTATTTTTATGTACAGCTATTGGTGTGGGTCTTTTATCAATTCCATACGTTTTTTCAGAACTTGGGATAATTTTGAGTATTATACTTATATTATTAAACTCACTAGAATCCTACATAACTACAAATATTTTGTGCATGTCATCACTCGAACATAATATATTTGTATATGGAAATTTATTAGAAAAAATTGGAAATAAATATTACAAAACACTTATTGATTTTGGTTTAACATTTTCATTTTTATCAGGCTATGTATTAGTGTTAATACTAGTGAATGATTATTTAAGTAATATTTTATATGCCTTTAATTTCCCCAGCTTTATTTCTAATCGTATATTTATAACGATAGTTATATGCTTATTAGTGCTCCCATTAACATTTAGAGAGCATATAGGTTCTATTAATTGTTTTTTAATTTTTTCATTATTTTCTATAACATTAACTGTATTAACAGTTGGGTATCAAAGCAAATATTATATGAGTTTATTACCAGAAAAAAATATTTCATTATTTAAAATAAATAAGCATTTTTTTAAATGTTTTAATATATTGTTATTTTCATTTTCACAACAATCAAATGCTTGCTTTATAACTGGGCAATTTAATCAACCAACACAAAGAAGAATAACAAAATCGGAATCAAGAAGTATATTAATACAAGTTATTTTTTATACATTATTTGGTTTATTAGGATATTTATCCTTTTTAAATACAACCAAAGATAACATTATATTAAATTATGAAGAAACAAATATGTCGATACTTTTATGCAAATTTTTTTTATGTATATCCTTTTTTTTTTCAATTCCATTAAATTTTATTGCGACCTATCCTAGTATGATATCTTTATATACATCAATCCGTAATAACATCCAAAAATTATATTCTGTTGTATTCACAAGAAATGAATATTTACCATCTTTGTCAAATATTTTACGCTATGACACCGAAAACCCATTTGGTGAATATATCCAAGATGAAAATACAGAAAACTCAAGCGCATCTGAATCTCAAGGAGATGATATGTTTCAAAGAAAATGCGCAGCAATTTTCGTTACTTGCTTATGTGCTTTTGTAGAATTTAACGTTAGGAAATTATCAAATTTTATAGGTATCTTTGGTGGATTTACTTCATCCATCATATCATGGTAAGCGAATATTACCAATACATGTATACTCATATATTTATACATCTATACATATACATATACGTTATATGTTGTTTTTTTCTTTTTAGTATCTTACCCAATTTGATATATTATAAAAATATGCATACTTTTAAGAACAAAACAGAGAGGTATGCAACCTTAGCCCTACTATGTTTTTTTTCGGTAATGGGGTTGATTTCATCTATAGTTACCGCATTTCTTATAATACGTTAGTGAAAGACCAAAGTGTGTTTTTTACTTTATACCTTCATTTCATATATATAATTGCATAATATTGATTTAGTTTGTATATATATGCATTCATTGGATTTTAATGTTATAATTTTAAACGATTTGCATATTTAATTACATTTAGTTGAATTATAGTTGTGTTTATATAAAAATTAAATAAATAACTATTTCAATTTATTATCTAAATATGCTAATATATGCGCACAAGGTGTGAATAAACAAATTTTCCAAAGGAACAAATGTGAATAATAAAAATGAAATAAAATTCTTAAACGAAAATACGAGAAAATATAAACGATCAAATTAAATAACAGAAGATAATAAAATAGGGTAATAATGATACATATTATACAATAACAATATATATAAAGACTTGTTGCAAAAATAAAAGGAGAAATAACTAAGGAAATAAAATATAATATAAGAAACAATACTATATGCAATACATAAGGCGAATTAAAACATAAAAAATGTTCACTGCATTATATTTTACCATATATTTATATAAGGAAAATATTTTTTATCTTAAATAAATAACGTAAAAAACAAAAGCAGAAAATGAAAAATAATAAATAAATGAAACTAAATATAATAAAATAAAATAAAATAACATATAATGAAATTTTGAATTAGTAAAAATGTATTATTAAAAATTGTACAAAATTTTGGAAAATATAAATAAGAGATTATTATTTTTTACAAGCTCGGCTTATAAACTTCACATATATAAATAAAAAGAACGTTGGAATTGCAGTAGGCGGCCATAAAATAAATTATGAGCATTAGCATATTTATTAAAAAAAAAATTATAGAAAAATAATGATAAATAATTTTTCATTATTTTCCACAATTCTTGCTATGGGTATAATCTTAAAAATTTCTTATCTGCATTTAGATACTCCTAAAAAGTTTAATTAACATATTTTTTATGATGTATATAGAAATATTTAATATGATCATTTTCTTTTTGTTATTTATAGGATTCTTGTTCACATTAATAGTATAACAAATTTGTTCAATTGTATTTCTGTATATATTTATATGATTAATTTTATTACTACAATTATTTTTTATATGAAATGCTATTATATACATTTAATTACAAAAATTGTTAAATACGCTTAAATATTTTTTCGCCCAATTCATTTCATTTGAATTATTTCCTTTTTCTTGGATGGTTGATGACATATCGTTATAGTTTATAATATTATGATTTATTTATTTCTGATTAGATAAACTATTTTGTTCATCATTATTTTCGTTCTTAAGATCCCTATTAAAATTATCTAAATTGTTGTTATCACACATATAATTATTTAAGTATGTATGATTTTCGGCACCGTTATGCATATTATTATTGTTATTATCATCATTATTGTTATTATCATCATTATTATTATTATTATTGTTATTGTTATTGTTAGTATTATTATTATTATTATTATTATTGTTAGTATTATTATCGGTGCTATTATTGTTATCCACTACTAGTCCATCGTCATTATAGGTTTTATTATTATTATTATTTAGTGCATCTTCATTGTAGTTATTTACCTGTGTCAACTGATTACCATAATAATTCAACTGATTTAATGTGCCTGCATAGTTATTTGTATTATATGGGATAGTATTATTATTGTTGTTACTATTTGCTGTGTTTCCATAAGCAGCATATGAATTGACGTTAGAATTCATCTGATCATAATAATTTATATCATATGGATTATTTAATCCACTATTTCCATTGTTATAGTAAAGGAACATGTTTTTATTTGGGGCTGCATTCTCATTCATGTTGGTATTGTTGCTATTATTATTTCCGTTAATAGGATTTGCATTAGTATTGCATTCATTTTCTTGCTCTCCCCCTTGGTTAATCATCATATTAGGATTGTTTGAATTATAACAATTTTGTGCATTGTTTCCTGTGGGATATCTGTTTTGATTATAGTTATTTGAGGTATTATTTATTGAATTATAATTAATAGAGTTATAATTCATTGAATTATAATTAATTGCGTTGTAATTATTTGGGCTATAATTGGTTTGGTTATAAGGGTTTATGAAATAATTATTTTGATTAAAATTATTAGGGTTGTAATTATTTTCATTCAATAATTTTATATTGTTTGCATTATTTTCAAAATTTTTATTATTGTTATAATAATTATTCATATCCGAATTAGCTATTTTAATTCCATTTGATTTACTAACTTTAATTTTATATCCTTTAAAAATATATCCATCCATTTCGGTTAATGCTCTAACACATTCGTCATAATTAAAAAAGTGAATAAAACAATAAACCTTATTTTGATTTTTTTGCGTATTCTTAATTATTTTAACAAAGCAAATACTACTATAAAAACTAGAAAATAAATTTTCAATTTCTTCTTTTGTTGTACTTTTTGGTAAACTACCAACATATATAGAATATGTTCCTTTGTCATCTAATTCAATATCTACATTTTTATCACTCGAATTTACATTATCAGCAAGATTATATTTTGCCCAATTCAACTTAAATTTATTAATTTTTCCAGGTATCCATTTCCCATTTAATTGTTCAAAACAATATTTTGCAATATCATAATTCGTAAATTCTATAAAAGCATATGAATTTTTTTGAGAATTTTTTTCCTTACATAATTTTATTTTTATTATATCTTCAGAAAATTCATAAAACATACAATACAAAATATAATTTTCATCAACCTTTTCATCTTTTATCTTATCCAAGTCCCCTACCCATAATGTTTTAGTACTATTGGAATTATTCCCCTCTTTGGTTTCATGTTCACCATTTACTTTGTTTGTATTATTCATTTTTTTTAAATCTATCTATATTTTTCTCTATATAAACTATTACTAAATTTTCTAATTTGTACAAACAATATCAATATTTGTATCTATAAATATAACTTGTATGTATATAATATACTTATGCGCAAATGCGAAAAAGCTGTTCTATTTCCTCTTTTGGGTGTCTTAGAATTATATTTTTTGTGTTCTCTTATTTCTTTCTTCACATATGTAATTATTATATATATTCCTTTCTTATGGTTTTAAATATTTCAAAAACAATGCTGTTAATTATAATAAAAAGAATATTATGTCATTAATATGAATGGCTCAAAAAATTCATAATGATTCTTGATTTTTTTATTTTGATTCGATTATTATTATTATATATAAGAAAAAAAACTTCTTAAAAATATGATTCTGATGTTATATTTCTATATTTACATATATGCCTCTATCTCCTGGAAGATTGTGTACGCATATTAGTATAAAATATACGTATAACCACACTTTTATTGTAATTCTTTTTAGTATAGTTTTTAATTATTCCTTTTTTTTTCTTTTAAATCGAATAAATTATAAATAAAAAAGATAATATTAAAAGAAAAGGTAATGCTTATATACAATGTTTATTTTTTTTTATCATTTTTACATACTCTCAAAAAGAAAATACTATACTAATATATATTTATTATTCACTAAATCAACATACATACATATATACAAATATTTTAATAGTATTGTTTTACTAGGCTATAATATTATTTTTTTTGTTAAATGCTTTGGGGTTTTTAATTTCGTTTAGTAATTCTATATTTTTACCAATTTTATTAAGTACATATTTTGGAGTACAAGCATTCTACTAACGTTATTCTTACATATTTATGTTAATGAAATTTATTTTTATTTTAATATATATATTTTATTCATATATTATTTAAAAGTTTTTTTATATTATTATTTTTATTATTCTATTATTTCCAGTCATTAATTATTATTACAATATGAAACAAATATAAAAATGGTAAAAATTATACATATATTTTTATATATACTTAATATTATTATATAGCCAAAATGATGAAGAATCTACTTAAAAATTTTTATATTTATGGTGTTATGCATTTTTTCATGTAAATATATAGTTATTAAAAATTTTATGTAAGGTCGTATTGGATTTATAAATAAATGACGTTATTCCCAAAGGTGCTGAAAATGCATTCCGTTATAGGGTTTAAAATATATATTATACGTATATGTATATATTTTTTTTTTTTTTTTATATTATTTTTTATGTATTGCATAATTTTAAATAGTGGTAAATCAAACGTCTCATAACATATTGAAAAAATTATATAGGGGAATAATAATTCCGTATGTCATAGAAAAATATTTATTTGATATATTCCCCACATGTATAATTTATATATAATATTCATATGTATTGAATTATGCTATATCATCCATATAAGTATGAACCCTTACTTTTTCTTATCAACTTCCTCTTTTTATTCTATATTTTTTGGGGGCTATAACAATTTTAAATAAACATTTTTTTTTTATAAAATTCATATTTTACTCGAATTAAAAAAATTATGAAATACAAAATATGCATTTTTTATGCATATATAAATTCGTATTATTATTATTATTATATAATTTAAAAAATGTATATAACGAGTATACATCATATATAAAGTAAAACGAATAAATACAAATAAATTTATATTTCCAGTACTTGAATAATAATAAAATTAATAAATATTTATCTCAGAAAAAATTGCATTGGTGTGCTGAAATGACAATATCTTTATATTCCTTAATAATATTACATGAAGCTGTAAATTACATATTGTTGTAATATTTCTCATTTTTGTTACATATTGATTTTTTAAATATAAAAAAAAAGTGTTAATAAATTTATGGAGGTAAAAATTATATATAAATAATTTTATTACATTCTCGTATATATTATAAAAAATATGTAATACACATAATAAACTTATAAATAGTTTTGGTGTATTATGTCTTTCACAAATTGGTACAGTTTTTTAAGGAAAATATCACTTAGAATTCTTATAATAATAATTAATATATTGATAACATATTATTATATCTAAATTATTATAAGTCACTTTAATTCATAATAAGCAAATAAAAAAGTTGATATACAATATTATGCCGATTTACAATGAAAGCATAATTGTTGTTTATTTTGTAATGTAATTATTAACACAAATAATGAGTATATTCAGCAGTTAGCTGTATGCAAATGTTGTAGTATTCGCTTTTTCATCACCATATATATATATATATATATATATATATATTTAGATTATAAAAAACGATTTGTATATTATTACATAAAACAACAACTTCCCATACATTCATACTGGCTCATGTTGCAACACAATATTTTAGTAAAAAATATATGAATTAATATGATAAATTATATAATATACACAAAACAATTAATAATGTAAATGCACAAAACAAAAAATGTGATTTTTAAACAAATCCATATTAATTATTGTATATGCTCACTCGCATATATATACATACTCAAATGACGAATAAATAAAATAAATATAACATTGAGTAAGCATAACAATGTGAATTTTTTTAATTAGAATGACATAATAATGTATAATATTTCTCGGAGTTTTACAACGAATATTATAAAACATAAAAAATATTTCCTTATTTTTATTTGCTTCATGTACAAATGATGCATATTAATTAGTTCTATTTTGATTTATGATATTGTATATGTAATCACTAACTATATCGCTTTTTAAAATTCCAATATGTTTGTAATATACAAAGTGTTTAGCTTCTTTCACATTTTGGAGTTTTTTACAAGCCTCTAAACTTTCCAATGAAATTGTTCCATCACCAATACCATAATATATTATAGGATCGTGATTAAAGTGCACATCTTGGTAAAATAGCATATATTCTGTATTTCTTTTTCTAGTGGTACTATACAAACAATATGTTGGAATACCATGATCTACTGAAAAAAATCGATCGGTGTATTGGATATAATTTTCATATTTTTCCCTTATATCATCACTTAACAATTCGTGCCAATTTGATAATGTATATGTCTTTAAATTTACATCTTCTCTATCAGTGTAACATCGTTCGTTATATATTCCACATTCGGTTACTATGCTTTGAACAAGTTTCTCATCAATTGGCAACTTACCCATATTTATTATTACAACGATTTGATCTCTGTCATAATATTTTCTATAAGGTATAAGATCAAATGGAGATCCCATATTATGTGAAATAGCTTTCATCAAACTTCCAGATATAGATACTTTAAGAATATTTCTTAATTTAAAAAGCGTATAATCTTTACTACTATAAAGTAGTGCTCTAATTGCTTTAATCGAACCAGCAAATGGCACATTAATATGCATTACAATATTTATATATTTTTTTTTCCATTCTTCATCTACAAATTGTGATAAAAAATAATTAATAAATAACCCACCTAAACTATGACCTATTAAATCGACTTTAGTTCCTTTTTTCAGTCCATATATATATTCAATGTGTGACTTTAAAACTTCATATTTTTGTTGTGAAAGGGGAAATCTCCAATCATATGGGGCACTTAATATATCTTTTCCATCAATATATCCATTTTCCAAAAATTTATCTGCAAGAATACCATAATATCTTGTTAAACGCAATGGTTTATTTTTTATATAATCTAAAAATGCAACACCTTTTATATACCCATAATGTTCAACATTTATAAATACACCTGGTTTGTTGCGATACATTTTTTTTTTTCTATCATAATCTAATTTTAATGTATCAAATAAACAATATACATTTGATCTAATTGAAAATAATCTGCTTAAACTAAGCCATATTCTATAAGGTTTCGAATGTAATGCTTTTGAACTACAGCTATCAATCTGTGCATGATTGTATTCCGCAATTAACGTACTTCCTCCTAGCCCTGGAACTAAATAGACACTACTCTTAGGAGTATTATCAATAATAGTATTATTACTTTTTTTTGGAAGTCCAACAATCTCATCATCATCAACGTCATCATCTACACCATCCTCTACATCGGTAGATTTGCTTTCCCAATAATAGGAATCTTCAGCCCTTTTGAATTCCCCATATTTTTCTTGAATCATTTCATTTGTTTTTAATTCTTTCTCCGTTTCACTAAGCTTTTCAACATCTGAGTTATCTATTTCCTCCATAATAGTTTCATTTTCTATATTAACGTTTTTTGATACTTCTATTTCTTTCACTGTATCTTCTTCATTTTCTTCTGTATATTCTGATTCGTTTTTTTTTTCTTCATTTTCTTCTGTATATTTCGATTCGATTTCTTTTTCTTCATTTTCTTCTGTATATTCCGATTCTATTTTTTTTTCTTCATTTTCTTCTGTATGTTCTGATACGTATTCTTTTTCCTTTTGTTTTTGTTCTAATACAGCACCTGCTATTATTTCTTTAGCAATTTCAATTTCTTCTGCTACAGTTTCTTTAATCTTTTCTACTTCTTCCGCAGCAGTTTCTTTAATTTTTTTTATTTCTTTTTCTGCACTCTCTTTTACTTTTTCGATTTCTTCGGCTGTGACTTCTTTAACTCTTTTTATTTCAACTGAAGGATCATCTTTATCAGCTGTCTCTTCTATTACGGTTTCCTTATCGATTGATGCTTCTTCTACTATAGCTTCTTTAGTATCTGCTACTTCATACTCGACCACTGCTTCAGGTGTCGATTCGATATTCAATACATTTTGGTCATCATTTTTTGACTCTTTACTTTCGAATTCGACTGTTTGTTCTGTCTCTTCAGTGTTTGTTTCATTCAAAAAATTACCCGTTCCTTCTAAATTCGCAATTTCCGAATTTTTATTGGATTCACCAAAAGATAATTTATAAGGTGTTTTTATAAGCACATTGATGATGCTCCCAATTGATGGGTTAAACGAATATATTAATGTCAAACATATGCAGTTATATAATATGATTATAAAGAGAAATACCTGCATTCTTTCACATTCACATCAATAATTTTTTTAATGAAAAATATATACAAATTATATGTATAGTATATTTATTTTACAATAAATGTTTAATTATACAAAATGTCTATATACACACTATCTTTAAATTGTCGGTTATGTGAATTTCTTTTTTATTTCTCAAATTAAGTATATTATTATGTTGTTGATTTTAATTATTTTATAATATTGACATAAAAAACATCAAAAAGTATATATAAAATTAAAAAAAAAACAATTAGAGACAAAAATTATCATATAACAAATTTAACATTGAATTATATACCAAATATTTAATAATATAAATTTTAAGAATTTATTAATATTATTATATTTTTTTTCATTAAACCCAATTTAAAAAGTGTATAAAAAATTCACATCGATTTTAATATGCATATAATATAAAAACATTTCCTTTATAATAATATATTTAACATATTATTACGTTGAATAGAAAAACATTAAAAAATATTTCAATGCATAAGTGTGTTTTTTTGCATGCCTTATTTATGTGCTTTATTTTTTTTTGGTGGTGCTACATATAATTTAGTATATTTTGAGTTGAACAAAATATAGCATATGCATGTGGTTTTATGTATATAGAAATAATATATAAAGAAATTTATATAAATTATAATTTCTCATATATATATAATTTATGCTTAATTCGAATGAAAAAAAATAATGTAATATATTAATAAAAACGTAATTACACATTTTAAATGAAAGCACTATATAATTATGCGCATGTAGTTTGTATTGGTTTTGTTGTCAGATATGCACACAATGCATGGAATACTTTTTATTTTTGTATTGAAATTATAGAGGAAACTGTACAAATATATTTCGAGACAAAATATGGTAATTATATATGTGTTGTTCTAAAATAATTAAAATATTTAATAGGAAACTTACAACTATAGATTATATGAAAACCTGTTGTAAATGAGAAATTACAAGTAATAATTAAAATTTTCAAAGGAATACAAATATGGAATATATATAAAATAATATGCATTTTTTTTCATTAATATAATACAATGAAATTTTTCGTCTTTTAGATTTTGAAACACTTTTTTACAAATGCATTTTATTAATAAATCATGTAAATACTTCGAATATATTGGTTCACATAATTTTATAAGCAATATAAAAATATTGAGTAGCAGCATAAAATCTTATTAATATTTAATGTTTTTTTATGGCAATAATAATATATTTATACCTATTTATATAATTTTATGTGAAATTGGAAAAATGTAAGAAACCCAAATGTATGGTGTTTATATACAAACAACTTTATTTGCATATCATTTCCAAAGTCATATATACCAAATATTATCGAGGTTTTACGCACATACACATTATTTCATTTCTATTAATCTACGATATACCCAACATTTTTTTTTGCAATTTCACACGTTCAAAGATATATGCAATCTGTGCCTATCGTTCCATTCAAATATATCTATATATATATTGAAATATTTACATTATTGTAATAGATGTTATTTAAATGTAGCAAATTAAATTACCTTAAAATATACAACAGATTAAATTTTGTTAATATACAAACGGAAGTACATAGATTACATTTGCACTGTAATAATTTTTTGCCAAATAATTTTTTAACACAAAATGATAAAGAAAGTATTCAAAAGTTTATGAATTCAGTTAGCAAGGAGGAAACAAATTAATAAGAAAATACAAAAAAAAAATACATAAAATAATAAAAAAGGCACCAATAAATATTAATACATTATGTAGACATCTGTAAATCCACAAAAAAAATTATCTATCCTATACTCATAAATATATATAAAACAGTATAAAATATACACACGTATATGTTACTGAAAACATTAAAATGTTCTTAATTTTTTCTTTTTTCTTTTTTGTTAGTTTTAACTTTTTTCGTAAAATATTGTTTTTAAGTTCGTTTCATAACAAACAAATAGTATTGTATTACAAAACAAACTATATTTGGTATTTCATTGCCATTTTGATGATTCCATCATTTTATATTATTAATAATTCGAATACGTGAAATATATATTGTACAGCACCATTAAATAATCTTATTAATATATATCTGAGCACTTGTACAAATCCGCAATGCACGTTTTTCTTATCATGTATTTATGACTCCATTTTATTTTTCAAATATTCTTTTTTTTCTTCATTATTTTTTAACTTATTCCATTCTAAGTATGGAATTAAAATTAGTTTATATTTTTTGCACAGCAAGTAATATTTTATTAGATTTAGGCAATCAATATTTTGACATGATCTCTTCATGTTTCTGTCATAGTAATAATGGTTGTTTCCATTGATCTCGACACATATCTAAAAAATAAAAAATACGATAAAAAAATTAAATCAGTAAGGATAATAGTTAATGTATACAAAGGGTTGAAAAAAGTGTTATTATTATATTTTTCATCAATATAGATTCATTGTAATTTTTATATTACCGAATTTTGTATAACAATATCGACAGTATATATTCCATCAAGAAATGGGACCTTCAAAAAAAATTAAAAGACAAAAATTAAGATAATAAGTAAAATGATAAAGTATACTTAGTGATAAACCGGTATAATGATTTATTGTATTTATGCATTGCATTATATCTCTCTATATATACATATGTGCTCTTCAATATTCACACAATATTACCTCACACTCCATATCGTTTATCCCTAACAAACGAAATGTTGAGAAAACATCCCTGTGGAAACTCGATGAATGAATTGCTGATTTGTTTCTTTTCTCAATAACATGGCACTCTTTTGCGTATTCAACTAGCTGTTCATTTCTGGTCTCTTTTTCTGGAGTATGAATCAAAAATTGCATATAAAAATTATACTTTTCATATGTGCTTTTATTATAAAAGTTGTTTATATATTTAACGAAATATATTATGTTGTTTAGTATATGTATACTTTTTTCACTTAAAATATTGTGTATTTTAAAAAAATCGTAACTTTTTTTATCAGTTTTTGTTTTATCCGCATTTATGTAAATTCTTGAATTATTTAAATAGTGTAATGGGTTTTTTATGCAATTTATTTCCCTGTTGTTATTCATGGAATGAGTTTCAACAGGTATATATTTGTCTTCGTTTATGTAATATTGATATAAATATTTTATATATATATTAAAATAAACATTAAATATATACAGCTGATATATCGAATGAATGGGAATATGAAGTGATATATTAGAATTTGTTTTTGTTAGTATTACATTGTTTTGTTCACTGAAATACCAATAATGGTTTTTTACACCTGGGCTACCCATACTATTAATTATATCTGTTGAATAATATTCGTTGAAACTATCGATATCATATTTATTATTATAATAGCTCATATTAATATTTTCAGAGTGTTTTTCTTCAAAATAATTAAATATATAATGATGAAAAGACTCTAGCATTTTATTTATATTTTTAAAGTGTATTTTATCAAAACCTAATATCACATAACTGTTTAATATATTTGGAATAATGTTAATTATTTTATAACTTGGTGTGAAAATAAAATTAGACAAATTTTCATTTATTTTTTCCAATATACATTTTAAATTGTTAACCATGCTTATTTGACTACAATTTTTTAAATTACTATCATTACATTCATTTATGAAAAGAAGCTTTTCATTTTCATATGACGTTTTTTTATTCAACATAGCATCTTTATTTTTTAAAGACATTGAAACATTATCATATACATTTAAATTTATACCAAATATATTTAGCCTTGATAATGATATTAGTAAATTTATGTAATCAAAAAAATGTAAACTGTTTAAATTTTCAGTGACTTTTTTTAGGCATGTTTCTATAAGTAATAAATTTCTATATTTCATTTTTGCAAATGAATTTAATAAATTTATATATATTTCTGGTTTGCTTGATTTTTGTTCGATATTATATTTATTTAAAATTTGTAAAAGCATATAAATTATTTTTTTATTATTCAAATTTTTACTATATATATTAAATAGTGAAATAAATGTATTAATATTATTTTCATCATGTTGTATTTTTAAATTCATATTATTTCCTTCATTTATGTTTTCATTTTTTTTGGATAAGCTGTTGTGTAAATGTTCGGAATGCGTATTATCATCTTCGTTTTTATATGCTTTTTTGGCGAAAGTTTCATTTATTTTTTCCCCATATTCCATATCATCGAACGAGATAGCATCCAAATTGTTCATGTGATATCTCTCTTTGGTAGTCTGTAACTCTTCAACAACATTAGTATTATTCTCTCCTTGCTTATTTATAATTACCTTTAACTTTTTAGTAACAATATCATCTATATTGTCTTGCAACTTTTTAATGTGTAGCTCTTCAAATGTTTTATTATCAAAAGTGCTATTTATTTGGTGTAAATAATAAAGGATATTTGCCAAATTTTTTAAATTGCATGAACTATATAATCGATGTAAAGAATTCATTATAATAATTTGAACAATAATATTTGTTAAGTTATTTAAATTGTTAGTTATCATATTTGAATATATTAAATCCCTGTGTTTATTTTTATAATAGTTTTTATTTAGATCATTACTAATGTTGTAAACAAAAATATACATTTTCATCACATTAATTATTGTTTCCATATTAAAAAATTCTATATTATTTTTTAAATATAAATAATACAATACATCCACTTCTTTAGACATGTAATTGCAAATTTTTATGAATTCGCTTATGCTTTGTAAATCACTGCTTTTTGTTTTATAAAAATCAGAGGAATTATTTCTGGATTTATTTTTTTCTAAATTATTTTCCTCATTTTGTTCATTTTTAATATTATTAGAAATTTGTTTTTCTTTATTTTTTGATTCAAAATTATAACAAAATGATTTACTTTTATAATATTCATAATTTAACAAATTAAAAATTCGTTCACATATTATATCAGGAATATCCTTATTTGTTATCTCATTTCTATGTTCAGAAATATAATTCAAAATAAATTTAAGTTTTTTTGTTTTTTCATTTGATATGATATGCATTTGATCAAATATACTATCTATATTGTCAAATATTCCAGTGTGTGTATATTCGTATTGATGATTTATATAATTAATATTCTCTTTGAAACAATCTATATTATTAGTATTATAAGTTTTATTATTATTTACTCCAGTATAATAAATTGTCATCATAATTAACACAAGGTCATGTATATTGCTTATATTATTATGCCTTAGTAAAAACAATTTCATAATGTTGTATAAATACTTATCATATGGTTCATAGATAAGATGAAATAACAAAGTAACATATCTCCAATCATTTTCATTTGGCCTTTCTATATCTATGCAATTAAAATAATATATAAATTTCAGTTTATTTAGAAACCATTTGTTATTAGTATAATTTATTTTTTTTAATAAACTGATAATGAAATATATTTCATTAAAAGTTATATTTCTAATATAAACATCCATATTCTTATTACTATCTAAAGCCATTCCTTTGACTTCATATATTTCCTTTTTTAAGCCATTAAATTTTAGAGAGTTCCCTAAAATACCGTATTCAGGTGATTCATTACACGTTTTATTATCATAATTTATGCATTTTTGTACATTATCTATATCCTTTCCATAGCTATTATTATTATTCTCTTGTTTTATGTTTTCATATCTTTCACTAAAACCCTTGAATGTGTTAAAAATAAAACGATTGAAATAATCATTGTGATATATTATATAATCTATTTTAATGTTCAAGATGCTTATCAACTTTTTTACTACTTGTTCATTAGTATGATTAAAATAGTAAAAACTGTATAAAATATACGATATCCTTATTATATATACATTTTCAAAACAATCAATTTTTTCTTTTTTCATGTCTTCATTAGGAACCTCTATATCATTGATAATATTTTCTAATTTGTTCAACAAAGCAACATCATATAATTTGTATTTTATAAGTGTTTTAAAAATAAAATATATTTTATTTAATCCCCATTGTTCTTTTAGTGTTTTTACTCGATTTATGTAATTTTTAATAATATCTTCATTCACATTATATTCAGTTACATACTTTAAATTTTCAATAATATTTACTGAATCCAAATTCCTTATGACATTTTTATTGCATATATTCTTTAGGAAATTATTATTTTTTTTATTATCCCCTGCACATTTTGTTTTTTTATTATTATATAGGCGAACATTACATTTTATTTTCCTCTCAAATTTTATTAAATCTGTTATTATTCTATTTTTACTATTTAGTATATTCATTCAGGAGCGATACAAGGAATAGCTGCTTTTTATTTTTTATTATGTTTAAAAAAATATTTATAATTATATATCTATTTACATTTATTGACAATCATTTGAAGAAGTTACTCGTATTGCATATATGCTATTTTTAATATTTTATCATTTTCTTTTTCTAGATATATATAGAGAGCGTTATAAATGTACTATACCTATATCGTTATTTTGGATATTTTTCGAAATAATTTTTTACAAAACTATTTTATTAATAAATCATGTAAATACTTCGAATATATCGGTACACATAATTTTATAAGCAATATAAAGCATTGAGTAGCAGCATAAAATCTTATTATTATTTAATATTTTTTTATGACAATAATAACATATTTATTTATAATTTATATTATTTTTTTCACAATAAAATTCTTGGAGCAATGCTACCAATATTTTCATAACCTTTATATTTAGTGTATAACAACAACTATGATTTTAAATATAAATATTTTGTCTATCAACATCATATTTATTTATATAATATAATATGAATTTTAGGGCTTTAAAACGTTCATAACAAAAACTCTGAAAATATTAATTATATTTTATTCACAGTTATACTGTATAAATAATTTTTCTCTTTTAAATTGTATACATAAAAAGAATAGCTTAGAATTTTTTTTTTTATCAAATTTTTTTTTTTTTTTTAACTAGGCATAAATATGAATACTATAGGTATATTTTTATACATAAAGCAGTCTATGAGCAATGTTAACTTTGTAAACAATATATTTATATAATTTTATGTGAAATTGGAAAAATATAAGAAACCCAAATGTATGGTGTTTATATACAAACAACTTTATTTGCATATCATTTCCAAAGTCATATATACCAAATATTATCGAGGTTTTACGCACATACACATTATTTCATTTCTATTAATCTACGATATACCCAACATTTTTTTCTGCAATTTCACACATCCAATAGTAATATGCAATCTATATGTATCGTTTCATTTGAATATATGTATATACATACTTATAATTATTACATTTGTATACTATGTATATATCCAATTATATGTAATACATGTTCCCTTTAATAAGGGTTTATGGCGAATTCTAGCATTTCATTACTCTAAATTAACGTTTTTACTGTTTTGGGCCATTTTGTTTTTTTTCAACACCGTTGTTTTCGAATGTCTCTAAGTCTCCAAAAAACAATCAATGTAACAAGTTTTTACATAAGCACATAAAGAACATTTCCTTTGAAATAAAATTTTATTTTAAGTTAAAATATTTTGTAATTCTTTGTTAGAACAAAAAATAATGTAATAAAATATTGACTTTAATATTCAGCTTGTTTGTGCACTATAATATATATACAAAAGCATATTAGTATTATTATATTTTTTTATTATTTAAAGCATAATAATATATGGCCCATGATAGTAAAAAAAATAGTAAAATAATAAATAAGCGGCCAAAATTATTATTATTAATTTTTGAATAATAAAAAAAAATAAATAATACAATAGTGGAAAATTATGATTAAAAAAAAAATATTTAGAAATTTATATAATAAACAAAAGAGTATGATTTAAAAATTCAAATTCTAAAATTTCCAATTATAGAGTATAAGCTTTTGTAGTATATACATATTTTTGTATACAATTATACATCCATAAAAATAGCACCCCAATTGCCTATAAAATATTAATATATATATAATTCACATATAAATTAACATTTATACTTCCACAAAATACAGAGCAACAAAATTAAATGTTTTAATTTTCAAAAAGGGCTTTATATACGAAATATGCCTTTAATATCATATTTTTGAGGCTCGTAGAAAAAAGGATATATATATATATAACTCAGGCGTTCTTTATTTAGATACGATATATAAATACATAGGCATTCAGGTAAAAATATTATAATCAAGCACATCCTTGTATTTGTGGACGTACATATAATAACTGTATCCGAATATTTCATATGTGTATATATGCATCCATAGCTATATATACACATATATGCATAAGAATGCATTTACTTGTTTCTATTTCATCTAATAATTCCTGATATGCATCATCTATACAAACCTTTACAGATGGATATTTGAAGAAACATGATACAGAGAAAACTATATTTTACATTGGTTATTTTAGCTGTTTTAAGCACAATACAAATAGATACAAAATGGAATAAATATGTAAATGCATGGTTTGGACGTGGGGAACCCGAAGATGACGATTATAACCATACAAAATTATATAAGGTGTTAGAAGTAGATAAATATGCAACTACTGAAGAAATAAAAAAGGCTTATAGGAAACTATCCAAAATATATCATCCAGATAAAGCAAAAGATAAAAATTCAAATACTCGTTTTAATGAAATAGCTGAAGCTTATGAAATATTAGGTGATGAAGAAAAAAGAAGAATGTATGATAATTATGGATTAAACGCTGCAAAGAATGTAGAAAGTAATAAAATGGATGATGATCCATCAGATCATTTTAATATTTATGAAAGTTTTTTTGGTGGCGGTTTTAGAAGAGAAGAAGTTAAAAAAGCAGAAAGCCTAATATTACCAATAGAATTGAGTTTAGAGCAATTATATAAAGGAGATATATTTTCGATATATTATACAAGGGATGTAAAATGCTTAAGAAGTGATGATTGTATTATGAAAAAAAAAGAATGTAGTGGTAAAGGGTATAGAACTGTAACACAACAAGTCGCTCCAGGTTTTATTATGCAAAATAAAATAAGAGATGATAATTGTATAGATAGGGGAAAGGCGTGGGACTCGAAATGCTCATATTGCCCAAATGGACTAATTGAAGAAAAAAGTATTGAATTAACATTAGAAATTGAACCTGGAACTAAAAATAATGATAAAATTTTATTTGAAAAAAAAGGAAAACAACAAATTGGTCATGAGAATGGAGATTTAATTTTTCTTGTTCAAACAAAAAACCATAAGATCTATGAAAGAAAAAATAATGATTTACATCAAACATATCAAATTAGTTTAAAGGATGCTTTAATTGGATTCTCAAAAGATATACATCATATTAGTGGTACACCTATTCGTATAACCAAAAATACCGTCACTTTTCATAATGAAGTTCTTAAAATACAAAATAAAGGTATGCCGATTAAAAATTCAAGTCAATATGGCAATCTTTACATTAAATTCATGGTACAATTTCCTGATAAGTTAACAGAGAAACAAAAGGAGGCCATTGTTGATTTGTTCTAATATATTTGGTGCACGGACTTCGGTATATGTTATGCGCATTATGCACATTAATGTGTGCTTTATAATGAAGTAATATATATCGGCGTACTTTAATATATCATTAATTATAAAAATCCTTATTTTTTTGTAACACACTTTTAATATTTCTTCGGAAATTAAAAATGAAAAAGTTAATAAAATTACAAAGGAAGTACTAATGCGTGTGCAATATATAGTTAGAGGATATCTTAATTTACATATATATTATGTATATTCATAAAATTTATTTATAAATGGAAAAATGTGCATATTACTTATTCTAATCCTCACATTTCCCTTTTTCATCCTATATATTGATTGTATATGCATATGTATGCATATAACGTTTCATTTTTGTTTTGCACAATCCATTTTGGTACCTTTTTTTCGATTTTTTCCATCATTGATTTTTGTGTATTTTATTGTTTATTTTAATAATATACCAATAACTAAAATTAGCCAATGAAAACAATAAAAAAAACTTAATTCGTAAAAATAGCAAAATGAAAGCTCTGCAAACATTCAAAATTTATTTTTCTTAAAACTATTTATTTGAATTGGGTTTCATAAATATATGTGGATATATAAACATGTATATATATATATAATGGATGCATATTATATATATGGAATAGTGGGGGTCTATATATGAAAATACCAAGGCGACCAGCATTCATACATATACTATATAAAATATGTGAAAATAGTGGGGAAATTGTGTAACAATGCAATAATATAATATAAGAGAGCATACAATTTATATCATCGAATGGATTATATATACATGCGTTATAGTACGTTTTCATTTACATCCATAAAAAATAATGCATATATATGAATTGTATCGTTCCTATAATGACGTTATTTTTTAAATTTAATTAAAAGTTATAATATAAAAAAAATTATATTATTAATATTGTACATTACTAATTATTACTAATGCTTTTTATTTTTTTGATAAATAATTTATCTAAATTGCTTATGTTTAATTAAACTGTGTAAAAAATTTAACGCATTTAAATTAATTTTATTTATTTTTTGTAATAATTTTTTTTATTATTTGATGATCCTATTCGTTTTTAGCTTCTCCTAAACAATTAAATAGTTCACATCACTTATTTATATTGCATATTTACATGTATATGAATGCAAATGGTTACAATATCTTTGGATATGCACATATATAATTAATAGTCCCTTCAAATTAGAAGTATATAATTACTTTTATTATGTATGCAATAAAATGCTCCAGAATAATATTTTATGTCAAAGTAAAATAAATTTTATATGTTCTTTAATATTTTTCATTTTAAAATTATTTTATATTGTATATTTTAATTTAATTTTATTTTTCATTTTCTAACCAATACCTAGCGTACCCAACATTGACATTTCTTAATTTTCCGATATAATAAAAAAAAACTAAATTCCGTTATAATATATATGTATATATATATACAATAAGAACAAAATGGAAGCCAAATGTAATAGTGATAAAGACCGATTATGTAATGGAGGTAATGGAACAAATTTGAATGATAATTTATATTTAAATAAACAAGATATGGAAATGAGAGATGTAAATTCAATTTTAATTAATAACATCACAATCGCCCAAAATAATAAATCTATTTATGTAAATGATGTATATATAACAGAAGATGATTTAAAAGAACTTTTGCTTTTGAAAAAGAAAAAACATATATCACAAGATTCATGTAATAACACACTTAATGGTGAAATATCTAAAAAATTAATGGATGGTCATGAAAATGCCATAAATAATAATTATACTAAGGGGAATCTAAACACTATGCAAGTGATAGATAAATCTGAATCCAGTGAAGTTCCTATCGAAGATCATAAAATTATATCGTTAATGAAATGTACCAAATATTTAATAGAGAATCGAATAAACAAAAGTTTAGATATGCCACATAGCAATAGTATGAATGCTCTTTTTATGGATTACTATCATTTGGTAATGGCATATACATTTTTTAGACAAAAAAAGCATGAAAATATATCAGTCTTCGAAGTATTTTTTCGTAAATGCCCTTTTAAAGGAGAATTTGCTGTTTTAGGAGGAGTGCATGAAGTTATAAAATATATTAATTGTTTTCGTTTTACACAAAGACAATTAGAATATATAAAAAAAAAAATGTCACATTATGAGTATATTGACGAATTTGTTGATTATTTAAAAGGTGTAAATGGATCTCGCTTATCTATTCATAGTATGGAAGAAGGGTCAATAGTTTTTGCGAATGAACCATTAATAACATTAGAAGGACCATTATTAATATGTCAAATATTAGAAAGCGCTATTTTAAATCTAATAAATTATCCCACTTTAATAGCTACAAATAGTATGATGCATAAAATTTCCATAAATCAAAAAACATTAGCTGAATTTGGTTGTAGAAGAGCTCAAGGACCGGATGGTGCATTAAGTGGATCGAGATATGCTTATGCTGGAGCTGATTTTACATCAAATGTATATGCATCTTTTCTATATGATATACCTATATTAGGAACAATGTCACATTCATTTATATTATCGTTTAAAGGTGATCAATCGGTACCTAATAGATATTTAGATAATCATGACTTTTTAAGTATAGTAAATAAAAATAAAGAAATTGTCCATAAGTTATATGATTGCAAAAATGCTAATGAAAGTGAATTATTGGCATTTGTAGCTTTTGCTCAAATTAATCCAAAGATGTTCATTAGCTTAATAGATACATATAGCACATTAGAATCTGGAATTTTCAACTTTCTAATAGTAGCATTGTCATTACATGAAATAAATTATAAACCTATTGGTATACGAATCGATTCCGGCGATTTAAAACACTTATCAAATGAGTGTAAAAAAATATTTATTGATATATCAAGTAAGCTAAATGTTCCTTTTGATGGCCTCAAAATTTGTATTAGTAATGATATCAATGAAAAAGTAATTGAAACTTTCAATCAAGATAAGCATCATATTGATATGTTTGCCATTGGAACAAATTTAATTACATGCCAATCACAGCCATCATTAGGTCTTGTTTTTAAGTTAGTGGAAATTAATAATCAACCATGCTTTAAAATAACAAATGAGCATATAAAATCGAATTACCCATATAAAAAAATGCTTTATAGATTATATACTGAAGATGATTCTGTATCATTTGATTATTTACAATCTTTCAATGAAACACAACCTTTGCCAAACAAAGAAATTACATGTATTGATATGCTAAACCAATGTAAAAAAACAGTTATTACACCCAAAAAAATCGAAAATAAATTATTGCATGCATGGGATAATGGAAAATTATTAATCACCTTCAAGACAATACACGAAATAAAACAGCATACATTAAATGAAATAAAAAAATTAAAAACAGACCACTTTTCTACATATAACCCAACACGATACCCTGTTCTCTTTTCTGAATGTTACTACGAACTATATAAAAAATTAATTTAAACAATATTCACTTATAAAAATGGCGAAACCTCAAAGCTTCTTTCCATTTTACTAGTATAATATCACTATATACATGAACTTTGTTGAATGAATAATTTTTTAATTTTCCGTGTGGAAAGAATGATACCGATACAGAAATATATTTTGTGTTTTTTTATTCAATACTTATTTTTATTCTATTTATTATTTTCCCCCTTATTGGAACACAGGAAATATATAAATACGAATTTTACTTACCTATAAGAAAACACATTTAACGTTGCTATATATATATATATATATATGTATAATGCTCATAAAGTATTATATTTATTTATTATTTCATAACAGCACCTGCTCATTTATTTTTCATTAACACATTTTATATTTGCAATTTTGTTCCTAATATGTACATTCCACATGTTTGTTATTCTATTTTTTTTTTACTTCCTTATATAACAATTATACATATATGTACATTACACCGATTGCTATATGTTTATTTAAATTATTTCCCCCTCTATATGATGAGCATTATTTTTTTCAATTGGCAGTTTTCATGAACTTTTGCTTTTAATGAAATGTGATTTATATTTCTATCTAGGTATATAATTTTTTTTTCATATGAAATTTATATGTAAAAAGAAACTTAATTTTTCAAAAATGGAAAATTCACATAAAGAAAAAAATATCCCTGAAATAAACAATTGTGAAAGTTTCAAAGAGTTTTATTTAGATATATTGAACAAAAAGAAAGTGTTATATAAATATGTTTTCACATGGAATAATTACAAATTTAAATTTAAATTAATGTCAACTTATTATGAATATTTAATTATATGTAATCAAATGCTAAGAGATGTTACAACATGCAATATATTTTTTGGGCCATCTTTATTTTTTGAAATGATAGGGAAATCTTTTTATTATCCTTATGTTTTATACATTTATGATAATAATAATAATGTTCCTTATCAAAACACATCTTCATATATTAATACAGTGCAATTTGAGAAATCGCTTATATTAAATATTGAAGATATCATAAAAAAAGGAATTGAAAAAAATAATCGATATTTCAAAAAAAGCAATAAAGACTATAATGCTAGTAAAACTATTTTAGATCCAAATGATATTTATTCGGAACTACAAAATTACAATTTAAAAAATAAAAAAATTGTTGGTTATGTAGAGATATATTTGTTATTTCACATGGGAAGATGCTTTGATTCAAGAATCGAACGACTTGTAGTTCATAAAGAATATAGAAATAAATCATTTGGTCTATTAATTATGTACATATGTATATATATATTGAAATATTTATATTATTGCAATAGATGTGATTTAAATGTAGAAAATGAAATTGCTTTAAGAATATACAAAAAATTAAATTTTGTTAATATACAAACTGAAGTATATAGATTATATTTGCACTGTAGTTATAATTTTTTGCCAAATAATTTTTTAACACAAAATGATAAAGAAAGTATTCAAAAGTTTATGAATTCAGTTAGCAAGGAGGCAACAAATTAATAAGAAAATACGAAAAAAAATACATAAAATAATAAAAAAGGCACAAATAAATATTAATACAATATTTAGACATTTGGAACCCCATAAAAAATATTTCTCTACCCTGTGCTCATAAATATATATAAAAAAGTATAAAATATACACACGTATATGCTATTAAAACTATTAAAATATTCTTAATTTTTTCTTTTTGTTTTTTGTTTTTTCATTTGATATGCATTTGATTAATTATACTATATATATTGTCAAATAATTTAGTGTGTGTATATTCGTATTGATGATTTATATAATTAATATCCTCTTTGAAACAATCTATATTATTAGTATTATAAGTTTTATTATTATTTACTCCAGTATAATAAATTGTCATCATAATTAACACAAGGTCATGTATATTGCTTATATTATTATGCCTTAGTAAAAACAATTTCATAATATTGTATAAATACTTATCATATGGTTCATAGATAAGATGAAATAACAAAGTAACATATTTCCAATCATTTTCATTTGGCTTTTCTATATCTATGCAATTAAAATAATATATAAATTTCAGTTTATTTAGAAACCATTTATTATTAGTATGATTTATTTTTTTTAATAAAATGATAATGAAATATAGAATGACTGCTTTTGTTTTTTATTTTGTTTAAAAAAATATGTATAGTCAATATAATTTGCATTTATTGATAATTATTTGAAGAATTTACTCGTATTACATATTTAACATATTTAACATGTTTTTATCTTTCTTCTATACATATATATAGAATGTTATAAATTTATATATACCTAATATCGTTATTTTGGGGATTTAAAATATTTTTTTTTTGCAACCTTTATCAAATGACTTCAAAAGAAAACATATATATAATACCATTGCACATCTATAATATGCCCGCATAAGTACATATATATGTATATAATATAAATATATGTAATTTTTTTCTTTTAATTATTTTTATGTCAAAAAAAAGTTTCTCTTATTAGAAATTTATTCTAGCATAAATTGCTATAAGTAAAAAATATTATTAATTGCAATAGATTATAAACCATGACTGTTAATAAAAAAAAGAAAGGCGCAATATTTGATAAAACGAATTATTCACGCACATATATATGAACCCAATGAATGCTTTAACATTTATATATTTTTTAGTATAACTAAAATGGCAAAATGTTTTTAAAAATACAAATTAAAAAAATAAATAATGACATAAAATTATCTATGCAATCCATATGTAACTAAACGGTTGCTGAAGAGAAGAAAACTCAAAGGTTACAGAAGTTGTGAATGAAAAAGCGATAGGACAAGGCAGAAGTCAATATCTTCAAAAATATGAAAAACATTGGAGATACACATAGCTTATGTATAAAAAATTACATTTATAACTTTTTATTTATTTTATAGTTTTTATGAAAAATGCATTGACCATAGAATACCATACCAAAGGAAGCAACAATACACACATTTATATGCATATACACAAACAAACCCATATACTTATATATGATGTTTGCTTACATATGGTTTAGTTACTTCGTTTTTTTTATTTGGTTTGAAATTACATGCTTCAAAATAAACACATTAAAAGGTAACAATAATTTAATTTCCTTAGGACAAAATATAAAAAATATAAAAGTAAAATTCAGAAATAGCATATACAATCATGAGGTAACCAATAACACGGAGCTAACAAAAAACATCGAAAATAAATTGAAATATCAAATTGGCATTGAGATGCACGTACAATTAAGTACAAAACATAAAGCATTTTGTAACTGCTTTAATATATCTTCTTTATATAAAGAAAAAAAAAATGAAAAGTATAACACTGATTTAACAAACTTTTTAAATGAAAATATATTGAAAAAAAAAACAGTAAACAAAATAGATAATTATAACTCTGAAATTGACAATTTAAAAAATGATATAAAAGAAAATAAAAAAAGTGAAACAAATTGTCATGGTAATTATGGGGATAACATTATTACTAAACCAAATGAACATATTTGCAATATTTGTGTAGGTGAAGTAGGTTCGTTAAATTTAGTAAATATTACAGCCATTTTGTATACATATTTAATTTCTATCATTCTTAATTGTAATTTAAGTAAGCATATATCATTTGATAGAAAAATCTATAATTATTATGATTTGCCAAAAGGATATCAAATTACACAAAAAGAAAAACCACTAGGATCAAATGGATATATTTATATTAACGGAAAAAAATATAATATAAAAAGTGTTCATTTAGAAGAAGATACAAGCAAATCTTTTCTAATTTTCAATAAATTAAATAAAATAAACTCCAATGAATCGATACCATCAGAAGTAAATGATAGAGACACATTTAATAATGACATTTTATTGGATAAAAATAAACATGTTGATGATATTACTAATAATTGCATAAATTCATCATGTAATGATACCAATTTAGAAATTAATTCGATTAATCATGGACTTGGAATAAATAGTAATTCGGATATAAAGCTTTTATTAGACTATAACAGATGTGGTATACCATTAGCTGAAATTGTAATCGAAAAGGGTTACATGAATATTGACGATTGTATAAACCTGTTAAAAGAAATCAAAAATAAAATATGTTTGCTAGGTGTGTGTGTAGGTAATAAAGAAAATATAAGATCAGACATAAACATATCTTTTGAATATGAAAATATAAAATATAATAGGATAGAGCTTAAAAATATTAATAGCTTTACAAAAATAAGAAATTGTATAGAATTAGAAAAACAAAATGTTGTTAAATCAATCTTAGAAAATTATAATAACATAAAATGTAATAATAATAATAATGACAATAATAATATATCAAGTGATATATATACAAAAAGCTATGTAAATAATACAGATTATTTTTTACGTAAAAAAGAAAAATATAATTATGTACACGAAGGAAATATACCTGAATATAAAATAAACAATAAAGTCTTAAAGTTGTTAAAGTTTTATGTTAATTATAAAATCAAAATATATGAAGATCAAATTAAATATAAATGGTCAAACCATTATTTCCATGTATTTTTTAATGACCCATTTTTATACAACTATTTTAACGAATGTTTGGAACATATAGAAGTAGATAAAAAAGTAAATGGTGATGAAATCGACGAGGTTGTAAATCGGATGGATGAAGAAAAGAGCATCTCAAATTTTATAGTTAATACATTAATAGATATATTAAAAAAAAAAAATATGTTATCAAAAAAAATTTTGATAAAACCAAAGGATTTATATTTTCTTATCAAATACTCAAAAAAAAATAATCTAGACAAAGCTTTTATCAGAGAATATTTATATAAATATATAGACATAGGGTTTGACAAAGAAGCATTATTAGAAAAATTAAACACTGCAAATAATAATAATATCTTTGATGAAATGCATAATATGCTAAAAAATATCCTTGATGAAAATATAAAGTATTTACAAATTGATGATAATAAAAATATATTAAATGAGCAAAATTTTAAAAACCGAATTATAGGTATTTTAAAAAATAAAATAAATCAAGAGAAATCGTTAATGAGCATTAATTACACATTTGTAAATACCTTTATTAGTGATTATATTAAAAAAATATTGGAGGAAATGTCATAGTTGTTATAATAACAAGTTATACCGTTTCCCTAATTCATATATTTATTTCATTCTATTTGCTATTCTTCATGAGGCAAATAAATTGCGTCCCTTTGTTCATCATTATGTTATTCATTTATTCCATTATTTTAAAAGTTTGGAACTCTTATTTTTTGTGCCACAGCTTTTATATATGCTCATATAATCAATATGTCGCATATACATGAATTTTTACACCCTTAATATATTTTTTGTGTATACAAATTCCAAGTAAAACGAAACAGTATAGTGTTTACATTTTTTTTTGTTTTTCTCTACAATTTGTCAATGTTTCAGAAAATAAATTTTAAAAATATAGTTAATTAAACAAATTAATATAGTGTTAGAAAAAAAAAGTCAAATAACAAATCAAAAGCACGAAATAAAAATAATGTGCGGATGGTAAAAAGAAATACATGTAACAATATATTATGTAATTTGATATCATCGTGCTACAACATTATTCTATCGTCATAGCATTCATACAAATACTTAATATACAAAATTAACAAAATTGCTATCAGCTTTATATACAATTTTTTTTATAATTTTTGAATTATTTCCTTTTTTATTATACATTATATTATAAAAAGGAAATAGTGGATTTATTTCCTTCGGTGTATGCAATTTTTTTTTGTTATTAAAATATACAAAATAAAAAAGAAGAATATAGTTAAGATCAAATTTTAGTTGGTCACTATTTAATATTATATTTGTGTTATTTAAATAAATAAAATTATTACTTTGAAAAAAATTAATGTTACTAAAATATATATCCATAAGTGTGCAAATGTCTTCTAAATTGTGTTTTGTATTATCAATATAAAAAATGTTGTTTATATAAAATTTTTTTTTAATTACATTATATATTAAACACATTGGAATCGATACATAATACTTCCCATTCATATATATTTTTATCGCTTTGATGTTTATATCTTTTCTTTTTTTTATATGCTCATACTTTCTTATTGTATCATTTTGTTTGTTTTCATAATTTTGAGGTTGTTTTATATCAATAGAATTTTTATTATTTAAAAAAAATGTATGCATTATATTTTTGTCTATATTATTATGTGAATTACCGATTTGAGATATATACGGAAACTTATTATTATATAGCATGCTTGAATAATTATTTATTACCAATTTAGGGCTTAAATGAAATAATGTATTGAGATAATATTTAACATAATATTTTATATAAAATGGGTTAACCGATATTTTATCTTTACTAAAATCACAGAATAATTTATTATTCGATATAAGATTAATTATTGCAATGTCTTTTTTTATTATATCACACACTTCAACATATACTGTATTTTTATATAGATAATACATTCTATCAATTTTTTTATAACAACACGAAATTACAAATTTTTTACCATTTACATAAAATACAATTAAAATTGTTTTATCGTTAATATTATTTATGTAACGTTCTTCTTTTACATCAATGTATAAATTTTTAATTATTTTTTTTAAAATCCTTATAATATTAGATATATTTTTTTTATCTTCCTTCATATCCCCCCTGTTTTTTATAAAGTGGTCTGTGTCATTATTTTCCAATTGATCATTACTACTGGGAATAACCGTTTGAGTTTGTTGATTTTTTGTTTGGTGTAAATTATTACATGTTTGTTCATTCTTTTCAGTCGCGTCACAACATATTTCCCCAGTTCTTATTAATTTAGTATCGATTACATTAAAAAATGTGTTTCTTGCATTTTTATTTTTTGATAAATATTTTTTTAAAAATAGTCCATACTCATATATTGTATCACGATAGCTGTTATTATTTTCTCTTAAGGGTTCTTTTATTTGAATTGATACATTATTATTATGACGATATAAAGTTATTTTTTTTAAATATAATAATAGCTTGAAAATAGTTAGAATATCTACTAAGCTGAAATTAAATAAATTATGGCCAAGTATTTTCTTTTCTATATCTACCTTATATTCATTCTGTGACCCTTCCCTATTGTTTAGAATTAACCTTTTCTTTTCATTTTTACAGTAATGACTTTTCTTATGTTTCTTTAATGATAAATAAGATTTATTAGTACATTCTCTTTGTTTGTGATGGTATATTGTATTATTTTCTTTTAGTAGAAAATTGTATTTTTTTTTTAAGCATAAAATGTAACATTCTTCTAAAAAAAACACCAAAAATATGATTAACGAAAATAGCATCTTCATAAGATGCTACTTTATATACATATAATAACATACATATGTATGTATTATATATATAGGGTATAATATTTCAAATTTTTACCCTTTTTATAAATCCAATTTTATAAATTGTATTTATTACATTTTTTCTCTGAATTATTAAACAATGTTTTACACGTATAAGTAACATATATACATATGTTTTCTCACATTTAATAGAACTTAAAATAGGAGATTATTAAATCCGTTACACTCTCCTTTAGATATAGCATACATATGCATATATTTTTTTTTTTTCATATATACTTAAAGAAAAAATTCAACTTCAAAAAAAAAATATATTTTTTATAGTATATACATCATAAACTTCCATAATTATAATATTATTTTTGATCACTACATGTAGTAATAAAGATGTATTTCATTTGATAGTTTTCCTAAAATTTAGTAATTTTTTTTGTTTTTTTAAATAATGCAGTTAATATACACTTAATAACATATGCATATATTTTTGCATAATTTATGTGTATAGATTTTTTATATTAATGATAAATTGGTAAGAGTTGCAGAGAATTAATCATTAAACAATTATAACAAATTAGGAAACTATACATTCCTAGACTATATATATTTATATATGTATTATTATTTTCTGCAAGCTGTTTATTTGTCATTTGATAATCATATATGCATTCAAATGCATGACTAACCTTTGGTTTATTATTATCACATATAATCATAAGTTATCACAACATCATGTATATATATATTTTTTTTTGTTATTTTGATTAAGCAATGATAAAATTAATGGCTTTGTCTAGTTACTATCCATATGACATGCATTGCACATTGAAATGATATATTATCTTCTTCGTTATATTAATAAGTTTTAATATTCTTCATCGAAAATGAGTCATATATATGATATGCTCGGTATTAACATCGAAAAAATAAAGGATAAGAAAAAGGAGAAAGATAAAAAGAGCAAAAAAGAATTAAATTTTTTAAAAGAAAATGATAACTTGTTTTCACTTCCAACATCATCTAAAACTATAAATGTAAATTTAAAAAAAATGAAAACAAATCCATATATTCACATTAATGTAAAGAAATTCAATTTTTATATATATGCATATCTTTTCTTCATTTTCATCTTCTTTTTTCATAGGTTAATAACAAGAATTCTAGCATATGGAGGTTGGTAAAATTTAAAAACAAATGCAGAAATGATGACTTAATACTAAAAAAATGGAAAAAAATAGGGTATAAAAATGACAAAATTCAATTTAATGAAAATGCTATAGAAGATGATTACACTTTTGAAAAATTTAATAAAAAATTAAATATAGTAAAATATGATGATGAATTTTACAATAAACAAATTAAAAATATGAATTTAAAATGGACAAAGGAAGAAACTGATTATTTATTTAATTTATGTGAAAAATATGAATGTCATTTTATTATTATATATGATGTATATGATACTAAATATTCAAGAACTATAGAAGAAATAAAAGATCGGTTTTATAGCGTCTCTAAAAAAGTTGTAGAAGATGCTTATGATCAAAAAATTAAGTTAGAAGAATCAAAAAAAATTAAAAATAATACTGATTTAATAAAACTAAAAGAAGGAAAAGCTAAACATCCACTAGTCAAATTTACGTATAATATGGAAGCAGATATCGAAAGAAAAAATACAATTCATAAAACATATACAATATCAAAAAAAGACGTAATGTTAGAAGAAATAACAATGGAAAGCATTAAAAAATTTGAGAGCAAAATTAAACATGAATTAAAAAAGGTGTCTGATATGAAAAAATTGAAAAAGAAATTTGAATTAACCAACGATGAAATTATACCGGTAACACAAAATATATGTGTTTATACATTCAATAATAATAAAAGTGTCTGTGTTATTTCTCCATATTTTTACATACTTATAATTTTTTGAATTTGTCTGTGTTTTCCAACTATTTATCTTATACCTTTTTATTATATTTTTATATGTCCTTATTTCTTTCATCGCTTATATAGATAAACAAATTCCCTGAGGACGAAAAGGACGAAAAAAATATTTATAGCGCAAAATATTTTTTCCAAAAACTTAAAATCGATATCTCATATTTTGACAAACTAGATATATATTTAAAAGAAAACGGCATAGAAAAACCAACCATATATACAGAAAACATTTGCTTCTTATATGGGTATAATTGCATATCATATATGTATATATAATTATCTGCTTATTGTTTTATATTTTTACACATTTCTATGATTATTTAAAATTTTATTTTCGTTGCTACATAGGGTTTTAAGAACTGACGTGGCTATATTGTTGAATTTGAAAAAAAAAATCGAAAAATTAAAACAGGTAAGCATTGTTATAATACATAGCAATTAAAACATACAATTTGAATATGTATTGATTATGTATCTTATAATATATAAAGCTATGTATGTGCTAATAATAATACAGTTTTTTATAAATACTTTTGCCCATAAATATTTTCATGAATGCATATTTTATGATTAATAGGAACGCGAATATTGGAGAAATGAGTTAATAAAATTGGAAGAAGAATATATTAAAAAGAAGAATAAGTCATAATGCATGTTTCCCGTATATATAAATTATTTTACAATATGATGTGAATGATAAAAAATAATATAACGGACACAAATCCTAATATTATTCATTACTGTGAATAATGCTTTATATATTTTTTTTTATGTAAAAATTATAATAGAAAAATTCATTTAAATACTTATATATTTTTAATTCGATAAACTTATAAATATAAATATAAAAATAAACAATACATAAATGTGTAAAAATATGTACCTATATAATACACCACTAAGGTATGTTTATATGTAACGGAAACATTTAGCAACATTCGAATGCTTTAAAAAAAGAAAAAAATACATGTTTTTGTTGTTCATTCGTTTTTTTACTTAAGAATAAAAATATATATGAAAATTACTAAAACAAACGTGATAAAAAAAAGAAAACACATATATATATGTAACAAATAAAATTGTTCGTGAAATGCGCGAAAAATGGTATTGATAAAAATATAACACAAAAATATAGAAAAGAAATACAATACATGAATAGAATAAACACAGGGAAACCCTAAAGTGGTATTAATCAATAGTAAAAAATATCTATACATTTTGTTTATATACTAAAATATATAAGTTAATCAAAATAACTATATGCCAATATTTACAGACATAAGCCAAACACATTGTGTAAAGTTTAAATTATAAGCTTCAAAATTTGAAAGGCGTAGTAAAATCCAAGCAACTTTAAAAGAGCAAAGGGAGCCAATTTAAAAAAGTATATAGAAAATAAACGAATAGAAAAACAAATATATAATATGTACACCTCTATAAGAATACGTAAGATACAATGAAATTACATGCGGAATTCAAACAAGACGGTATAAATGACTTTTCATATATACTGAAAGGACTTAAAGAATTTTGTTCTTTTTCAATTGAAACCTCTTTTTTGTGTTTTAAGTTTTCGGAAAAATATTTATTAATTTTTGGCAATGAAAAGAGGCATGTAGAAATATTGATAAAAATTAGTATGAATGATTTATTTTATGAAAATTTTATTTTAAAAAGTAATTCGAACAATGAAATAATTATACTGGTATATATATATCAAATATATGATATTTTTAAGAATATATCTAAAAATACAAAAATTACAATTGATTTATTTGAAAAAAATGGAATATGTATATTATTATTTAAACATCATTGTAATGTTACAGATGCTTTTAAAAAATATGAATGTGGAGTAGAAATTATTAACCCATCATTAACTAAATTTCCAGATATAAAAATGCATAAAAATTCTATATATATTAATTGCAAATTAAAAAAATGTTGTAAAATTTTAAATACCTATTCCAAGTTTTATTCAGATAGAATTGAATTAATATTCGAAATAGTAAATAAAAAATGTGATATTATTTTTCTTATGGATTCGATAACTACAAAAAATGTAACTACATTAAAAAATAATTATGTTTTAAAAAATGTAATAGACACCAAAAAAAAAAAAAATATATGTGAAACATATAAAAATAACGATAATTCCGATTTGAAAAAAGTGGTATATATTAAAACATTAACAAAAGCATTAAATATTCTTAATGAATGTCGAAATAATAAAGATGATATTGGCATATTTAAATTTATTGTACCCGATAATAAATGCTGGTTTGCACTCAAATTGGGGCAATTTGAATCCTCAGGGAATTGGACCGTCCTAATAATCATTACTGATCTTAATTTTAATCAATAAATCTATGTATATTCACATGCATATACATTATTAAGATAAAAATACAAATTCCGTTTGCACCAGATTTTAATATCATTTCTCCAATTTTTGCTTATTTATTTTACCTTTTAATTAATTTTTCATAGAACAATTTCAACACTTTATTTTCCTTTTTTACATACGCAACATATCATATATCTATATTATATACATACCCATGTATATATATACACACTGGTACTCCCCTTTTACATTATTCAAACACACTTATTAAATACCATATATCACATCTTTTATTTTTCGTGTTTTTTTAATTTAATCATCATTTCATTCATCTTATTAACAATTTTAAGGATATTTTCAAATTAATTATTAATATATGTATCATATATTACCAAACACAGGGAAAAAAAACATAAACAAAAAGTTCGAAAAAATTTCAATAAATATTTATTTGTAAACATTCAAATTAATAATATATATTTTTTGCTTAATACAACATATTGAATTCAAATCAAGATGCAAATACATTATTTGTATTTTTAATAAAAAAATTATTAATTAGAGGGTATAGTAATAAAAATAACAAGAAATATATAGACATCAAACAATTCCTTTAATTATAACGAAAAATATAAATAACATTGAAAAAAAAGAATACATAAACAATGCTTTAAAAAATGAAATTTGATATTCAGGTATATTTAATGAACTGTAATATATGGAATAGTCATATATGGCATGAAATAATGATGATAAAAATAATGATTTCAATATCGATAATATGCTTTGCATCATGCCTGAAAAGCACAAAAAAATGTGATAAAAGTTATCTCCATTATTATTTATGTTATTAATACTTAATAAATATGTAAAGTTCTGTAAATAGACATATATATTCTTAGAAATTTGCTCAATATATATTTACGGTTCCTTTTTTTATATATACCATTTCGATTTTCATTATTTCGATTGTTTATAATGTTGTAGGATGATATTCCTGAACATGACATGTGTAATAAGACACAAATTATATTCCTGTGTAAAAATAGTAAAATAATAAATATTATATTAGTAACATTTTAAGTGAAAACGGTTGGTGCTATTGATAGTTTATGGTTACCTTAATATTATAATTGTCAAAAAATTATCTTCTGATGTTAAAGTAAAATAAATTAGGTTTTCTGTGCTTGAAAATCTATTAACCAATAAATCATATAAAAGACCATATATCGAATTTAAATATTCACGCAAATATATAATAATTGAATATAAACATACAACAATAACAACAAATATGAAAAAATATAATTAAATAATATAAATAAGCATTTAATTTATAAATATATGAAAATATAACCCTGCTGAAGAGCACAAGGAAAAATATATATATTCGAATTTATCATCTACATAAATATATTTAAACTTATTAAATTTGTTATTATGTTCATTATCTTCATATGTTATATCACTTTTAAAATTGTGATTTTCAATAATAGGCAGTTCTGTGTATTCATTTTTATTTACTATTGAATTAGCATTAATAAAAAATATTGGACAAATTTTTGAAAATTCTTCTACATATGCTACCCCCAAAAAAAAGTCTGTAAAAAAATCCATGACAATGTATACATATATATGTGAAGAATCTATATTAATGGAAATATTGTTACTTTCCTTGCAACCATGTATATTCACACAATATACGCTATACAAATTAGAATATTCAAACTAATAAATAGTATATATACATATGCAAAAATAGGAGAGCGACAATTTATGTATTAATAATTTTAACAATTTTAATAATTTTTTTATACATAATAGTATCACTATTAAACAGGCAAAGGAATATGATTCCTTAACATTTTTTAAAAAACATGTATGACAAAAATAAAAACATAAAAGTGAGAAAATATATTCTAAAAATCCTGCAAAAATAATCGATAATATAGCTCCATATAATATCATTTCAACAATGTGTGAAAATTTTATTCGTTTCTTTATTTTCTTCTTGAATCTATAATTGAAAACGCAGAAAATGGGGACAACTTATAGTAAAAATATATTTATAGTTATAAAATGTGATTATACTAATAAATGCAATAAAATGAAAAAAATATATATATTCTAACAGATAAAGATAAACGAAACTAGGGCAAAAAGAAAAAAGCAAATAAAATATTCCTTTTCTCCCGTTTGCTATACAAGAAAAACCTATATTAAAAATTTTGAAACAAAATAAATAGATGGGATATGTAATATCATGAATGCACACCGATTATACTATATATATATGGTTATATTAAATACCAATCAACAATGTCACAGAAAAAAAACAATACAATAACCGAATATATATTCCAAAGGAATTTCTTTCTACATTTTTTTGGTTTTGTTCACAGTTATCATCGATCTGCATGTATATTATAACATATATATCAATATATAGTACATATAATATGAAAATTAGTAAACAAATATATTATTCATTATCATATGTGAATAGAAAATATATAAAGACAGAAAATAAATCAAGATATATGAAATTGCCTATATAAAACATTATTTATTATGAAAAACTGAATATTGTTTATTTTGAACTGTCTATGTCAGCTAATTACATTTTTTAAATATTAAATTATATAGACATGTCATAAACAATTGAAAATAAGGTAATGAATTATAAATATTGTTGTCTTTTATCAATAGGTGTATGTATTTATACATACAAACATACCAATTCTTTATAAAACATTTTAGTATACTTATAGTATATGTCCTTTAAAGGATATTTTAATTATATTATTCAGGAAAATAAAATAAATAAGGTAAATGTAAAATTATATAAGAACAAAAAGAGATATTGCTATTCATTTTTTTTCATAATACCATAATAATAATTTATGAAAACTTAAACAAATAAAAATATACCGATTTATATGTGAATATATATATTTTCATAATTATCCTTATATTATATACATATGCACGTTATTAGTTAAAATACTTGTACCTACCAAAAGCCAGCATTAATAACAATGTATTTTTTTTTCACGTTCCAATTTAATTCGTTAATTTTAAGTATATGCTATACACTAAAGAAAATATGTTTTTACTTAATTATAATCGCACATATAGCGAAGGAAAGAAACAAAATAGTACCTATATATACA